>NC_138198.1:121788677-122333677 GCF_964194105.1 Spermophilus citellus
GCAGTATAAAAAGACAAGGCAAGAAAGGACCACAAGCAATGCAGGTCAACTCAACTTTAGAAGAGGTAATAGCTGCAACAGATGGAATGTCAGATAAAGAGTTCAGGATATACATGCTTCAGATGATCTGGAGTCTCAAGGAAGACATGAGACAGCAAAGTCAGACAATGAAAGATCACTTTGACAAGGAACTACATAAACAAATCCAGGAAGCAAAATATCAATGATACAGGGAGATAGAGGTAATAAAAAACAAACAAATAGAAATCCTAGAAATGCAGGAAGCAATGAACCAACTTAAAAACTCAATTGAGAATACTACCAGCAGAGTAGAACACTTAGAAGATAGAACATCAGACAATGAAGACAAAGTATTTCAACTTGAAAAGAACATAGACAGTGCAGCAAGACAGTTAAGAAAACATGAGCAGAACATCCAAGAGATATGGGATAACATAAAGAGACCAAACTTAAGAGTCATTGGAATACAGGAAGGCATGGAGGTCCAAACCAAAGGAATGAGCAATCTATTCAATGAAATAATACGAGAAAACTTCCCAGACTTGAAGAATGACACAGAATCCCAAATCCTAGAAGCCTACAGGACGCCGAATGTGCAAAATCATAAGAGATCCACACCTAGACACATTATAATGAAGATGCCCAACATACAGAATAAGGAGAGAATTTTAAAAGCTACAAGAGAAAGGAAGCAGATTACATTTAGGGGTAAACCAATCAGAATAACAGCTGATCTTTCAACACAGACGCTGAAAGCTAGAAGATCCTGGAATAACATATTTCAAACACTCAAAGAAAAGGGGTTCTAGCCAAGAATCGTGTATCCGGCGAAATTAAGCTTCAGGATAGAAGATGAAATTAAAACCTTCCACGATAAACAAAAGTTAAAAGAATTTGCAGCTAGAAAACCATCTCTTCAAAAAATCCTTGGCAAAACATTACAGGAAGAGGAAATGGAAAATAACAATGAAAACCAACAGTGGGACGTAGGACAATACAGGGGGGGAAATAATCAAAGAAGAAAACAAATCAGGTTTAGTAACATTAATAAACAAATATGGCTAGAAGAACAAACCATATTTCAATAATAACCCTAAATGTTAATGGCTTAAACTCACCAATTAAGAGACACAGGCTAGTTGAATGGATCGCAAAACAAGACCCAACAATATGCTGCCTACAGGAGACACATTTGATAGGAAAAGATATACATAGACTGAAGGTGAAAGGTTGGGAAAAATCATATCACTCATATGGACTGCGGAAACAAGCAGGAGTGTCCATACTCGTATCAAATAAAATAGATTTCAAGCCAAAGTTAATCAAAAGGGATAAAGAGGGACACTACATACTGCTCAAGGGAATGATACACCAACAAGACATAACAATCATAAATATATATGCCCCAAACAATGGTGCAGCTATGTTCATCAAGCAAACTCTTCCCAAGTTCAAGAGTCTAATAGACCACCATACAATAATCATGGGAGACTTCAACACACCTCTCTCACCACTGGACAGATCTTCCAAACAAAAGTTGAATAAGGAAACTATAGAACTCAATAACACAATTAACAACCTAGACTTAATTGACATATATAGAATATACCACCCAACATCAAGCAGTTACACTTTTTTCTCAGCAGCACATGGATCTTTCTCAAAAATAGATCATATATTATGTCACAGGGCAACTCTTAGACAATATAAAGGAGTAGAGATAATACCATGCATCTTATCTGATCATAATGGAATGAAACTGAAAATCAACGATAAAAGAAGGAAGGAAAAATCATGCATCACTTGGAGAATGAACAATAGGTTACTGAATGATC
The DNA here is from genome assembly GCF_964194105.1 of Spermophilus citellus. Lineage (NCBI taxonomy): Eukaryota > Metazoa > Chordata > Mammalia > Rodentia > Sciuridae > Spermophilus > Spermophilus citellus. The sequence goes on from NC_138198.1 coordinate 121,790,534, forward strand.
AATGGGTTTTAGAAGACATCAAGGAGGAAATTAAAAAATTCTTAGAGTTAAATGAAAACTCAGACACAACATATCGGAATCTATGGGACACATTGAAAGCAGTTCTAAGAGGAAAATTCATTGCTTGGAGTTCATTCCTTAAAAAAAGAAAAAACCAACAAATAAATGATCTCATACTTCATCTCAAAATCCTAGAAAAAGAAGAGCAAAACAACAGCAAAAGAAGTAGAAGGCAAGAAATAATTAAAATCAGAGCTGAAATTAATGAAATTGAAACAAAAGAAACAATTGAAAAAATTGACAAAACTAAAAGTTGGTTCTTTGAAAAAATAAATAAAATTGATGGACCCTTAGCCATGCTAATGAAAAGAAGAAGAGAGAGAACTCAAATTACTAGCATATGGGATGAAAAAGGCAATATCACAACAGACACTTCAGAAATACAGAAGATAATCAGAAATTATCTTGAATCCTTATACTCCAATAAAATAGAAGATAGTGAAGACATCGATAAATTTCTTAAGTTATATGATCTGCCCAGATTGAGTCAGGAGGATATAGACAACCTAAACAGACCAATAACAATTGAGGAACTAGAAGAAACCATCAAAAGACTACCAACTAAGAAAAGCCCAGGACTGGATGGGTATACAGCAGAGTTTTACAGAACCTTTAAAGAGGAACTAATACCAATACTTTTCAAGCTATTTCAGGAAATAGAAAAAGAGGGAGAACTTCCAAATTCATTCTATGAGGCCAACATCACCCTGATGCCTAAACCAGACAAAGACACTTCAAAGAAAGAAAACTACAGACCAATATCTCTAATGAACCTAGATGCAAAAATCCTCAATAAAATTCTGGTGAATCGGATTCAAAAACATATCAAAAAAATTGTACACCATGATCAAGTAGGATTCATCCCTGGGATGGAAGGCTGGTTCAATATACGGAAATCAATAAATGTTATTCACCACCTCAATAGATTTAAAAATAAGAACCATATGATCATCTCGATAGATGCAGAAAAAGCATTGGACAAAGTACAGCATCCTTTTATGTTCAAAACTCTAGAAAAATTAGGGAATAACAGGATCATACCTCAACATAGTAAAAGCAATCTATGCTAAGCCACAGGCTAGCATCATTCTGAATGGAGAAAAATTGAAGGTATTCCCTCTAAAATCTGGAACAAGACAGGGATGCCCTCTCTCACCACTTCTGTTCAACATAGTCCTCGAAACACTGGCCAGAGCAATTAGACATATGAAAGAAATTAAAGGCATAAAAATAGGAAAAGAAGAACTTAAATTATCACTATTTGCAGATGACATGATTCTATACCTAGCAGACCCAAAAGGGTCTTCAAAGAAACTATTAGAGCTAATAAATGAATTCAGCAAAGTGGAAGGATATAAAATCAACACGCATAAATCAAAGGCATTCCTGTATATCAGCAACAAATCCTCTGAAATGGAAATGAGGACAACTACTCCATTCACAATATCCTCAAAAAAAAAATAAAATACTTGGGAATCAACCTAACAAAAGAGGTGAAAGACTTATACAATGAAAACTACAGAACCCTAAAGAGAGAAGTAAAAGAAGATCTTAGAAGATGGAAAAATATACCCTGTTCATGGATAGGCAGAACTAACATCATCAAAATGGCGATATTACCAAAAGTTCTCTATAATTTCAATGCAATGCCAATCAAAATCCCAATGGCATTTCTTGTTGAAATAGATAAAGCAATCATTAAATTCATATGGAAAAATAAAAGACCCAGAATAGCAAAAACAATGCTAAGCAGGAAGTGTGAATCAGGCGTATAGCGATACCAGACTTCAAACTATACTACAGAGCAATAGTAACAAAAACAGCATGGTACTGGTACCAAAACAGGCGGGTGGATCAATGGTATAGAATAGAGGACACAGAAACCAATTCACAAAACTACAACTATCTTATATTTGATAAAGGGGCTAAAAGCATGTAATGGAGGAAGGATAGCATCTTCAACAAATAGTGCTGGGAAAACTGGAAATCCATTTGCATCAAAATGAAACTGAATCCCTTTCTCTCTCCATGCACAAAAGTTAACTCAAAATGGATCAAGGAGCTTGATATCAAATCAGAGACATGGCGTCTGATAGAAGAAAAAGTTGGCTATGATCTACATACTGTGGGGTCGGGCTCCAAATTCCTCAATAGGACACCCATAGCGCAAGAGTTAATAACTAGAATCAACAAATGGAACTTACTCAAACTAAAAAGTTTTTTCTCAGCAAAAGAAACAATAAGAGAGGTAAATAGGGAGCCTACATCCTGGGAACAAATCTTTACTCCTCACACTTCAGATAGAGCCCTAATATCCAGAGTATACAAAGAACTCAAAAAATTAGACAATAAGATAACAAATAACCCAATCAACAAATGGGCCAAGGATCTGAACAGACACTTCTCAGAGGAGGACATACAATCAATCAACAAGTACATGAAAAAATGCTCACCATCGCTAGCAGTCAGAGAAATGCAAATCAAAACCACCCTAAGATACCATCTCACTCCAGTAAGATTGGCAGCCATTAGGAAGTCCAACAACAACAAGTGCTGGCGAGGATGTGGGGAAAAGGGTACACTTGTTCATTGTTGCTGGGACTGCAAATTGATGCAGCCAATTTGGAAAGCAGTATGGAGATTTCTTGGAAAGCTGGGAATGGAACCACCATTTGACCCAGCTATTCCCCTTCTTGGTCTATTCCCTAAAGACCTAATAAGAGCATGCTACAGGGACACTGCTACATCGATGTTCATAGCAGCACAATTCATGATAGCAAGATTGTGGAACCAACCTAGATGCCCTTCAATAGATGAATGGATAAAAAAATGTGGCATTTATACACAAGTATTACTCTGCATTAAAAAATGACAAAATCATAGAATTTGGAGGGAAATGGATGACATTAGAGCAGATTATGCTAAGTGAAGCTAGCCAGTCCCTAAAAAACAAATGCCAAATGTCTTCTTTGATATAAGGGGAGTAACTAAGGACAGAGTAGGGACAAAGAGCATGAGAAGAAGATTAACATGAAACTGGGATGAGAGGTGGGAGGGAAAGGGAGAGAGAAGGGAAATTGCATGGAAATGGAAGGTGATCCTCAGGGTTATACAAAATTACATACAAGAGGAAGTGAGGGGTAAGGGAAGAATTATACAAGTGGAAGAAATGATTTACAGTAGAGGGGGTAGAGAGAGAAGAGGGGAGGGGAGGGGGGATAGTAGAGGATAGGAAAGGCAGCAGAATACAACAGACACTAGAATGGCAATGTGTAAATCAATGGAAGTGTAAATGATGTGATTCAGCAATCTGTTTACGGGGTAAAAATGGGAGTTCATAACCCACTTGAATCAAACTGTGAAATATGATATATCAAGAACTATGTAATGTTTTGAACGACCAACAAAAAAAAAATAATAAGTTATTGATTTAAGAGGATGAAAGTTACCTCTGTAATCCAGATTTTCTTAATATAGATTGAATTCTAGCATTCTATCAAAAAAAAAAAAAGGAAAAAGCAGCTTTACATGTATGAAGACATGAATTGGTGTGAGCATATTTTATATACAAACAGAGATATGAAAAATTGTGTTATATATGTGTAATAAGAATTGTGATGCATTCTGCTGTCGTGTATTTAAAAAATAAAAGCAATTTAAAAAATAAATAAATAAAATAAAATATTAAATTTCAGGGTGGAAAATTATGATGATCATAAGCATCATTTCTTTTTGGCAAAACACTGATGATATCACCAAAATAAGAGTTCAAGAGAAAGAAATCAAAAGGATATACTTTTGGTGCAATGATACATTTGAATGTTTTCCTGAAATGAAGCATAATGTACAGTGGTTTATGAAGTAACATAGATAAACCTCCCAAGCATGATACTGAGAAAGAGAATCCAGAACCAAAACACTTCACACATGATTCTTTCACTAATGTGATGTTTAAGAATAAATAATTTTCTTCTATAATGGCAGGCATCAAAAATTTATTTGTATTTCAAGGAAGACTGTTAATTGGGAAAGCAAAGAAATGAACTTTCTGTGGTGATGAAAAGTTCTATATGTTTATTGTTGCATGATTAAAATCATATGCAAAATTATCCTCTGTTAAATTTACATTCATACATCTATGTCTGCTCTTTTCAGTTTTTTTCCATGGATGTCCCATAGTATTATGTTTTCCATCACTTTTAGTCTTATAACTCTAGTGGCATGAAACTAAAAGAGAGGTAAGGATAGGGGAGTAGAAAAAAAACAGAGACCATGGACACTCATCTCCTGTTGGAGGGGACAAGAGGAAATTGTTACTGGAATGGGTTAGTAAGAAAAGGCTCTTGCTTCATCTTGCAAATCATACATAAAGATAAAAATATAACATGATTAATGTACAGTTTTGAATATTCAATGGTTTTAAAAATTATTAGATATGTACCACTCAAACATGTCCCACCATTCTGTTATCCACACAAGCTAAATAGTTTAAGGTCTTGTTTCTAGCACATCAGTTAGTACTAAATAATTATTCCCTATGAATGACCAAAGATTTCTACAGCTGTGCAAGGCAATAAAGGGCAAAATAGATGGTTGGAAGAGATAAAGTGCTCTTGAAAAAATGTCTTCTTGCAGATATATTTTGATCAGAATTTTGCTCCTTCACATCCAGTTACAAGCATGACTGGCAATAGAAAATAAGAAAACATAGTTTTTCTTTCAGAGTGATTTTGTGTAAGAGAATCAGGGACAGAATTAAGTTCTACTATTGAGAGATTCTCCAGCACCTCTTAAATATTTAGGAGGCTTAATAAAACTACAAATAAGTGAGTCATTATCACATTTAATGACAAATCCAAGCTTACATCAGCTTTCTACATTTGGGGCTACCTTTATTATTAAGAAACACACACACACACACACACACACACACACACACACACACATATATATATATATATATATATATATATATATATATATATATATATACCTTATTATTAAAGCACCTCAGGGCTTTAAATATAATTTCATAAATAGAACATATGTATGTATTAGTATTATTTTGAATAATTTTGCAATAATGTTTGTACAATTTCCTTCTTGTTATGTAAATAACATATATTTAGAATATTTTTGTTATATAAATGCACTGTAGACATTCACTTGAACAGAACTCTACTCAGTAAGAATAAAATACTTGTCAGCATACCAGGTTTAGATAGCTGCAAAGCTAGCAAGGCAGAGAAAATAAATATACAATTAAGCACAAAGTATGTATTATAGATCTTCTATACTAGGACAAATGCATTTTAGGCCTAAAGGATACTATAAAATGTTTTCTAGTCCATCTGTATGACACTGAGCATATCTCAGTGCTCTGAAAAGTTTCCAGGAGTTTAGCCACACCTGTCTGAATTGCACCTGCACTAGTAATTGCCTGGTTCAGTGAATGTGCTAACCCACTTTTTGTTATTTTTAGACTATGCTGTACTAACATAATTAAATATACTTTTGAGTATGTTCCTTAGCTTTTGAATACATTTTTTCAATTGTTAAAATATATTTAAAAAATATAGATGATGATAGCATAGAATAAAAGCAAAATTTGGTCTTTGTTTAGAAATATGAGTTCTAAAGTTCCTTATATATTTTTAAGGGCCATAAGAAAGCAGAATCTCAAATTCTGTCTCAATTTCTAGAAACAGAATATTACAAAAATGGTCCTCTGTGGGTTATGTAGGTACCATGTTGTGATTATGTGTGGTGGGGATTTCCTCCCCATCAGACCCTCAGGAAGCTTACTGCAGTCTTCCAGGGCGCCAGCTTCCTGGTGTCCTTAGTGTTCACAGTCACTGGTAACTTTGGGAACCAGGGTGTGTTTGGTAGCTGAGGTGCCCAACCAACCTTGTGACACGATTAAGAAAAGCATCAGAAGCACACATGCAAATACCCTTGCTGCTAGCTTTGCAGATCTTTTATGAAGTCAAATCACATGTATTGTGTATACAATTAAATTCATCTCTGTGCATGTGTTTCCTCTTGGCTGGTCCTGGTCATAGGGAGGAAGTTCCTCTTGGCTGGTCCTAGGGAGGAAGTTCAAGAGCACAGTAGAAAAGCAATGGCATCAGATTGGCAGAGAAAAGTCTGCATCATCACTTTCAGTGACTTCCATGCTTTTAAACGATTCTCAGGTGTAAAATGAAAGAATAAAATTTCCTAACTCATCTTTTTGTTTCAGGGTCAATGGAGAGAGTACCTAAAAAGTACATAGATGTCTTAAATGAATTAAAATGTCATTTAAAGACTAAATTATGTTACTGAATAATCTTGATAAACAATGAGCAATTTGTAAAGGAGATTGGGAGTCCTTCATGTATGTATGTATGTATGTATGTATATACCTCATATACAAACATATTATATTACAGTTTGTGTATGAGGTATTCCTTTAAAAGCTCCTGTTGATGCAGAAATATTTAGAGGTAAAATTATTGCATTATGGGAGCTCTGACCTAATTAATCCATTCTAGTTTGAATAGGTGGTATCTGTAGGCAGGTGGGACATGGCTGGTGGAGGTGAGTAAAGGGAAGATGCCCTGGAAGGGTGCATCTACCCTGTGGATCCCTCCCCTGACCCCTCTGCTTCCTGACTTGGCCATGATTTCTTCTGTGGACCTTATCCCCATGATGTGCTGTCTCACCCTGAGCCCAAAACAGTGAAGTCATTCATTTACAGACTGAGAAATCTGAATTTATGAGCCTGAAATAAACTTTTCCTCCTTTAAGTTGTTGTTGGTCCGTTCATCACAGTTTTACAATAGCTAACTAAAACAGAAATTGGCACCATGAAATGGTGTAATTGCTGTGACGAACTTGGCCATGTGATTCAGAAGCCTTTGGACCTGGTTTGCAGGAAGAATTTTGAAAAGTTTAGAGATGCAAGCTGGGAAAGCTTTAGAACATTGTAAGTGAAGATTAATGGCCCATTTTGATGCAAGCTCAGAACACTGACAGGAATGTGAACGGTGCTCATGAGGTTTCATAGGAAAATTTTTCATAGGGAAATGAGGTGTCTATTGAAAATTGGATTAGAGGCCACTCATGAGAACTTGGCTATGTTTTGCCTATTTTCTGAGACTTTGTGTGGGGCTCAATTTAAAAGTGATGGACTGATTAATCTGGCGGGGGGGGGGGGTGATTTCAAAGTAGCACAACATTCAGTGGAATGGACATTGCCAGCACCTTTTATCCAGGTTGACTGAAAATTGGAAGCAGAAAACAGAGCTAAACGATTTTGAAAAATTGAATTTTGGCAATGTCTATGTAAAGTTGGGCCAAGGAAGCTGTGCTTATTGAAGAAATTACAGTTACTAGAGAGATGTTAAGAATTTTACACAGAGAGAATAGGAAAGGTGCCTCAAAGGCATCTCAGGAATTTGCAAGATTCAAGATATGGAAGGAAAAATTTTTTTCTGGAAGAGATAATGGGGTACCCTTCTCATATAGGGGAGTCTAGAAAGTTGCTTCATCACAACAAGCCACGAAGGTACTCATAGGCCACCACAGTCATGAATCTCAGAGGCCCAAGTGTTTTGTGAACTGGCAGAAGACCTTGGCATCATCCACATGATGCTTATTCTATAGAATTGCAAGATGCTAAAATAAAGTGGTCATGAATGCTTCACAGAGACTTTAATTGAAGGCTTTGGAGGCCAAGTAAAGTACTGCAGGTCTGGCAGGTCTGGAGTTCCTGTAGGGTACTGCTTAGAGAATGATGTGTAAAAATGTGAAGGTGAAGTTGAAGTTTCAGTGGAAATCCCAGGAAATAAGAGATTCCTGTGATGTGAACTGTCTGCTAAAAGAAGCTGCTGGCTACAGAGATAGCAATGCTTGTGCACTACAAACAGCAAGACCAAGGGGACAAAGCTGCCCAAACCCTTGGAGAGCTCATCTCACAGACATGTGTCCCAGATGCTGTACGCTGAGCTGCAGACAGAGTTCTGAGGACTGTTGGCCCTGCCTGCCTTTGGTCTGGCTTTGGCCCCATTCCTTTTTTCAATGTCCCTTTTCCTCCTGGAATGGGAAATGTTACTATGTGCCATTGTTTATTGAATATATGTAACTTTTACAGGTGCTCACTGCAAGAGTTTGTCTTTGAGTCTCATGGGAGACTTTGGATTTGGACTGTTAAGAATATGGGACTCTTGGGGATGAATTAAATGCATTTCACATTGTGAGATAGACATAAGCTTTTGTTTGGAGAAATATGAATCTGGAAATCATAAATAGTTCCACATACTTTCCCTCCTCCCTCCCCTGGTCCTTTTCTCGACTCTTCTGGCCTTCCATCTATTTTCATGAGATACAGAGAAACTCTATTAACAAAATCATATTTTTATATTATATTATATATATGTATATACATATATATGAATATGTAATAACAAATATTACTATTTTGCATAATTATACTGCACCAATAAAATTATGAAAAATAGTGAATTGCTACATAAAGCACATTAGCATGACTTTTATATGTGAATTGGATGTTTTCAGCAATTCCAGGAAAGCCCATTAGAGCTATTATTTTTAAATGAAAAATATATTTGACTAAATAAAATTAGTACTATCTCATTTCAATACATGGACCTTGTATATTCCCCAAATAAAACATAAGTCATTTTCTAAATAAAGCATAAGCAGTGCATTTGGAAATTTATAGAGAATGGACAGTCATGTGATTTGTAATGATGTCCCCCCCAAAAATATTCTGATTACTTAATACCATTATAGCCATTATGGTATTATATACTAAAGCATTACTCTGCTTGTGGTGTTGCTGGTATAGAAAAATTCACTGAACGGCCAGTTGTCTAAAATTATATCACAATTATGTATAGTACATAATATTTGATGATAAATAAGTCCATATTATTAGTTTATGTACTTACTATAGCATATTTTGCTGTTAGTTTAGAATTCCTTCTTTCTGCTGATTTTTAAAAATTGCAAAAAAAGAATCTGCTGAAGCAGCCTCAACATGAAGTGTTCACTACATTTCTTGATTGCTTCAACTTCTCTTGATTTAATCACAGGCCCTAACCATGCAAAATCCAGGCTCAAGTTGCTAGTAAGAGGCCACATCTAGTGATTGGCATGGAAACAAAATTAAAAGTGACTGAATACTGCAAAGATAGACAATCAGGAATGGTTACTGCCCACTAGTCTGACATATCCCATTCCACTATAGCTACAGTCTTGCAATCTTGAAAAACAAGAACAAAAAGAGCGGGAGTCTGTTGACAGATCTGCTTCATCAAAGGCAATAACACTAACAAAACTTTGAGAAGGGATGATGTCAGATCTAGAGAAACTTCTTATGACTAGGATCGAAGACCAGACCTCAGAACCATGACAATCACTGCCAGAGCAAAAATATTTTTTGCAATATTGAAAGAAAAAATTGTACTCGACAACAATGTTGAATTTACTGCAACCTTCAGAGCAGGTGGTCACTGTTCGTTACATAACAGGGACGTGAGTGGTGGGTCTGTGAGTGCTGGTGTGAAAGCCACTGAAGAAGTGTTGGAAACACTGCAGAAGCTGAAGAGGAGGAAACTGGAACAAACTTGGCAAGAGCAATCTGTCAGAGCAACAGGCTACATCGTACAGGCTTGGTGTGCAGAGGGTTATCCCAACCAGGTTTGTGTAAGGACACTATGATGTTCACGTGGCAACAAAAATCACTTAAAGACTCACTTCTCAGAGGTTTCTGTCAGTAAGCAAAGCACGATACTAGAAATACATGACTTCTCTTGTCCCTTTCTGCAAGTGAAAAAACATTGCCATCATTTACAGAGGTAATTAACCTTTCTCAACTGAAGGCATGCACAGCATAAAGACTGCATATTATAGCTGAAAAATATTGCAATGAAATAGGTATACAATTGGTCTGAAAAGGCTTCATATTTACTGGCCTCCTGAGAATCTTTAATTTAGTATTACTGAGGAAATATGACATTTATACACCCTGGTTATGCACATACACATATGCATGTGCATATGCATATAGATAAGACATTATATCCATCTCTACCACATATTAGGTCGTGCATGGCATGGGCCCTTCCCTTCAGGTGTTTCTGTGGTAGTTAGACACATAAATAACAAATATGATGCAACATGACAGGTGTTTTATTACCTGTATGGTTACAAGCTATTTCTAAGGATGGAAGCTCAACTAATTTCCCTGGACACAGAGAGGTGACCCCATGAGTTGGCATTAGACTGATTCAGAGAGGAAACAGTATTTGAACTGTAACTTGTAGATGGTAGAGAAGATTCTTAGCTTTTGAAAAGCAAATATGAGTATATGCAAAGGCAGTGTGCTGACAAAAAATTAAAGTGTTTTTCAATGTAAACAGCAAGGATTTGTCAAGGAAAGGAGGGATGACAGAGCCACAAGTCTAGGCATATCAGTATGAAGCTACACAGGATGTAGTAGGCTAGATTTTAAGTTGTACCTTTTAAAGAAATGTGAGTTTTAAGAATAAATGAATGATTAGTTTTAATGAAATAATGTAGAGGTTCTCAATCATATATACTAGGAAAGTAGTATCTATACACAAAAAATATAATTAAGAGTCTTAATCATCTGTTCTTCCCCAAATAATGAGGTTGATAATTAAAATTCAGAAAAGTAATCTCTACTTTTAAAATTTTTTTCAGTGATTGGTTTTTTTATTGAATTTTAGAATCTTTTTTTAAGGAATCATGGGTGAGTGGAAAAATGAACAAAAATTGAAACTGACATTTGTCATAAAACTTAAACACAAGTGAGTGAGAAAGAAGAAGTGTCTAATTCACCAATGGCACAATAATCATATTAATTTTCCAAAGCTGATATAAAAGATTATAAATGCATTGCACTGGTATTATATTGTAAATTGCTGCCAGATTCATGGATTATCTGAGATTGAATGCAAACTTATTAAATGTGTTAATGGTGTTTAAGTGGATAGAGAAACTAGGAAATTCATTATGAAACATTAAGCTTTGATAATACAGACTACTTTCTGCATAAGGAAATGATCACATGTTGTTTTATGAGACAACAATGTACTCTTACAAAATCAAAAGCGAAGAAAAATATGTTTACATTGTTCAGTCTCTTGAATAAAAGTAACCAAATTTCTATTTCACATGTATAATAAATAACAACTCAAGTATCCATGAACATTTAAATGTATGGAATAATATACATACCCTCTCTGTAACTGTGTAAATATATATTGCAAAACTATATAAATATATATTACAAGTAAAATTATCTGAAGAAAATTTCACATTAATCATTATGCAGTATGATGAGTCAAGAAAGGAACAGAACACATTTCCAAAGTATAAACAATGTAGAAAAAATGTTCATATTTTGGATTTACACTATGACTTATAAATGAGGATTTATACACTATGAATGAACCATAAATAAACAAGTAGAATTTATATATATGAATGTTCAAGTAAGGAGCACAAAACTAAGATAAATTGTACATAAAAAGAAGAAAATGAATAACAGCATTAAAAATTAATATCCAAATTCATACATACACTGAGAGCCATTTCTAAATATATTTGTCTCTTGGAAATCAGGCATTGTTTGATAACAAACAGCTTAAAAATATTTATTTTATTTCTAATAGTCTAAATCCTATTTTCTCCTAAATGCAAAAAATATATTTTTTTCATTACATAAAAAACAAACATTAATACACCTCCATATTGCTGATATCCATATACACAGTTAAGATTACTGAATTAATTGAACTTATTCACAGCTATGCATGACTGGTTCAAAGGCCCAAATAATTTTAAGAATTTTTGGGAAAGCATAAAGATGATGAGACCAAACATTTTGCAAAAAGTTTTCAATATATTTTTTTAAAAATCTCTGAAAATTATTGTGCCTTCTTAATTTTTCTGTATCTCAAATCTATAAATGCAAATTAGCCTACATTTATGATTCTTTCCAGTTAGAGTAAATAAGTGGGCTAATTCTTTCATGACTAACATGTTGTATTATCTTTAATATCAATTATCAGAAACATTATTTAAAGAGTATATCAAATTATACCACATTTATACAATGTTTAATCAGTATAAAAATTATTCATAGTCCAGAAATCTGGATTGTATAGCAACCTTTATATATATTCACATATATATTTCTTCTACAACTTTTGCCTCTAGAAATTTGCATCCCAATAATCATTTAACATAACACATAATGTTTATGTGACATTTAATATGTGATAAACAATGCAAATACAGACAACTAGCATACTTATAAAAGTAATTTTAAATAAAGTGTTAAGTTACTTAAATGTTGAATCTATAAATATGCACAAGTGTTCTTAACCTAATTATGCATTGATTCCATATCTGACATTAATATGCTATACATGCTTTGCATTCAAATTATTTGTAGAGCATTTGAATATGCACATAAAAAAGCAAATTTTCATAACAAAATTTGGCAATATATTTTTCCTGCAAAAATCCAGAGAAAATCACACTTGTTCAAGTCTGCATTCCATAAACCACACAAAATGAGAATATTAAAACATGAAGTAGAGAGGAGTATCTTTCCAAAACATCTGCATGTTTAATATTCTTCTTTATTTTTGGCATTAACATTCATTTTCTTTATCCTGGCATATGAAAGCCCAGAGGGTGTCCATGCCTCATTGCTGTAACATATGCTCTTTCAGTCGCTGAAAAGAATAAGAGGCAACAGATTTGGGGGTGGGGGGGATACACTTTCAATCCAGCTGTAATCGAAAGCATCAACAGGAAACGCCAAGTCCAGATGAGGTATTTTGAAACTGTGTGTTGAATAAAAAGAGCTGGTCTTTCAAATGTTGCCAACTCTTCTTCACTGAATACCTGTGGACAATAAAACTTTTATAACAATTCTTGAAATGCTTTCAGAAACTCAGATTTTATGGCAAAAAAAAAATTGAATCTACAGTGCAATGAACTTTTACTGTTCCCTGGTTAAATGACTTAATAAAACAGGCAGACAATTAGAAGAAATTTTTACATAGCAAAGCCAAAATTACCTTAAAATAATCCAGAAGGAAATCTGGACTTTTAAAACAAAAGGTTTTATTTTATCTTGAATTAATTTTACACATCTTAGAATAAGTAGACTTGTTTCAGTCTGCAAAGCAATTGTACAACCAAACTCTGGCAAGACTCCACTTACGAGAATACCACATTCCACTCAGAGCACTAATGCTAAAAAACAAACCAACCAACAAACAAAACTGGACGAGTTGAACAAATATGAACAAAAAAAAATATGTGGAAGAAATACTGAGCTAGGAAACAGCGATGACACAGGGGTTCATGATCCAGAAATGAAGGAAGGACCAGAGATGTGAGTGTGAATTGGAAACCGCTCCTCTCCCTGAAGCATCTTCTTTATGCAAACCTGTGGAAGAAGAGCTGAGTTGGGTGTCTGGCTGTTTCCAGCGTCTGTGGTAACAAGTGTTAATATTCAGAGCCCATTTAAGAACAGAGATACCTGTGAAACACATTCGAATAAAGTTAAGATTCTTGATTCTTTTTCTTTTCTTTTTTCTTACAGGTGCTGGGGATTGAACCCAGGGCTCTGCACATGCTATGCAAGCATTGTACCATTAAGCTACACCCCTGACCCAAAGTTGAGATTCTTGAAAGACTTCACATTAAGAAGGCTCACTTTGAACCCCAACTTTGAGTGAGGGGTGTGGCTTAATGGTACAATGCTTGCATAGCATGTGCAGAGCTCTGGGTTCAATCCCCAGCACCTCTAGGAAGAAAAAAAAAAAAAAGGAAAAAAGAAAAGAAAAAAGAATCAAGAATTTTAACTTTATTCGCATGTGTTTCACAGGTATCTAATTAATGATGGTGAAATGTGATGATCATTACAAATTGAATGAAGACACAAATTGGTATGAATATACTATGCATACAACCAGAGATATGAAAAATTGTGCTCTATATATGTAATAAGAATCATAATGTATTTTGCTGTTATATATAAATTAAAAATTTACATAAAAAGAAATAGAACAATATAAAATAAAATTCCCCAGCAATGAAAAAATAAATAAAAAAAGAAGTCTGAGCCAATTAAAAAAAAAGAAAGAAAGAAACCAGATTCCCCAAAGAATTAAGCCCATAATGAAAGGATGTGGCCTTTATATCCTTAAACATATTAAGATGAAATTTGATAGAAGTAGAAGAAAAAATACCTAACACTATAACCACCATTGTGATATTTTACAAATCTGTTTTACACATTAATAGGAGAAACAATCAACAATTTTTATTATGGATAATGCAATTTGAATCTGATTTACAAAATTGACTGAATTGAATATATATGGAATTCTGCTTGCATTCCAAGCTCTCAGATGTGTTATAATATTCATCAAAGTTAAACAAATGTGGGAGCATAAAATTATTTTCAACAAATGTTTATGAACCAAAGTTATACATCTTGTGTTATCTCATACCATATTAAAATGGGAAAATGTAATTTTAGCCATGCAAGAAGGAAACAAATAACTTTTTAGTACAAAAAGGGGAGGGGAAGAAAGGCTCTAAATCATTTAGCTGAACAGATAAAGAAGAGCAAGTTAGATCCAGTGTGTAAGTTAAAGAAATGGAAAGTATTATTCAATGGATGGTCAGAAAAGTCAGACTCTGGTAGTTTGGCAAGATTCACAATGTTAAATACACTACAATAAAACAGAAATAAATAAATGGATAGAAGTTATAAATTACAAGCATTTGAGTATAAAAAAAATGACCTTTGACTGTAGTCCAAGGGACTATAAAATGATAAAATTAGATTACATGACAAATGTGTGCCATAAATTTGAAGTCTGATGAAACTGAAAAATTCACTGAAATATGTTATGGTTTGGCTATGAGATATTCCCCAAAAGATTGTGTGTAAGACAATGTGGGAATGTTCAGAGGGAAAATGATTAGTTTATGAGAGTTATAATCTAATCAATGTGTTAATCCACTTGATGAATTAATGATTTCTAAGGACTACTATAATGGGTGGTGACTATAGGTAGGTAGGTTATGGCTAGAGGAAATAGATCACTTGTGGTGAGCCTCTGTGGTTTATATTTTGACCCCGCAGAGCAGAGCTTTCTCCCTCTTTCTCTCCCCAAGTCCCCTTCCTGGCTGCCGGGTCATTGCTCTGCCACGCCATTCCACCATGATGTTCTGCCTCCCCTCTGGCCCAGAGATATGAGGTTGGCCAGATGTGGACTGAACCTCTGAAACTGTGAGCCAAAATAAAATTTATCTCCTCCAAGTTGTTCTTGTTGGGTTTATGGTCACACATATGAAAAGCTGACTAATACTGAAGAGAGATCACCCAGTTTGACTCAGGGAAACTATTGTTATCTTGCTGAAAAAAAAACAAAATCCCTACTTAATAAACTTACTATAGTGAAAATCCACCTTCCAAGAATTTACCAATGATTTTTTTTTCAGACATTTAAATAGTCTCTTTCAGAGAATTAAAAAAAAAAGAAAGAGAGAGAAGAAAAGAAACATTACCCATCAACGTAATGAGGTTAGAATAACACTGATGCCAACACCACCTAAGCACATAATTCAAAAGTTAAATTGAAAGTTCATACTTACTTAAATATTTATCTCCAAAAAAGAACAAATACTACCAAACATGTTACAGTAATTTAAGTTGACTTAACAAATGAAAAATAAATCAAAATGATTCACTATGCTGACAGCTGAGAGCCATATGATCCTCTCAATAGATGCACATAGTACTTGGTAAAGCTCAGGTATATGAGCATTCAAGAATGCCTATCACGCTGTGAAAAAAAGGAGTTTATATCATCTGACTTATCATGTAGTGAAAAAGCTACAGAAAATCTTGAATACACTCATGAAATATTTTCCCTTGCTACTGAGGAAGAGAAAGTAACACCCTCTACCATAAATTCTTTTAAAAATTGAAGGTTTCATATAGTTCTGTTAAAAAATAGAATTTGAAAGTACAAAATTAACATATCATTTATTTTATATAATATATAACAATATAAATTAAATATCCAACATTTTCTACAAGTTAGAATTCATAAGGGTAATTCACCTATTTAGCAGATACAAGGACAATGTATGTCAGTAATCTTATATTTTTCAAACACCAGTCTGTGCTTATCAATGTAATTATGAGATGCTGTAAATTCTTTCTCCTCCATATCAAGCTCAGTATCTACCCTTGCCGCTCCATTTACATTGTGAGGCCTCAACCCAAGCCTGGTACTTTCAACAGTCTGACCTTAGGCTTATCTTTATTTTTATAGTGTTTATCTCTTAGTACCTAACAACATAACTTATCTGTTTGTTGTCCTTATTATTTGTGATCAGCTTCTCTCTAAGTTCCACATGGATAGGGTTTGTGCGCATATGATCAGTTGATGCATCCAATGTATGCAGCACAGAATTCCGTGCAGGAAGCTGTCAGAAGGCAGTGGTCTATAACCCAGAAGAAAACACACTGGTACCCAGGTCTTGAACTTGTAACTTCCAGATCTTTGAGAAATAAAGTTTTGTTGTTTAAGCATCTCAGTCCATGGTAGTTTGTTGTAGAACCCCAAACTGAGTAAGACATGTTTCAAGTATCCCCCAAACCTTTGACCAGAGTTAGAAAATATGTAAAGCATAAAAAGTGATTAGCAAGAGTCAGTGTAAAAGGAGGATTTGTGTGAGGGGGACAAAATTAATTAGACCCCAGAACATTCAGAAAATGATATTCACCACAAGATTATAAAAAGATTGATATGCTTCAAAAAGTTAAAGAATTTAAATGCTAATTTATAAATGTAATTGGATAAAGAATTACAGAAATTGTAGGTAAATGTTATCTTTTCACCTTTTGTCCAGAAACTCACACATCAAATAGCAATACCATGTGTTTTTTTTTTTTTTTTTTTTTTTTTTTTTAGGAAGAAATATCGGAAACACATTTTACAGTGAAAATTTTAGTTTTTAAAATTAAATTCTTAAAATTAATGTGAAAGTTATGAACAACACTCTCTCCTGAGACAAACAAGGCAATGAATAAGAACAAGCAAGAGATAACAAGTATTTAATATTATTATTAAATGACTTGAAAACTTTTTCACCCACATAAATTAGTGAATAGGGAAATACTTAAAAAGTAAAATTTAACTGTTTATACATTTGAGAAAAGTTCACATTTTTTAATAGATCTGTAAAATATCAATTCACTTAAAAATCATGTGAGAATTAATACTATTGCAGTTTCCAAAGTAAAATGTGAGACTATAGGTCAATTCAAGGAAACGTAAATAAATATTAGAACAAATTTTCTAATGCTAGTAGTTTATCCTTGGGAAATCCACTAGCTAGAAATACTTAATCAACAGGAGCAAGTTTAGTGGTTGGGGTATATGCAGAGCTGCTGGTGGTAGGTATGATCTCAGGTCAGCATTGCCCACATCTTCCAAGTTGGCCTGCACGATATTCCACGTCAATACAGGAAGGAGGAGAGAAAGTATCCTTTTATGTATGATCATTTCTGATTTTCCTCTTTTCTTCTTGCATAAACCTCTCATGCTATGTGACCCTATTAACAAGCTGCTTATAAACAACTTTCAACATCAAATATATATTTTTACCTTCATTATTTACTATTTTTTTTAATGTGGTACTGAGGATCAAACCCAGTGCCTCACATGTCCTAGGTAAGTGCTCTACCACTGAACTACAACCCTAGTCCCTCAATTGCATTTTTGAATTGATTAATAAAATAGATAATAATTTAATTATCCCTCTGTATTTTGTTGTTGCACTACGCTATTTTATTCAGTCTTATTGGCTTTTTAAAAAAAAAAAATTTGTCTCAACCACTCTGTAAGAACACATGGGTAAATTAGAGTCATTTATTCTTTCCAAAAATCTTTCATTCATGGATTCATGGTCTCCTGAATAGTTCTAATTATTAAATGTGTTTCTATTTGTTTACTCACTGGCACCATTATCTTGTTTGTGATTTAGTTAAAATAACATTAGAGTTCTTTCAAATTCAATGAAGTTTCTAGTCCAAGTAAATATCCTTTGCCAACTACAAGTAATTACATTCTAACCCATTTTTACTTGGGTGTTTCATTAGGAAACTATATTGCATATTATGCTCTCAGTTTAGAATATATTAAAGTAACCTGAATACAATATGTCATCTAGAAAAATGAAAGGAATGTTAGACTAGCTTCCAATTTTATAAGAACTCCAATCATTATGTGATTTTTCAGTATTGTCCAGATGTAGTAAGGAGGGAAGGATCTGCTTACAGAGAGTAGGCTACTTGATATCATGGTGTGTGTGAGAGAGATAGAGTGAGCTAGTACAAACTGTGGTGGTGGGAGAGAGAGAGAGAGAGAGAGAGAGAGAGAGAGAGAGAGAGAGAGAGAGAGAGAGAGAGGGAGGGAGGGAGGGAGGAAGAAGAAGAAGAAGGAGAAGAGAAGGAGAAGGAGAAGGAGAGAAGGAGAAGGAGGAGGAGGAGGAAGAGGAGGAGGACGAGAGATTTAAATGAGATTTAGGAATTAAACAAGTAAAATGAACAAAGCCCTTGGCAAGTTAGAAATAACAAAGCTCAAAACTTCTTTCCTTCCTACTCAGTACCTCAACATAGGAAATGCTGCATTGGAAAACTGCAGGTTCCAGCAGAGATCTGATGCTCCCTTATTCCTGAACCCCTGAATGGATGCACCATCTTTCTTAATCCTGATGTAGATTTAGATTTAGAGCAGCAGAACCAAAGGAAGTGGCAAGTGTTCTTTATCCTGCCTGCTCCCTGTATGTGGCCTCATACAGGCAGTCACTTGCAATCAGCAACCCAGAGTGGTCTGAGACAAGTGGAGAGACTTAGAGATCTCTGCACCTGTCTTGGTTTTCCCTTTCCTTCCTGATGTTTTCTATTCTATAACCTTAGTTATCTTCACAATGGATATGTTCATATATGGTTATTCTTTCTTGTGACTTGAATGCAGATAAATTTTAAAATAAGGACTTCCAAAATGTTTTTTAACAAACAATGGAGCACTTTTTTTTTTTTTAAATCCAAGGTAATGAACAGGAAGCATGTGTCTGTTAATTAGGTAAATTTAACCATTGCAACAGTTTTTACAACGAGTGCATACAATTTTATTTGTCAACTTTAAAAATAAAGAAATAAAAATAGAAACATGTATAATGCTGCAGTGTATTGTTAAATTGAAGAATCTCTCTAGTATAAATGCCAGTTAATCCTACAAAGTTCTGGTTTGTGCAAATTTATGACATATTACCATGATGTCTCAAGATATAAAAAGCATAATGTGTGGTTATTTGTTGTAAACTTGCAGTGTTCTTTTTTAAATTTTTTTTTAGTTGTTGATGGACCTTTATTTAATTTATTTATTTATATGTGGTGCTGAGAATTGAACCCAGTGCCTCTCACATGAGAGGCAAGCGCTCTACCACTGAGCCACAACCCCAGCCCTCATGGTGTTCTTAGTAGCAAAATAGGCTATTTCTGTAACTAAATTTGTGTGAATTTCTTCTTTACCATCCTGCTTAACATCTCAGAGCCCAAGAAATACTTTTCTATAATTGTCATGGAAAAGGCCTAGAAGGTAAAGAGGAGGTTTCTCTTCCTTCCCTCCACTTATGGAAGACATTTAATGTGGACCATCCTTCACACAAACAAGATCATCAAGACTAACAAACCAGCTGGACCTCAGTCATATTTGAGAAGCAGTGATTAATAAAGCTTCAGAAACAATGAACAGTAATTTGGTCTATTAACTCTGCTGGAGTCAGTTAATTAACAAGAACTAAAAAAACCCACTGAGAAAAAGAGAAGGTGCTTCTGTGTGTGATCCAACCTGCCCAGGTGTGCAGTAGTAAAGTCAGTCGCACCAGTGCAGTTCACACTTGGCCAGACTCCTGGCAAGTGTGGGAAGCCATGGATTGGATCCTTTTCAGTACAGAATATTAAAACTACACCATGAGATGTTTTTCTTTGTTGATGAAGATAAACAGAAAGAAACACTTTTTTCTTTTCCAAGAAGAAAAAGCAACTAAATTTAATCAGACCAGAGATCTTTATTGTTTTTTTTTTTTTTTCATAGACAATCTCTCTTTTCACTTTCTTGTTTTCTCTCAGGCACTAAAAGATGATGATGATATTTAAAACTCTCCAATAGGTCCTGCTGAAATTTGTAAATCAGATTTTCATTTATTTTATTCCTTTGAACTGTAAAAATTAAAGTGCTAAACCTTGCATCAACATTACACTTAAAAATAAGTATTTTTTTTCCTCCTGGAAATGATGTAAATGCTGCATATTATTTTAAAAAACAGTAGGATCATTTCATTTTCTATACTTTGTTCTGTATGAGATCTCATTTTGCCCTTAGGTTGTGCAGCTGTGTTCAAATATGTGTGAGTTGAATATTTACATTTTCCATTTCTGAATAAAAAATTTCATAGAGGTAAATGGTGTTATCTTCCATGCACCACCATAGTTTTATGGTAAAAACTAAAATCTGTTCTTTTGATATATAAAGTAATTATGTGTTCTTATATTCATCTCTGGCATTCTAAATAACCCTCATATTTTTACAGTGAATTGAAACTAATTCAATTATTCAGTTTCATACTATTCAATTCACATTTCTATACACACTTTCCTTAGAGGTCAAATGGCTTCAATTTCTGGGAATACTCTACCCACCAGGTAACACTGTGCGTGTGTGTGTTATTTTGGTGTTGAACATTGATAACTTGCCATTTTGTTTTTATGGCATGATCAGAATTTGACACATAGAAAAAAAGTTGATATAATAATTAGAAAATATTCTGTGCTTATCTTCAATTATTTTGAACTAAAGTCTGTGTATGTGACAGAAACAGCAGCCAAACTTTGCTCATTTGAACACATATTTTGCCACCATAAAAACCACAGAACATTGAGCAACGTGCTAAATGTGCCCAGAAGCCTCTTCTTTGTTTGCACATGCTGCACATTTGCTGTATGATGATCATGTACCTCCAGTGAATTGAAGGTCCCCTGAATGCTGTCATTGTACTCACTCACTAAACCACAGTCATTTCATTTCCTGAGTTTCTGTCTGGTATCCTTGGACCTGAATCCAACACTGAGTCATTTAGCTGTAGCAAAAATTGTATATATGGGAACACCTTAGACCACTGCTTGGTAAAACAAAAATTTTAAGGCATTTCTTGGGGAGCAACAGCAGGAAAAGTATATTTTTAATAATTTCTCCTGGTGATTTAGGCCAGTTAGCATTTTAGTATTTCAAATATCTGCATTTCATAAAGTTTTGAACATCTAGATAATTAAGAAAATCAATATTTTGCATAAGTTTTTTGACTGCTAGTTTTGGGAACTGATCCATATATCCATTTGTATTATGGCAATCCTGTATTGTGCATATCACATCATTTATACTTTATGACCTTATGGAAAATGAGAAAATGAAAATAAGGAAAAAAAAACCCTTAAAACTATATTCAAAAATAAAATAAAATAAAACAAAATAAATTTTTCTATGGCATGCACTATAGATAGATTCCTTTTATGAAATTAAACATATAAATCACTGTTTGCTGAGGCTTCCTTAACAAAATAATAAAGATGGGTAACAAGAACCAGAGAAATTTATTTCTCACACTTTCTGGAGGAAGGAAGTCCAAGATGAAGACACCAGCAAAGTGATCTGACCCTTGGCTTGCAGAAGGCCATCTCTCTGTGGTGCCCTCACGTATCCCTTCCTCTGTAACTCCCTTCCTTATCTCATGAGGACCCTAGTCAGACTGGATTAGTGCCTCAGCTTCATGACCTCCTTCAACCTTAATCATCTCCTTTAAGGTTTAACTTCCAAACACATTGGGGGTTCAAGCTTCACTTATGAATTTCTGGGTCAGGGAGGGGCTACCCATTTGAGTTCATGACAATTGCTATGACTCATTGGTGTGTTCCTGAAGTTGAAGCAGAAAAAATACAAATTTAACTGGTATTCCCTTTTAAGTAGAAAGAAATCCACTCTATTCTTTTTTAAAAAAAATATTTTTTAATTGTAGATGGACACAATATTTTTATTTATTTATTATTTATTTTTATGTGGTGCTGAGGATCAAACCCAGTGCCTCACACATGAGTGGCAAGCGCTCTACCTTTGAGCCACAACCCCAGCCCCACTCTGTTCTCAATATCTGATCCAATCAATACAGTCTGCTGTGATTCAAACATCAGCACTTCAGTGATGGTCTAGCTTCCTTATTCTCTCCAGCAACAAATTCACTTTGAAAGATATGATATTCTGTGGTAAACAAGGGACGTCTTTTTGTTTGAAGTAAAAATAATTATTGTTTTTAGATAGTCATTTGTAGCATATCAGGAATATATTAAACTTTTGCATGTATAATTGAATATTTCACAACTTTGAAGCATTTGTTTCTATTGTGCAGATCCTGGAGATCACAGAATATTATAGAGTAGCACTGAATTATAGGATTTTTGTTTTCATGTAAATCTCAAAGAAAAGGAAAGAATCCAAACAGTATATAAAAAAGAATAAAATACAAGATCTTTTAAAGCAGAGATTCAATTTAGTGCTAATATTTTTAGTGTAAAAACATTATCTGGAGTACACTAAATCTGGGTAAACATTGTATGCATTCTTAAGAAATGTAACACCAAGCGCCATCTCTGTTATTCAGAACAAGATCAATCATTTCCTAAAGTCATAGAACTCTGGCATCTTACAACACATCTGAATTTAATGTATATGAAAAGTGCTGGCTCAAGAACGGGGTTCTAATAGAATAAGTTATATCCCATGCTTGTATGACTATATCAAAATGAATCCTACTGTCATATACTTAAAAGAAACAATAAATTTAAAAAAAGAGAGAGAAAAGTGCCAATTTTTGTGAAGAGTTTTCAGATAAGTATAATTTTTTTATCAATATTAAATTGGCATATTTAGTAGCCTGTATATCTCATTAGATTTCTTTCTCTTTATCCTGTTTTCCTAAGGAAAATTTATCTTCGTGTAATTTTATTTTCTATCTTGAAAAAGAGGACATGGATACCAACTCAAACACGAAGTCCCATGGGACCCCTGTAAATAACCCAAAGTGTACATACTACTTAGTGCTTTATTGTAGGGTAGGTGAAGACTACCTCATTGGACAAGTATAACAATAATAGTGGGAAAATATATGTTGGATTTTTAACTACCAGATTAGGTACTCATAATAGAAGGGATCCAAATCATACCCTTGTTACTTTGAAAGAACTCTCTAAAACTTTATCCTATGTTTGGAAAGTCTACTGAGCTTTCTCTCTTGCGTTCTCTCTCTCTTGCGCTCTCTCTCTCTCTCTCTCTCTCTCTCTCTCTCTCTCTCACACACACACACACACACACACACACACACACACACACAATAAGTGAAGGTAATAATAAAATAATAAAACTACAATTAACAAAGCTTTCAGAAACTTTGGGCTTTCCTGATCTATGGACTGTCGTTACATCTGATTATGCTGGAAGAAATCCTCTAAGGATGCACTAGCTACTTCTAATAAGTTAACAGAAGGATGCTCCAAGCATTCGGAAATTTTACTCCCTGAATCTGGTTCTGCCTTATTTGTGCTAATGAAACTAAATACCACACAAGATAAACACCATGGTATCACAGCCACAGGTTCAAATTGCACTTCTAAACTATTTATATAAGCCTACACTGGAGCATTTAACTTCTTGAAGGGATATCAGAAATTCTCCTTCAATGAACATTTTTGAAAAGCTTCTTATTTGTTAAAGTATAAAAATGAGGAGTTGATATTTAAACTGAGACATCCCAAGGAAGACTACATACATAGCATGCTTCTGACTATTGCACATCCATTCGATGAAGAGGTTTCTAAGATGAGAAGATTAAGGAATTTGCCAGAATATGAGGCTGCACATGTCATACAAAATTGACCAAATTATCTCATGTGCACATGCACATATGTAAAAATGAGATCCACATTTATGCATAATTGTAATGCACCAATTAAAAAATAGTCTCTGCTTTAAGATGCTGTGACTTAAATACTGACTACAACATAGAAGAGGGAAAGTTCATTTTGGCTCATGGTTTCTAAAGTTTTGTCCATGTTGGGCTGACTCCATTGCTCTGGACCCAAGACGGAGCAGAACACCATGGTGAAGGGTGTGGTAGAAAAAGCCACTCCCCTCATGGTGGCTAGGATGCACAGAGAGGAAGAGTCTACAGAAGATAATCCCTTCCAGGGCAGGCCAACAGTGACCCACCTCCTCCAACTATGCCTCACCTGGCTGTGGTTATACCCAGTCAGTCCATTCAAACTAAAATGAACTGATTAGGATACAGTTCTCAAAATACAATTGTTTTACCTCTGAACATTCCTGCATTAACACAAGAGTTATGGGGAGACACCTCATATCCAAACCATAACATTCCATCCCTAGCTCCTAAAAGCTATGTCCATCTCACAATGCAAATGCATTTACTTTATCACCAAGAGTGTCCCACGGTCATAACAGTCATAACAGTTCCAGCATTGTCCAAAATTCCAGGTCCAAAGTCTTACCTGAGACTCAAGGCAATCTCTTGTCTATGACTGCCAATAAAAATTAAAAGCAAGTTAAACGGACAATGAAACAGAGTCTAAAAGTTAGGAATAGTGGCATAGAAATAAAAGATGAGAGCAGAACAAGACCTTAGCCCAGCTAGGCAAACAGGTCCCATGACTACACATATATGGCATCCAGAACACATGGCAAGGTGATATGTTTTCCAAAGGGCGTGAATAGTCATGCCACTGTGGTCTTGCTGGTTGTGGCACACATGGCTCATTTAACTTGGCTCTTTCCACAGCCAATAATCTCTCTTGGCAGACAGACCTTGTTACTGATATCTCTTAATGCCTAGGATCTCCATTCGAGCTTTGAATCCATCTTCACAGATCCACACATTGTCCAATCAGTGGCAGCCAACAGGTCAACTGAAAGTTTGACCATAAGTTCTGATTTCTGTTCCCAGTTCTCACGGTAAACCTGGCTAAAAGATGCTGTCACAATCCATGCCCCAGCTTGAATGCCATTCTGCCTCTAAATTTTCTCCACAGATTAATTAGGTCATCAGTTTTTAAATTCAGCCTCACACATAGCATCAATACATGGGGAAAATATAAACAGTTTTTTTGTCAGAATACAACACAAATGTCTTCTGGTCCAATTCCTAACAGGATCCTTGTTCCTCTCTAAAACTTCATGAGCACTGTCTTCATTCTCTGTATTCTAGTCCTCTGAGCTCCCAGCATAACTTCTTATTATTTTATGATTGCAACATTCTAAAGTTTCTCCGAACTTTTCCAAACTCCTCCTGCAAACCAGCTCAAAAGGCTTCTGAACCACATGATCAGATTCATCACAGCAATGACTCCACCACTGGTACCAATTTCTGTGTCTGCTAGCTTTGCATAACTGTGACCAAAAAAAGGAACAAACTAGAGTAGGGAAAGCATATTTTGGCTCATGGTTTCAGAGGTTCAGTTCCTCTAGGCTGACACCATTGCTCTGGGTCAGAGGTGAGGCAGAAAACCATGGTGGAAAGGTGCAATATAGGACAGCCACCCACCGCATGGCAGCCAGAAAGCCGAGAGAGGAAAACTAAGTAGCTGCAGAAGACGAACCCTTCTAGGGCACATTCTCCATAACCCATCTCCTCCCGCCATGAACCACCTGCCCGTGGTTATGCCCGTTTACTCCATTTAAACTAGGATAGACTGATCACAGTAGAGCTCTCACAGTCTGATTGCTTAACCTCTGAACATTTCTGCACTGACACAGGAGCTTTTGAAGGACATCTCATAGCCAAACCATCAGAAACCTGATTCTTTATGGGCTCTCTATTCTTGCCATGGAAAAGAGTTATTCGATACCAAGATTTTGCTTTGCAGTGACTCTTTACCCACTCAAGGACTTTTCTTACCTAAAGAGACACTTCTGTTGAGGGCAATTACGCTTGTATTTCCAAAAGAATCTGAACCTCTTTTTGTCTTATGTAAACACAAATTCTCCCAAGGCCCAACAAATCATTTATCCAGAACAATTACAAAAACCTTGATTTCCTCTAAGCCAAAGGGGAATTTGAGCTTTGACTATAACTTTTGGTTTAAACTCTCTGAATTGTCTAGGTCAAGTGGAGTAGCTGATGAGCAGGCTAAACAAACAAACACATGAACAAATAAAAAATAAAGACAAAAATCATACAAACTAACGATCCTGGCTCTCTGAAACAGCCACAGCCCAAATCTGGGACTGATCATTAAGTGAACACAGTAATTTAGGCTCCTGGTTTCAGGGTCTATTTCATGAGTTTAGAACCATTTTTTTTTGGGGGGGGGTAATCACTTGATAATCATTGTGCTCCAGTTGGCTGATTATCTCATCCAAAATCTTCAATGGTCCTGTACAGACTTTGTCATGTCAGATAATTCAATAACCCATTTTGCAAACCAAGGAGGGAAGGGCTCACTCTTGTCCAACTAAAAGCAACATGCCCTGGATGATCTCCTGATGAGCAAAATCTTAAAAATGTAGTCATGGGTGGGAGCTCTGCAGCCTGACGTGGTCTGCTCATGGCCAAATGGAGAAATAGAATTTTCAAAGGCCTTTCAGACTGGAGGTGGCCTGGCACCTGGCCCTCGGTGTTGCTGTTTTGTTGGACACAAACAATTTCACGGAACACCAACAGCAGACAAAGCAAGTTTGAGACCATAAGGGACCAAAACAAAGATAAGAACTCCATGTACACCAACAGACGATAAAGAGAGCTGTTCTAAATAGCAACATGTCTTAACCGTCCCACTGCCACCCTGTGTGAGGAACAGTGGCTTCTTACAAGAATGGCAGTCATAACCTTTTCTTTCCCTCATTAGCAACATAAAATTACTAAGGTATTCAATCTTCTCATTAACCCCACATCCTGACCACACAAAATCCTGCCTTGAGTAAGATTAATGTACTTCTTTCTGTCAGAGATAAACCTGTCGTCAGTTTCTTGATAAGTTAAAAAAAAATGTGTTCCCTGTAAGCTAAGACTTGAGTTTCATAGTATGTAGTTAGGCGGAGCTGTTTCTAGGTCACAAAACCATGCTGTTGAAATGCAGCCATCTGAGTCCCCAACTTTCTCCCTTTGTTCTCAGTTTGCCAATAATACAGGAGGTGATCTAATCCTAACTATAGCCCTTGCCCTTGCTTTCCCCTATTTTAAATTAGTCAGTCATATAGACTGTAACCTGGAGCTCCTCCTATTAGAGCAAGGGGCAGTTCTGACTTAGGAATGAAAAACTGAACAGACCTCCTGCCCAGTGTGTTTGCCTGCCAGATTTTGTTGCTAGCACATGCTTTTGCAGAAGTAAAGTTTGCCTTGCTGAGGAACTTTTAAGTACATGCCTGACCTCTTGCAGCACCCTGATATTTCTAGCACTTGGACTCCTCCTGGATCACCTGTGATGCATACAATAAGTACAGAGTGTTTTTTCCAACACTCCTGGGCAGAGTACACTGGAGTACACTATCCTCAAAGAGGACACTGCTTCCTTGTGCAAGTCCATGAACTCCACTGTGTCTAGTGCATCCTTGCTTATGTTAGTCTCTGGCTCTGGGACTTTGGCAGTGGTTTATATCTGAATAGATATAATGAAACTGCACTTCAGTAAATTCCTGAGAGTTAGGGAATGTTAGAATAGGAATAGGAATAGAAAAAATATAAGGTGACAGAATCATCCTGGCAGCCAGTCTGATATGCTGTCTCCCTCAAACCTCTTGCCAAAAAAAGAATGTCCAGAAGACAAAATACTGTGTTTAAATGTTTATGAACAATGTATAGAAAGGAAACAATATTAACATTAATAATGTAAATTATTGGTTTTAAAGTATTTTAAGACATTAAAATGAAACAGTGACTCAACTCACAGCACTTATCACCATTGCAAATCCACATGTCTAAGAAGTAGTGGAGAAAAATTCAAATTAGATTTCCTGACAGTGAATCATTACTCATTTCACCATCCATGCTGTCTGCCAGCATGTGAGACAAAACCGTGTCTTTTAACAGGGCATCATATTTGAAGATTAAGTAAGTATTGGCATCTAAACACTTGACTCTCTCCATTGCTCCATGTTGTCTCACCAGAAAAAATGCAGAGAAGAAAACAATCACAAAGGCGAGGGGATTAAAGCATCATACGATCAGGGAAGTTACAGGAACAAGTGCTTACAATTAAAATAATACTTTTTCAGATATTTAAAGTATCTTTAGAATGAAAAAAAAGATTTTTTAAAATGATGTGCCAAATATAGAAGACAGTGATATGGGATGTTCAGGGGAATTTTTTCAATGTAACAAATTCAAAGTCATCATACCAATTTTGTAAATAGAAAGGCTGTCCAGAATTGCTATCTCTGGCCAAGATAGACTGGGCAACCATTCGGCAGGAAGATAGTCCAAAAACAAGGTAAGGTTGCAGGACTCAGGATAGGTACCAAGATTACACAAGTTCATTGCTAATGCCATGATCCTCACAGCAAAAGAATCCATGTGATACCAACGACTGTGACTCATTAAGAACAAGAAAGTCATCATGTTATACAATGGGTTTCTTGAAACCATTATTCTGGAATTTTTCTCATCCACTCTGACATTCCAATCTCCCAATGTGAACAGGTCAATATTTTCATAGACCACTATTTAAAAAAAAAAAACCTTTAGTTTTTTACAATGACCTAGTGGATCACAAAATAGCTTTGAGTATTTCATGAAATTAATTGCTAAAAAACTGATTTTGGACTGAAGTTTCCAACGAGGACACGTTCCCATGGGTGCTAGCCTTTCTTCTGGAACATCATTAGGTGATGTTTCTGGAGCGGGAGCTTCTCTCTTGTGGAAGTGAGAAAACTCCTTAGGCACGCGGAGAGCTCCCTGCCTCTTCTGTACCTGGCCCATCTCCATTCAGACTGGAGAATTTCTTTGATTAGTTTATAAAGGGAAGTCTGATTAGCTTTGTGGGTTTTGAGCTGAGTGTGGTGTTGCTCTCAGAAATGGAACCCTTGATAAATAAGAGAAAGCTCAATCACAGGGCTGCAGGGAAGTCTTGCTGATTGGCCTTTCAAAAGGGCTAGAGCCTTCTTCTGCCCAACTCCTGGCTACTTTTACATGTGAACTGGGCTATGGAGCCAGCAGTTTGGGCTGTTTGGCTGTTCTACTCACTCTAGATCTTTTTGTGAAGAGATTCACAAGATGTGGTTAATACTGAAATGAATAGACTTTGTTTAAAGCCAATTACTGTCCATTATCTAGGTGGGACTCTCCTAATAATGTCTGTGTCTATCTGTGTCAAGGGACAACAGACAGGACAACCAGAAAAGAAGGAATTCTCAAGGTGACAACTTAGGAACTCAGTTTGCATCCTGATGTGTGTTTGGAATGTGAACTCAGGAAAGCAACACCAACTCTTGTCTGAATGTCCAGTCTGTGACTTTTGCTCTTCTTCTTCCTCTTCCTCTTCCTCTTTCTCTTTCTTTTTGCTATCCCCCATCCAGTTATTCATTCTTATGTTACATAACTTCCACCTGGAAGTGTATTGAGGCACCCTTCATGAGGGCTCTTTGATTGCCTTTAAGTTCTTCACCACACAAGCAAGATGTTAAGTTGATGCTGGCAATTATAGATTCTCTTAGAGATGGATGATCCTTACCTACTAAATGTGTCATAATCATCTTACCCAATTCTACTAATGAAAGCAGTTTTATGATAAATGTCTGCTCTTTAGACCCTTTCCTTTTGTTAATTAAATACTAAGTGATTTTACTTACTTTTCCCATGTCATGTAGTGGCATTGCCTTTTATATGTCATAGGATTGCTTATCCAGTTCATTTCAATAAAACTTGAAAAAGAAATAAGATGATGAATGTGTAACTATAACCTCATGAAATCAGAGTATACACCTCTTCAGTAAAATGTATGAGGATAATTTAATGCTTTTCTCTAGAATATGCAAAACAAATTCCTCCTTTAATGAAAAATGACGACTTCCCCAATCTGTTGTCATGACACTGTTTTGTCCTCTCTAGAGAACTCGGTACTTTATCATAATACCAAGGCTGCAGGGACTGTCATGTAAGCCCTACTGAATCACTTTTCATGAACTTCTCAAACGATGTGATTTGGACACCACGAAAACACTGCTAATGTAATAGGTATCGCTAGGTAACCTAACAGCATAAAAGAGATGCCGTAGAGTTTGCTCCTGTCCCAGCTCAGCCAGCTGTTAGACAAGTCCTCTTCCCTTTTTGAACATCAGATATTGTTACTCCAAAAAAAAAAAAAAATCCAATTCCTAGGCCCCAACTTCCTTAATAAGATTTCTATAGCACAAGACTAAGAATCAATAAATGGGATGGATTCAAACTAAAAAGCTTCTTCTCAGCAAAAGAAACAATCCGCAAGGTGAATTGAGAACCCAGGTGAATGGGAGCACATCTTTACCACAAGCACATCAGATACAGCACTAACTAATCTCTAGGGTATTTAAAGCACTCAAAAACCTTAACAGCAAAGAAAAAAAAATAACCCCATCAATAAATGGGCCAAGGAACTGAACAGACACTTCTCAGAAGAGGATATACAATCAATCAACAAACAAATGAAAAAATGTTCAACATCTCTAGCAATTAGAGAAATGCAAATCAAAACGACCCTAAGATTTCCTCTCACTGCAGTCTGATTGGCAGCTATTAAGAATACAAATAACAATAACTGTTGGCGAGGATGTTGGGGAAAAGGCACACTCATACATTGCTGGTGGGACTGCAAATTGGTGCAACCAATCTGAAAAGCAGTATGGAGATTCCTTGGAAAACTTGGAATGGAACCACCATTTGACCCAGCTATTCCACTCCTCAGTAAATACCCAAAGGACTTAAAAACAGCATACTACAGGAACACAGCCATATCAATGTTTATAGCAGCACAATTCACAGTAGCTCAATTGTGGAGCCAACCCAGATGCCCTTCAGTAGATGAATGGATAGGGAAACTTTGGTACATATACACAATGGAACATTATTCAACATTACAAGAGAATAAATTTATGGTATTTGCAGGTAAATGGATAGAGTTGGAGAATATAATGCTAAGTGAAATAAGCCAATCCCCCAAAACCAAAGGTTGAATACTTTCTTTGATATGAGGATGCTGACTCATAATGGTGATGTGGGGGGAGGGCATGGAAGGAATGGAGGAACTTTAGATAGGGCAAAGGGGAGGGAGAGGAAGGGACGGGGGAAGGGGGTAGGAATGTTGGTGGAATGAGTTAGACATCATTACCCTAAGTACATATATAAAGATATGGATGGTATGAAACTACTTTGTGTACAGTGACTTGAAAAATTGTGCTCTATGTGTGTAATATGAAATGAATTACTTTCTGCCATTGTGTATAAGAAATTAGAATAAATAAATAATTTAATAAAAAAGATTAAACCAAATTTTTAAAAAATCCAATTCCATCTACCTCATCTATGTTGTGAGAGTTCTGAAGAGTAATCCCAAGCAAGAAGTGTCCTCAGTACTAGAGAGCAATAAGAAACTGAGCAAAAATGAGGTTAGTAATTGATCAGAGAAAGTTTTTCTTTATAAATCAAATTGTTTGAAGCATTGCTAAAGTACAAGTTTTTTTTTTTTTTTAAATAAGGCTCCTGCAGGAAATACTAAAATCATAAAAGGAAATATCCAGATAAGACATTTTTGAAAATGTAAACCACTGTAAGACTGTGAATTATGACTCTCATTTACATTTTATACCCATTCACTAAATTAAGAGCTTATGAAAACTTGAAAAGTAGAATACAAAAAAATTGATTGTTTTTGTTTTGTTTTGTTTTATCTTTTTTCCAGTAAAGAACTAAAAGATATATTAATCTTTAGCAAAAAACTACTGCCCTTAATGCTCTACTGATATTTTAAAATGATTAAATAATTTTAACTCACTATTTGCATGTATTTCAAAGGAATTCATTAGTAGTTACCACCGAGCACTTTGACAGTACTTAGTTGAAAAACTCAAGAGGTGAGGTGTATATAGTTGGAGTACGGGTGGTGCCTCATGGTCAGGCAGTGCAGGGCCCTGTTTCCATTATTTGCCTCAGTTCCCACAGTCCATCATAGTTATGTGCACTAAATCCAATCATATTTTAAAAGCATTTTATGCTCTAGTATCAAAAGCACTTATACCATGTGCATCTATGACCGATGACAATATCTTGGGGGAAAAAGTCTTTTTCAGGAGTATAAAAAATTGCTTTACATGAAACTGATATATTATACTGGATATGGAACTAATAGGCCAAAGAGACATGATGGATGGCTCCCAGGGACCAACGGATTCTAGTCCTTGTCAGTGAATGCTTGATTCTCACATGTATACTTTGGGCTTGCTGAAACAATGGCAGTTTTAAAAGGAAATAAAATATTTCAATATTTTTAAAAATACATTTTACAGTATTCTTGGTATAAGTAGAAATCTACTGACTTACAGAGGAATTTAGCTCAACAATGTTTGTTATGGGAATACTGGAATTTTGAAAGTTTTATATTGTTTCTTGGATGATGTATTTTTATTGTTGATATATCATTTATTTTATTTTACTTCTTTAGAAAATGAAAAAAGTTAATGCCTAGCTATATTTGAACTTTTAGTAAATCCTTTAATACATGATTTCATATGTGAAATTTAATAAAAAGCAATTATTTTACAATATGCTCATAGCATCCACATCATTGTTACAAACATAAATTTAATCAATTATTCCAAAGACAATGACATTTTTACCGCTATTACCTTCACTGTAAAGATTGAATTGGCACTACTAAACATGTTCTAAGATACACACCTTGAATATCATAGGAACGCTTCAACTAAGGGAACCAAGATAAGTCTCTAACACTTGCCTGCATTGTATGTATAAAAATAAACATAAAACAATCCAGACTGAGGTTTTGAAAAACAGGACTTTGTGAAAAGCAAATCAGTTTTGCTCACGCCCTTTTCTAGATATGCGCTCCATGTGCCTTCTGTTGGTCCAGTCGCTGTCCCATGGTGCTGGTCCCCTGATCATGAAGGCAGTTCAGTCCCACAGGGTAATCTTGCTTGATCCACACTTTTCCACAATGCTGAGCTCTTTTGCTTTGATTTTCATGGGGCATTTTGCAATTAAAAGTCATTTCTCAAAAAAATATATAAAATTGAAGAACTGAATGATACTATTTATTGCCTCAAGTGAAGTTTCTTTCAACATTTATTTTCCTTAAATATAGATTTTTTAAAAAGTTCTCTCTTTCTTCACTAGTGTAAAATTCCTCCAAGGAAAATCTTGAGTTATGATGCACCATGGCATCACATGTTCCTGTATCACTGTGGCATGAGGTGACAGTGAGTACTGAATGAGCAAATGAATGGAAAAAATCACAATTTTCACTCATGTTTATATTTCTCTGTCTCTACTTCATTTATTTCCTCAAAAGCTGACTTCAAAAGTATGTGTAAACGTGTTTTCTAAATATACCTTAGGAACGTCATAAACTAAGTTAAATCCATCTCAATACCAAGTCGACACTGCAATAACTCCTTCCAGTATTCTTGCAACTTAACATTTTTCTATAGACTAAACCTACTGTTCACGTGCAATAGACGACTGTCCATCAGCTAGGAAGCAGGTGCCCTTTGTGCAGTTGCTTCCCTTGCCCATGTGTTTTCATGCCTACGGAAAGCGGAAAGGCAGCGAAACACGAGTATTGGGTATTAGGAATAATTAAATGAAGAAAAAAATGAAAATTCTCAAAAGATATGACATAAGAGTATGTGTAGGTGCCTCCTTTGAACAATTTAAAAAATATAAATAATTTTTAAATTTACCATTACTGGATAAAAAAAAATTTGATAAATGTGTCTATCAAAATAGAGGAGCTATTATAAAAATTTTAATATTGAATATGCACAAATGTGTGACTTTAAATCTCTTGATGATGTTCACATGTCTCTCTGAATTTTATTGTAAGTATAAATTTTTTATGGTTTAAAAATATGATTTTAAACATTTCTTCATCTGTCTTTAAGGCTTGCATGCGTTGTTAGCTCAAAACATTGAAGCCTTTGCAAAGTTTATTATGTTGCTCAAATCTTTACTAAAAAAATTAACAATTATTGGTTTCTTATATATTATATCTAAAAACTACTTGAGAGTACTTTTCATTTTCTAGAAAGATTTCCTGTTGAATTTCAATATGGGGGGAAATGCAGTGTCTAAATACTGTGCATAGTGTCTTTTTATAATTTATAATTTATTATGCTAATTTGCCTGACCACATATCCACGAAAGTTGAGTTTATCTGTAGTTTTATTTGAAATAGGGCATTTAAAAAATTAACTTCTCTGTCCAGATAGTGTCATCTAATTCAAGACATTCCCATTTAATAAAATACTTTCTTGTTTTTGTAAGGCACTAAAGTAGAATTCCATAACAAAATCCTGTATCATTACCTAGTTCTATTTTTTTTATACAAACTTGATCCTAATATTAATCTTTTGAGTAAACTTGAAAGAGAAGACATTAATGACTCTTTTTTTTTCTTCATGGATCTTTGGGAAAATATATAAAAGTGAAAGCAACATTTAGGCATATGCCATTTAATGTTTTCTGAAAGGTAATAGTAAGGATTTAGGCAAATTCTGACTCTACATAACTCTTGGGCACCTCAACATAACATTTAGAGGTAGGAACATTCCCATTTGTTTTTCCTTTCATCTTCCATACAAACGTTAATTTTCAGATAATGACATTTAATGTTTTTGCCTATTCTCAACTTTTGATCCAGGATTTTTCTTATGCCATGTGTATTGCTGCAAACGCATCTGTTCTAATGCCTTCTGACAGCCTGATCTCTGCCCTCACTGGCACAGTGGCCTGTGCAGCTCAACTGGGAATGACTTGGCAGATGGGCCTGCACATCACCCAGCACAGCGCCCCCTCCAGGCGGGCTCAGAGCAGCAGCTGGTCTCCTCCTGAAGTCGGCCTTCCATTTCTGAACCCATGCTGTAGTTAAACCCAGAAGAACGGGGACTACCAGACAAAGAGGCAAAATGTGAGCACATCCTGTCCCTAAAACAAAATAAATTAATAATAAATTTACCCGGCAAAAATCAAGTCACTGATAGGTCTGTCACTCTATTCATTGAGTGGCATTAAAGAATTATCATTATTTATGATAGTGAGCTTATGTGGAAGCATTCAGATACCAGTGAGTGCCATTCTGAACTGACATTCTGATGTTCAATTCTAATGATCTCATCTTCTTTAACCAGACTTTTTTTTTTATTGGTTCTTCAAAACATTACAAAGCTCTTGACATATCATCTTCCATACATTTGATTCAAGTGGGTTATGAACTCCCATTTTTACCCCAAATACAAATTGCAGAATCACATCGGTTACACATCCACATTTTTACATAATGCCATATTAGTGACTGTTGTAATCAGACTTTTAGCAGGATATTTCTTTAGAAAAAAAATAATTTTAAATTCTTAAATGAAAAAAAAATCATTGACAAGGTCCTTCAGGATGCTGGTTTGCATTTCTTAAGCTATGATGTTAAACCTGATTTGTTTGTGAAATACACAAAAGACCAGCAACATTTGGCAGCTTTAGGAGGGATTAGCATTTTAGATTGACTGGGAAAACAACAACAAAATAATTAGAAAACTATTGACAAGGAATTGTTGGCAGAACGCTGCAACTCTATACTAATGTAAATATCCATTAAAGCAACTTTCCCCATTGCTGTCTTCGAAAGATCTCATAATACAAGTAGCAAAGACTGGCCAACTGTTCTCCTCTGGGCATATTCCACACTGTCAGCCAAGTAAGGCTTAAAATTCTATCATCCCCCTGTGAGATGAAGTTCTGTGTGTGTATGAGTGCTTCTACTGGAAAGAAATATTTTTATTTTTATTTTTAGTAGGCTAGTCCTTCAAAGGTAATGTGGAATAGAAACCAATTTTTACTGAATAGCATAAAAAAATACAGGATTCTAACTTTCCACATTATCAACAAAATAAGGTGAACATCAGCGCAGTAATCCTCATGTATCATGGAATGCTTACAAGCTTATTTTAATTTTCAAGAACATCTGTAATAAAGTAGATGAAATATCAGAACCATTTTGAGACAATAATGCTTAATTTCGTAGAAATGGAGGACACCAAGTCAAATAATTCCAGAAAACATTACAAACCATTTAATGATAGACATATTTGATTACAAGGAAATGTCTATGCACTTGTATAGTTCATGTTATAAAAACACTTGAACATGTGAAGGAAACCTACCTTTGGGGAGTTGACCTGGGTGTAACTTCAGTGGCTGCTACCTTTGGGAAGTTTCATGGAGGAGTATCACCGTTAATATTCTCCCTGTAGTCTGAGACTTGCTGTGTCACCTTGTCCACGATGGATCTTCAGGCAATGCAGGACTTGGCCAGCACTGTGGGCTGATGGTATGGACAATGCCTGGCCGGTGGGCAACTGAGGATTATTACTTTGAATTTCTAAATTCCTGGTAGACCCATGTAGCTCTTCTTTTTCTTTTTTTTTTTTTAATATCTTTTGATTGTAACTCTTTCCCCAGTGCATTGTTTTTATATGGTGGCATTTGGAATTTTCAGTTATAATTGTGATCAAAATAATCAAAACAAAGCAAAGTCAAAGCTAGCAGTGTATTTCTCACTCATATACTCATTGATTAGCTTTCAATAACTTATTTTAATCCAGATACGTTTTAAGGTAATCATAGTAGTGGTTTGACTTCATCTTTTTATTGTGAGTTGAGAAATAAATTTACAAATCGTCCATCTTTTTGTACATCTCTGCTGTCCTGAAGAGGATTTGGATATCCATAGATGATGATGGACACTATTATATGTACATACATTTGTGCTCATCTCTTACCCTAAGTGGCAATTTCTGGTAAAATGTTCTCCCTATAAATATTAAACTGAAATGTTTTAAATATGCCCATAATATTTTGGATATTGAAACAATTTAGAAGTCAGTTGAATAGATAGGTCACCATCTCTTGGTAACCTGATTCACAATGACATTCATGAATTATATCTGCACACTAGTGTTCATAAGATTCCTTACTTCGGGAGGAAATTTAAAGGTATACATACAGATGTTTTACCCTTTTCAAATGTGCAGGCACAATAATTATACATTGATATGTATAAATACATTGATATGTATACATGAATATTTAATGGTCTGAGTTTAAAACTTTCTCACAATTTTATTGGTCAGATTATTTTGAGAGATAAAATCTGAGGGTGAAGTAGATGTTAGGAAGACACGGGGCATCAGAGTTTGAGGCTTGAATAATTTTTATTTAGTAACAAAAACCTTTTAATTATTGATTTTGAAAGCAAAAACTGTGAAGATGATTCCAATTGAACATCTGCAAACAGGCAGATGGGTTGGGGAAAGCCAAGCTGCCAAACCTTTAAAGCTAAAACAACAGCAGATTCAATTCCTTGTTTTTACCACAGAAAGGGGGGAGGGAGGTCAAACTCTGTGGTATGTTATATAATATCTCAGAGACGAAAACTGACATTGATAACATAGAAGGTGATTTTAGATATTTTCATTTCCTCAATTCTTATAATCACTGGAGGAATCAGAAATTGATCTTAAGAAATATAGAGAAAATAAGAAAATCTTAAGTGTCTAAAATATTTGCAGAATCACATGTAGAAGGCTAAATAAATAGGTTCCCACTCACATGTAAGAAAGCGATTCTGAACGTGCTTCTGGAGAGGAGAGCTTTTCACTTTCTGGAGAACTCTGGGTTGTCCATTTTGTGGGTCCTTCTGTAAAATCTGATCTATGCATGCACTAGGTAGGTTAAATGGGGAATGAATTTAATAGGGGAATGCTGTGCACATACAAAGACAGAATGTCAAATCCCTTCTGTTTTTAGACTTGTATCATTGTTCAAGTGCTGTGAAAGAAAAATTAGCCTGATCAGATAGATAGCAATCAGATAAGATGTTGCCATGGCAACACCATGACATTGTTAGTGGTAGAAACAAATATATGTATGATGAATATTTTGAAATCCTGAGAATCCAAAAACTAGAAAATGAACACTATATATATATATATATATATATATATATATATATATATATATGTGTGTGTGTGTGTGTGTGTGTGTGTGTGTGTGTGTGAGAGAGAGAGAGAGAGAGAGAGAGAGATGGGGTTTTCATACTTATATCATATATATATATATATATATATATATATATATTACATGTAGTATAATATGTGTATTTTATAGTCATAAAATGGAGAATGCAGATGCAGAAACAGTGCAGGGATGAGCAGCAAATTGACAACAGCAGTTATTATCAGATTTATTTATAACTCCAGATGTAATTTTTCTTAAGAATGCAATAGGAATCTCAGGGTCCTATGCATTGTTTTCTAGCTTCTGAAAATATTTTCTCTTTTGCCTTCAGTATGGTGCATATGTGATGTCAAATTTTCAGATTCATTATGCAATGACTGATAATAAGACCCCACTCCAGTGATTCAGTCTGTGCTGCAGTATTGCATGTGAAAATAAGATCTGAAGAATCCTATCATGGAATCCCGATTGAAGGTGATTACTTCCAATTGTCTCTTGGAACTCCAAGAGGAAAAAAGAGGAAATGATTGAAATTACTTGAAAATGAAAGGTATGTGGAGTACTCTAATAATGGAAATGTGCTGAGCCATCTACATCTTCCTTCTTCTATCTGAGACAGTTGACCTACTCCTGGAAAACACCTCCACAGGAGTCTCAAATCAGACATGCTCAGTACTCAGCAGTCATCTGAATGTGCAATTCAACTAATGTGTTTTGTTTTTCTTCCATATGAATTCTCCAAAAGTTAAGATTTACTGTTAGTGTTTTAAAAACCACATCTATTACATTTAGTGCTACTGATTTTGTGGCATATCATTGTTTATTAAAAACAAACACTTCCCTATTATTAAAAGGTTATTTAAAAATCACCTACTTTAAACTCTCCTAGAATATAGAAATACTCCTAAGCCAAAACCTGAGGAATATATTTGCAAACTATGCATCTGGTAAGAAACTAATAACCAGAATATATAAAGAATTCCAGGAACTCAATGGCAAAATTATAAGTAACCAAATTAAAAATGGATAATAGATCTAAACAAATACTTCTCTAAAGAAGATATAAATGGCCTATGGGTACATAAAAAAAAATTAACATCACTAATCATCAGAGACTACAAATTCAAACCACTGCCTTGAGAATGACTATGAGCAAAAAGACTGAAGGTGAGTACTGGCAAGGATGTGGTGGAAGGGAAACCATGCAAACTGTTGATGGAAAAGTAAATAGTACAGCCACTGTGTGGAATTAGTACAGCAGTTCCTTAAAAAATTAAAAATAAAATTAACATAAGGTCGAGTAAGGCCTCTACTGTGTATGTTTCCAAAGGAAATGACATCAGTGTGTCAAACAAACACATGCTGCCCCTTATTTATTTCACTCGTCCCAACAGCCAAGAAATAAAAACAAGCCAAGTGTCCATCAACTGATAAACGAATAAAGAAAATGGTGTGCATATTCACCTTTAAAAAATAATGAAATCCCTTTGCTTATAAGAACACGGATGAAACTGGAGATCATTATGTTAAAGTGAAATAAGCCAGACAGAAAGATAGGCACTGCTTGATCCCACTTGTGTGGAAAGAAAGTTGGCATCAGGGAAGAGAGTGTCACCAGAGGCTGGGGGAGGAGGAAAGAGGGAGAGACAGGGACATGTTGATTAGTGGGTTCTAAGTTGCAGTTAGGTAGGAAAAAGAAGCTCTGGTGTGTGATTATAGGTACCAACTATGCACTAAACATTTCGAGAAGGGTTTCAAGAAAGGACTGTGAATGACTTCACCATAAAGAAATGATAAATGAGGAAATTGATGTGTTTAGCTCCAATGAAACATTATACAATATATACGTGTATCAGACATCACTTATTAAACCAATGGCATTATCATTTTTTTTGTATCAGTCAAGTAAAGAAAACAAAGAATTAAATTGAAAACATCACGAGTGTTTACAAACAATAGGGAATTGGACTTCCTGGCAACTATAGCAGATGGCTGGACAGTGTCTGTTGGTTTTAGTTGCTCTGTGTGTCCATTCCTATCTCTACTATATTTATAGATGGCTTCCAACTTGGAATTTTTCAGCTCCTCCATAGTGTGCAAGCAGTACATGTGCAATAGAAAGTATTTTGACCTGTGATCTTTTGCCAAGTTAGCGGTCAGGACATGAGGTGAGCTACTTCCCTGTGATGCTGCTCAGCAACAGG
This sequence comes from Spermophilus citellus, assembly GCF_964194105.1. NCBI lineage: Eukaryota > Metazoa > Chordata > Mammalia > Rodentia > Sciuridae > Spermophilus > Spermophilus citellus. The sequence goes on from NC_138198.1 coordinate 121,831,270, forward strand.
TAGCCACAGCTCCTGCTCAGCCATGAGATCGCAAAGCAGGGAAATGATCAGTACTCAACAGTGCATTGTGAAGCTAAGTGATGGTGCTTAGTAAGCTCTGTGTGTAAGACGCATCTTTGACTTACCATATTTGCACCTTCAGATGAATTTATTTGGTGTATCCATTGTAAATTGAAGAGCACCTTTATTTCTACCTAACTATCCTCAAAACTGAATCATTTTTAGTTTGCTAGTATATTCTCTGTGTCAAACGTTCTTAATTCTCCAGGCCTGATACTATACTTACAGTGAATTAATGACTCTCCTAACAGGGTATTTTAGTTCAAGATAAAACCTTTTAAATTGTGATCTTATTCCAGATAGCATTCTGATTTCTTTCTCTGTGTTTTATCTGGAAAAGGATAAATTATGTTTCACTTGTTGCTAAGTCTTTAGAAAGACCCTTTATATTGTCTTGCATGGTCATTTAATAAAACCCTCAGACTTGAAAAGTAAATCATGCATAAAATTTAATATTCACCCTGAAACAAAATTCCTTCTAGAAAATATTGAGTAATATTTTACAATGTTGAATATGTAAATAAGTAAAATGTGTTCAAATTATTTTATATTTCATTAAGCCACAGAAGAGCACACTGGAATGGCTTTAGATATATTAAATTAGTGTGCTGCCATATGTATTTATCTTCTCCTATAAATTGTGTTTTTCTAGTATTTGGAGAAGTAAAAATAAACTATTCTTGTTTTGTGGCATTTAGTAATTAAAAATTGTTTTATCCAAAATAAAATATAATCTGCAATTGTGTAGGCTCTGAATCATCCCAGGAATAAATAAATAATTCTCAGTTTTCCAAAGCTTCATATTTTAACATTGCCAAGAACATTTGTTAAAATGCACTTAATTGTACTTTTTTGAGAAAAAAACTGTCTTCCTAAGATATACAGACTGTGATCCAAGTTATATTTTTTGGCAGATACCTAATTTGAATCTGTCATTTTTTCCAAATTACAACCTTTCCACTATTTGGTTAATGTTCAGGCAATTCATACCTTGCCAAGTTTAAAAAGATTTTGATAGGGATTTGATCATATCCTCGCTCTTTTCTTTCAAAATACAACCCACTCTGAGTCTCTGTTCATGTCAAAGTCCTCTATCCTTTGACTGTCTCAGGCTCTTCAATCTTATTAGCTATGTTTATAGATGTAAAGCTGATCATGTTGGATATATCTGGCTGCTATTATGTTTAACTCATTGAAAGTTAAATTATATTAAGCTGACATATGCAGGATAAATTCAGAAAGAGATTGTCATTTGAGAATATTAGCAATTTTTGAAAGTAGATGATTTTCCATTGCCTAAAAGCTATAGATTTCTCAATCAGGTAAAAAAAAATAAGTATTAAAATAAATTTTAAGGTTGAAAACTAATAATTATCTAGTTTTTCTGTGAAATAATTGTTAATATTAATAGGAGAAATTTCTTGTATTTGTTGTCCTCTGATTTTGTGCCTTTCTGAAATCTGAAATTATCCCAAATGGACCTGGAATCATCCCACTATGATTTATTAGGGCAGGTTTAAACTTTAAGTATGCTTTATCTTGCTACAAGTTTCATAACTTTCTTACTATAATACAAAAATGTGAGTTTGGGCCAATTTTTCCCAGAGATTCAGGTATAGATCCTTGGCATAACTTGGCAAAGCCTACCAGTTAGAAGGGCACATGTCAGTAAGTGAGGGGCTTCTGCCTTTTCTGGCTCCTTGGGAGAGGTGTGCTTGGATCCGTAGTTGGAAGTGCACATCACAGGCTGGGTTTTGACAGGTGACTCCAGCCTCTTTTTAGGAGTAATTTGAGCTTGGGTGACCTTGGAGCTCAGAGAACAACAGGCAGCACCTTTGGCCATGGTGACAGTGCTGTGAGCAACACAATCAGCCAAGATCCTACACTGCCCCGTCCACTATTGGCCTCACCAAAGGCATTCTGTTGTAGTTTGTTATATCTTTACATTTCATTTTGATTCTTTTTGTAGAGTTTCCATCTCTCTGGCTAACTTTCCTATTAATAATGTGGGTGTCACACTCACTGGGTGGAAGGATGCCTAGAGAATTGGTAGAGCATTCTCCTGGGGGTGTCTACAGGGATTTCCACAGGATACTGAGGTGTGGGTCAAGGAATCAGAAAGACCACCTGAATGGGGGCAGCACCGTGTAATTAGCTGGGGTCAGGACGGAATGGAAAAGTGAAAAAGGGAAATGCACTCTCTGGTTCTGCTTCTCCATTCCCAGGTGGGTGTGTTCTGTGTTGTTGTTGACTTTGAACATCAGACTCCAAGTTTAGTGGTAGACAAGGAACTTGCACCAGGAGCCCTTTGTGGGTTTTAGACCTTCATTCTGGGCCTGGGGCTGCATCACTGGACTCTATGGTAATGAGGTTGTTGGCCACTTAGAGCAGCTGCAAGCTTTCTTGGCTCTCCAGGCTACAGACAGCCATGGTGGGACCTCTTATCCTCTGGGACCCTACAAACCAAACTAATAACCTCCTGTTCTATAGATAGATAGATAGACAAATAAATAGATATACACAATCTATTCTGCTTCTCTGGAGAACTCTAATATGTGCAAAAATCTTCTTGCATACTATGTAATTTTCTATAAAATATCTTATCAATTATTTGTATTTTATTCATCAATTGTTTCAGTATCCAACTATTTTATTTTGTTTTATTTTAATTTCATTTTAAATTCCTTCCCTGATCATTTCAAACCCATGTTGTGTCTCAGTCTCATTCTGAGGCTTGCCTTGGATCTTCATGCTTCTTTTCCCAGCTTTTTAACATGCACTGTAATTTTAACTGAAATCTGCATGGGAGGTATCTGGTAGTAAGCACCCAGGTAAAAGACTCTCTCTGTGGGTTTTATGTTTATCTGACTGAGTTGAGCTACATTTAATAATTGTAATAGCTGTGGGTGCCAACCTTAAGTTCCTCTATAGTTCTGGATTTTTCTCTCCCCTGCTGTCTCTGAGCTTCCCTAAGGACTCCTTCCTACTTAAAATCTTGAATGTGAGCACTTGGCACTTACTTTCCACTGAAGTAACTGCAGATCCCTGTTAAACCAAGACTAAGGCATGAGAGAGTAAAGTGTTCTGTAACACTGTGATTGATGTCAAAAAGATACCTAAATGAGAAGGAATTCTCTATCCACAAAATGTCAACTTCTTAGGTATTTAATTTGTTTATCTTTCTTTAATAAGAGTACATCTCAAAGGAATCCAATTATACTCCATTGATTACAATAAATAATGTTTTTCTACAAATGCATCATGAAGATAAAATGACAATTTCTTCTATATCACAAATGAATCTAATTTAAAAATGTTCCACTTTGTTGAGCAGAAAGGTTTAGCAGAAATTTGCTACTGTTTTCTGTTAATCCTTTTGGCCCAGTTGGTAAGATTCATGCATTTCAAAGGCTGAAAAATTCCCTGGGTTATGTGGTGAAATTAAGGGAAACCTATAAACAACCAATACTACAACATATGCATCACAACACTGAATCTTTGTTATTTTAATATAGATTCAAGAACAGTGACCCGTTTAAAATTATTGCATACTTATGAATTTTGGCAGGACAATATTAATAAATATTTCATCTATTTTACCAATGTATAACAAATTTTGCATGAAGCAAAAACCCTAAGATATGATTATAATTCATTGTCTTCTTTAATTTTGAAGTTCATGGTTATGGTTGCTGTGTGAATGCAGCACATGGTCATTTATTTTATAAGATTTTTTTGAACTGAGAATTTAACCTAGTTTCTATGGAGAACAATAAAATAACTCTTGCTTACTAATGAAATTAAACAAAAGCATCATCCCTTTTTGATATTGTATTAACACATTTTGAGAGTTCCACTTCTGACCCTGAAAATAAACTCCCATCTGTTGGAAGTAATGATATATTGCTATAATTTGGAAGCATAGTGAAGCAAAATAATCAGTCATGGCAATTAGAGTAGGAAAAGTTAAGGAATTTCTGTGAAAAAAAATTAGAAGAATAACCCCTATTATATTTTAAAAAATCATTAATATTTCAAAAATCAAGTAGGCTAGAATAATTAATGAATAGCAATAATCACAGCTATGTCCCAGAAACACAGCAGACATTTGTAAGCTGTGACAATATTGAACTTCACCTGAGTTCAGTTTTTCTGAGAACAATAAAGTTGAGCCTACTGTTCTATTTTCTCTAAAATCCCCCTACTCTTTTGTACTGGGAATGGTTCATTGTGAAGACAATCATTCTTTTAAAGGATTTGAGAAGACTCTGGCCCCTCTTGAAGTCTTGCCTAGGTTTTGCTTCCCTTGCTTATGCTGAAAAGGCCTCAGATTTGGCCTTTGGCCCTTTTCTTTTAAGCCTGCTGACAAGGCTAGACGCAGACTCTCCAACTCCCCATGCTTGTCTAGTGAGTGATTAGCTGAGATTAGAACAGTTTGTTCCCTGAAACTAGCTAACATTTTCTGTTCAGTTAATTGATTGAGACAGTGTCCCTGCTTGCAAAGCAGCCTGGCTGTAAATCAACCACCTGCAGCATGTTTATGACTTCCTATAAACATGCATGGCAAAACTAGTCCCCTGAAACACTCTCATTTTCAGATCTGGGGCACTCTACCTATTGCAATAGCACAAATAAAATCAATCTCTCTCTCTCTCTCTCTCTCTCTCTCTCTCTCTCTCTCTCTCTCTTCTGACAGCTGTTACACTAATTAGGTTTTCTTTTCATCGCTACAGGTATTCTATAGATATAAAGCATTATTTGTGAAATGCCTGACAAAAGAAACACCAGATATGAACAATGTGCAGTTCCCATGTGAAGTAACCCATTTGCAAACCAGACCCTGCATTTAGCTCTGAGAATAAAAAATGTGTATAAGATGCTGCCCCAAAAGTCTTTAGCTACACTTTGAAAGCTAAGATTTTTAAAAGATTGTTTTAATATTACTGTGGAAAGACTTTGGAACAGTTCCAGAAAGACTCATGTTAGGTCAGAGAGAAAGAAAACAGCATAGCAAACAACTTCATAAATATGTTCAGGAGTTGAACAGCTACCTAAGACTTAGATGGCAGAGTGAACCTGGGCAAAAGGAAAGAGTATGGAAGATTGTGTGCTGCATGGATGGTTCTCCACAAACACAGAAAGGCATCTTGATTTTCATTCTTGTTAACATTAAAAAAGTTACACTGTGTGACCAAACCCTAGGAATCCAAGCAGCTAAGGTATGTCATTATATGTATTTGACATATATATGTGTATCAATACAAAGTTTGACCCTTAAAAATATTTTATTTATAAAGGGATAAAAGGACTTATAAGTAAATTCTGGTTTGTAAAACAGCATGCTTAAACCTAAATAACTGCATCACATAATATAAAGACATGCTGAAAAATTAATAGCTTATATTCATATTAGAAAAAAAATCACTATTAAGTTTTCACTGTATTGGGGCTCATTGCAATAAAAAATTGGAATATTATTCACAAGTTTTTTCCTATATTTTTCCCTAGATGTTAATATTTGGATTATTGAAATAATAATTGTTCTAAAAAAATGTCTTATTACTTTCTGCCTCTGCATTTATATTATTATTTTCTATCTGGAGAACAATTGCTTATTTTTTTAATGAGACATTATTTGAATCACAATTTCCTCTTTGCAACCTAGTTTCTCGTGCCTTTGCTATATCATAATGTACATATCTTACTTTTTACTTATCTCAATGAACAAAACTCAGTTTTTCTGTTATCTGCAGCCTCTACAGGAAATCAAAATTCCAGAAGAGTGACAGCCACAGCTTATTTATCATTAATTCATGGTATTTAGCTCTGTACTTGAAAGACAGCAGACCACAAGAGTAGCATTGAATGAAAAATTCATCTTTGGTAAAAAAAATCCCTAAAATGACAAAAATAAATGGATTCTCTAATTTGAGTAGAATAGAATAATTCATCAGGTAATACGTATATGTCATGAATTGAACCCAGTAGCCACATGTCCTTGAATCTACTAAATGAGTTTTATTTAAAGAAGCAAAAATAATTCAGACAAGTAAATCAAAATAGGAACACAATATAGCTTGAGTAAAAAATTAATAATTCTTATTAATATTATTTCCAAAAACATTGCCACATTTTTATGGAATTTATATGATTGTCTGTGTCTGAAGGAGAAGTTGGGTGACAATAGAAGACAACCTATATTTTCTGCTTGATTCTTCATATAGAACCCAGTATTGGGAAAAATGAAAGATGATTCATAGGTTTGGAGATTTGGGGATTTTCAGAATTCTCTAACAATTATTAAATAGAAGAAATATATGGAAAACATTTTGTCCCATTTAAATCAAGAGATGTCTAACCATCTCTATGACACTTGGGGGTGAGAAGGGGCTGGGGGTCATATCTAGAAATATAAATCACAGTTGTTCTTGTGGCTTAATATTGAAATCATATAAATAAAGGACTGAAAACTAATAATAATAAGGACCCAATGTTTTAACCCTCAGGGCATCGTTTGCCATTGGTTAACAGGTATTGCACAGGTGTGGAAAAGCACACTAGTGATTTCATTTGAGAAAACAATTCACTTCCAAGATTTCAATATGACAGGGATCTGAGAGCCCAAATAGCATTTAGATAAGAAGATGGATGGGGCAAGAATTTCGCAAAAATTCCATTTACTCATGCATGCTTAAAGACAAAGGAGGAGGCAGTGCCAGCAAGACTGTTTTATTATCTGGAAAGGGAAAGTAGAATCTGTAAGAGAAACAGTCCTCAGTGAGTATCGCATGTTAGCTGCTGTCTTAGCCTGAGCAGATTCCTGTAATAGAACAAATCTCCTTAGATTAATGCTTCCAGAAGACTGTATTTAAAGATGTCATTTAGTGCATTACTTTATTACATTAGCAACTTATTACATAACCTATTCCTCTCAGTAATCTGTGAAGAGAAGGTGGCAACAGAAATCCTTCATTGTAACATTCTTGAAATAGTTACAAGGAATTTTAGGAATGTACTATCCTTCTCTTTAACATATAGAAATTCAATACTTTTGACTACGATAAGTTTAATGTCTCTAATGTTTGCTCACCAACAAAAGGGTGAAGAATCTCTGATTCTCAATTTACCTTCCAGACTTGAATTAGTTCTGTATATTGAAAACCTATGAATTTGTAAATGGCTGTTGGCGGAATTCTGAGACTTGGAGATCATACAAATGAATGCTTTACTTTCAATAAAAACTTTGAATTCATAAACTCTAGTTTAAAATGTGTATTTATTTTTAAGAAATTAATTCAGTATTAAAAACTATGCCAGACTGAACCTGAGAAATGAGCCTTAGGGAATATTTATATTACAAATCAAGATACTTATATTACTTAAGCTAATTTTAAACCATAGAAGCTAATCAACCACATGATAGCTTTGTATTTCTTAAATTAAACTCTCAAATTAAAAGTCAAGCATTCCACTTGAACACAGTTTTACATTCCAATGTGGATTATTTGATTAAGCCTTCTTATAAATATTCTACAATCATAGATTTCCTTTATATGAATAATCATAACATTTAACACTTATTAAAAGTTCTGGATCTTTTATGTTATTTAATTGATTAAACCTCCAAGAATCTTTTAAAAAAGTTTTTATCTGTATTTTTCATTTGAAAAATCAGGCATAAACATATTAAACCATTACAGCAAGGTCAAGAGTTTAAGTAGTGTAGATAAAAAATTGCGCTCACACATACATGCACATTGTGTTTCTCAGAATGTATTCACATGGCAACTCTTTCTATAATTTTTTTTCTTCAAAATAAGAATGTCACTAAGTTTCCATATGCCAGCTATATTGGAAGAAGGTGACAATTACAATACAAGCCCCCCAAAACATAAAAGAGTTGCCTCAAAATTGTGCCACATGATTGTTACCAGTACAATTATTTTATCAAAGACATCCTGCTGTATTAAATTTTGTGCATGTGGTCACAACCTAAAAATTATTTAACAACTACAGCAAAAATTTCCAAGGGTGCCTATGGTAGTAAGCTTTTGGTCACTGTGACAAAAAAATAAAAATCTTAGAGGAGGAAAGATTTATTTTGGCTCAGTCTCAGAGGGCTCCATCCATGGCCGGCTGTCTCCATTGCTTTGGGCCTGTGGTGAGGTAGAACATCATGGCAGAAGGATGGGGTGAGGGAGGAAAGGTGCATCAGTAAAGTAGTGAGAAAGAGGGAGGGGGTCCAGGGACAAGATGTAGACCTCACGGGCACCACCCCAGTGACCTTCTTCCTCCAACCATGCTCCACCTGCCTAAAGTTTCTGTTTCTTCCAAGTAGCCCATTCAAATTATTAATCCATCAAATGGATTAATCTATGGATGGTGTTACAGCCCTCATGATCCAACTCTGCATTGGTGACCAAGTCTTCGACAAATGAGCTTTTGAGGAATATTGCATTTCCAAACCATAGAAGTCACTTAAGTTACATTTCTACTTTCTGCTAAGATATTTTTTTCTATATTTTATTTTATTTGTTTATTTTACGTGGTGCAGGTGATTGAACCCAGTGCCTCACACATGCTAGGCAAGCTCTCTACTGCTAAGCCACAATCCCAGCCCTCTGCTAAGATCTTTAAGGCCAATTTTATAATTTTCTGTGACTACATCGATTCTTCCATTTATAAAACAGCAACTGGTCTCCAGAGTACAAACCCTCCTCTTTCTTTCCTTTCCATACTGTAAACATTTATAAATTGCCTGTTGGGTGTTGGGGTATGTGTTAAGTATGGGAGATTCCCTCATAGCAATACATAATCCCAATAGTCATATAGACTACTGGAAAAGAGAAACACATGAACCTCTATAAACAGAGGTGTAGATAAATAGATAATAAGGAAAGGTATTAGGTAACAACACCAACAGTTAACTAAATATGTAGAGCTGAGAGAGATCACAGAAGGGTTTTCTCAAGTCTAGGAAGTTCTTGTGTTATGGTCATAAATAATGTATAATTAATAAGTAATCATATACTAATCCTCGTGTATGATCAGATAATGTTTTTTTTTAATTTCTTCTGAAAAATTACATATTTTATGAGCAAAATCTTGTTTTAACTTTAAAGTCATACCATAGATAATCCTTCTTTGTGAATTTTGCAGTGGAATTTTACACAAAGTAGTAAAATGTGACTTAATATGCAAATGGTTTGTTTTTCTCTTGCCTTTTTTCTTTGAAACATCTGTCAAGATATTTTCAGCTAATGTGAACATTACAACTTGAATTACAAGAATTTAAGCATCAAAATTACAGTAGTTAAAATAGCAGTATCTATCCATTCTTGCAGCCATCTCTCCATTTAGTCATTCAGTCCATCACATATTGATTATATACGATGTGACAGACAAATATCTTAGCATATTATATCATAATGTATCAACACCATAGTTTACTTGATGTGTGAACAGAGAGATGAATACATTCAACTCCAGACTCAAAGAAGACTCTGAATCTTTTGTTTGGTTTTGGTTGGGATTTTCAGAACACAGAACAGAGGGAAGAAAATATTCACATTAATGATCCTGATATATTAGGATTTCTATAATAACTATAGAAGTAATTACAAAGTGCTACATGGGAGAAGTGAGAGAGGAAAAATTCTCTGGGTGTGAATCAAGGAGGATAGAAAAAAGGAATTCAAATCAAATTTTAATTAAGAAAAGAGTATTATGAAATTCAAATATGTTTAAGCCAGACTCCAGAATTGTTTAGTTGGGAATTTAGATATATTTGGCTCCATTTCCCATTCAATACTCAGTGCATGTCAAAGTCCTTCATGTTATTTCTGCAAACTCCTGAAGATTTACCTTTCTGAGATGCTTCTGTCTTTAGGCTCCTGTGTTTGCAGATTGCTGACCTGACTTCATTGCCTCAGTCCCTTCAGGTGCCACCCAAAACTAACCAACAGTGAAACAAATAAACAAACAGAAAAAAAAATCTTTTAAAATATTAATTCTGTTTCAGAGAGTGTAAGGTTGTCCCTAATTTTTTTTCTGAATCCATCAACATTTGGCATCTTTTGATGGGATTCCATAGTGGTGCAATTCCCTTTAAAGAATAATTAAAAAAAAAAAAAAAAAAAACAGGCACGGTGGCCCACACCTGTAATCCCAGCAGCTTGGGGCTGAGGCAAGAGGATCTCGAGTTCAAAGCCAACCTCAGCAAAAACCAGGTGCTAAGCAACTCAGTGAGACCCTGTAAATAAAATACAAAATAGGACAGAGGATGTGGCTCAGTGGTTGAGTGCCCCTGAGTTCAATCTCTGGTACCCGCCCCCAAAAGAAGATATTTTAAAAAGTCAATAAATCGGAGGGAAATCTGCTTATACTTTTAAATAAATATTTTTTTCCTGTAATCCACCCGCATATCTAATATGAATCAGTGAAAAAAGCTAAATTTCCCACAATTAATTGATACAAAATGTTTATTTTAGCTCTCAAAGAAACGGGGTGAGTGCCCAGATTCTTGGGCTAACTTGGCTGTGATGGCCTTAGAATTTTTTCCTTGTGGGTATAATCAGTCAACTTTATGTTCATGACAGAGCAAATACCTAATTCTACAAGGCCGTCATATAAGGTTTATGTTCAATAAATCTGCTGTTTAAACAGAAAAGAGAAGATAATGGATCACTGTCCCTGTGAAATGAGAAAAACTGAATGTCCTGTTCCATTTTTCTTATTTTCTAAATGTAAATATATAGATAAATAAAACAAAAATAATTTAAAATTGTGGCCTGATATACTATGCAATTACTCTATGATTTAATCTAGAGTAAACTCTTTTTTTATGACCTTGTGTCCCCAGGAACTCTTGGTGGCAATATCTCAAGTCAATTCAGTTTAAATTGGTTGACAGAGATTTTAGGCTTTGAAACCACCTGGATTTTCTAAATGTAGACATGAACATTTATGAGTCATTTATACTACATTAAATTTTGTTCTATATTTTTGGCATGCAATAAAATTCAATTTAATATTTTATATACATTCTTTTAATGCTCTCTGTTTTTTTATTTCTTGCCATATATAACAAGATCACCTTGGGTATTTGTAACTTAATAGAAGTTCTAAGTAACTTGAGAGAGTGGGTCATTTTTTTTTTATTATTCTCCACATTATTTCAGACTTTCCTTAGAAAATTATTTTTTTTTATTTTACCCATACAATTCTATAAGTGATTTAAACTTCTGCATCTTGCTGATAGTATGAGTTTAATAACTGTTGGTAGAATGAATAATTGATGAAAAATCACAATAGCTTTAGTACCAAAGCCATTCCCTCGTTTTGTTAATGAACTTTGCAAGATAGATGGATTGGAACTTCCTGGACTATTGTGATCACACTCAAATCCAAAGTATGCAAAACCATCTTTCTTAAATCTAGGCAAAATCCTTCATTATATCTAACATACATTCCAAACTAACAGGTGAACATTAATTCTCAGTTTTGAAAATAAAATCTGCATTACTGTTGAGTATCATAAAGTCACCAACTGTGTTTTCTCTAGTGTCTTCTGGGTGTACCCATGCATGCAGCTACGTATACTGCAAAGTTTGAAGATCACTGAATTATACTGATTGAACTTCAACTTTTTCTTAACCACAAAAACAATAATGATAAATGAACTTAAGAACAGAATGCAGCATGGTATTTAGTAAGGACATGATTTCCCTTCTTTCTCCAGTGAAACCTGTGGCATGCTCGGCCCCATCCACAGCTTGCTCCATCCACCAGAGTAGAGGACACCTTAACCAGGGAACCCATGATGAATGCGGCTCATTGCTGAGCTAAAGGACTGAAGCTCTGATTGCTTCTGACAGGTCTTCAATTGGCATATCCCTGTGAGGATGGCTCAGCCAAGGGTGCTGTGCACTAGAAAAGGACATTCTAATTAGATGGCATTTGATTTAAAGACTAGATAGTCACTTAGGCCATATATACCTCATGAGAAATAAGACATGCAATGACTGAGTTTTGCAAACTTATTACTAAATACCTGACTAAATTATCCAGAGTATTAATATTTCAAAGATGAAGCTTTTAATTCCATTAAACAGCTCATGTGAAGTTTGAGCTACAATTATGGTTATGATAATAGCAAAGATTTCCCAGACAACTTACAGTGTTCCAAATAGGTTAGATACAGGATCTACAAAATCATGTACTATTAGTTAATCAATAGGTTAATTGAATACATTATTACATAATAATAAGTGTTTCTCATACATGTATGATGCTATGGAAGACCTAAAGTACAGGTTTCCCTGATTATTGCATTCATTTTGTTTCTATTTATTGTAAAAGAAAACAATACAACATTGAACCTGGGTCACTCTACCACTAAGCTACATCCCCAGCCTCTTTTTGTTTTGCTTTATTTTGTTTTGTTCTGTTTTGTTGTTGTTGTTGTTTGTTTGTTTGTTTTGTTTTGTTTTAATTTTGAGATAGGTATCACAAAATTGTCTAGGCTGGCCTTAACTAGGTGATACTTCAGCCTCAGACTCCCAAGGAGCTGGGATTAAAGGTGTGCACCAATGCAACTTTTTCGTGTGAAAATAAATTAAATCTGTGATTGAGAGGTACAAAATTATATTTATGGAAGTCATGAAAAATAATAATGATAATAATTTAGGGGTTTATATGAGAATCATCCCAGAGCAAATGAATATAAAAATATCTAGAGAGTGAATTTTATTAGGGGAAACAGTGAGAGGAAAGTTTAAAAAAAATCAGAGTAGAGGAAAATAAAATACATTGCAGGCAACCATTCAGGTAGCAGGTGTGAAGATTACGTTCCCAGGAAATGAACAGCCTTTGATACGTATGGAACATACAGTGGGCACTACTAGTGGAGAGAGTAGACCCTGGAGGGGTCAAGACTAGGTTCACAGCACACCTGACAGGAATCATAAAGGAGCTTTGGCTTTTCTGGAAGGAGGGTGAGGGGCCCTGAGAAATGTCCCTGAGGAGATAATCAGGAGCACAGCGACCCCCAAAGGAGGGAGAAGGCTCAGAGGGGTGTGGTGTCCAGGTGAGGAATGGTGGTGGACTACAGCTGGACACAGGGATGCACAAGAAAAATTAAAGATACTTTCCACCATGTCACTTTATCCATAAAGAAGTTAGTTAATTTTGGAAGATTAGAAGGAATTTCAAATCCTCAATTATAAATGAAATATGGATATTTAGATAGAAACCAGAACCATAAACTAAAAAGAGGTACAACCCAAAACTAAAAATTATCTTTATACATATGTAAGTACTTACTATTTGTAGGATTAACTGTATTGATTTCAAAATCAAAATTATACAGCTTATTTATCTTGAAAATAACATTTTTCCCTTATTTTTAATAATTTAAGGTAATATGATGTGAGCATCAATGTGACTAGGATATAACAATGTACATGGAATGTGTATTAGCTTTTTAAAAGGAATGTAATTAACAATATTTTATCATCTCATTCAATAAATATATGATGCACACTAAAAAAAAAACTCTTTATACACATGAAAAAGAAAACCCCATAGTAACAATAAACATGGCTCGTTTGATTTATGTCCAGGCAACTCCCAATGAATAAGTAATAAAATCATTCTAACACAGACCCACAAAAGCCTAGTACATCCTGATACATTTGCTCCTCTGAATGTCCTTCCTCTGTACATGTGCACACAGACACACATATGAACATTTGTACATTAAAGAGCAACACGTTTTTCAAACAGGTATACCTTACCATAAAGCAGGAAAACCAGATACATTCCCTTGCTTTCAAAACAGGTAGAATTCATCTGGCATTTTAGTAGAAATGTGGCATTCATTCATTTAGTATTTATGTATGTATGTATACACATATGTATGCATGTGTGAATTTTCAGTTATTCTGTAACATTCCAAATGTTTCCTGTTGGCACAGTTTCAAAGCTCTGTTCTGTAAAGCTGACTAGGCAGTTCAGCTGGAAATGTTGAGATGATATTTACACTCCAGAAAAGTCATAGAAATTCATGAAATGTATTATATAAATACAGTTTCCACTGATATCACTTCTCCATATAAAATTCAGAAGGAAGAAAAATGAATAACTTTTTAATGGAACACTATATTATGCTTTATTCAGTTAATTTGACAATGAAGTCTGTGACTTATATTTCTAAAATTATTTTGCTATTTAGCTTTTTGAACTTTTTTTTCCCCAGCAAAATTACAAATAAGCAAAATAGGGAAAGGCTTAGAATTATCAGAAATTTTCAATTAAAAAAAGATTTTGGCCATGGAAATATTTTTCTGTCTTACGAAATTTATTGTAAAAGTTTATTGTAAGTAAAATTTATTGTAAAAGTTTATTGAAAGTTTATTGTAAATTATTATAATTTATTTCTATCCATGTTTATCATTTTTCTTTTATTTTGAAGAAAATTCTATTCATGCTTTCATCCTGGTGAGGGACATGCATGGTGGCATTTTGCTACTTCGAATGCACCTCAAGGCCCTTAAAATAAAGATGGGTGGTCACGTCAAAAAGACCCAGAGAATTCAACCAACATTGACTTGTTCCCTGTTTCTTTGGCAAAAATAGATCTTCTCCGCCCAACTTTTTTGAAAATACATTTCTCTCATATATCACAATAAAGAAGATAGCAGTCTTTATTTCTTTAGGTTCAAGGTATTTCTTCAAATTTCAACAATACTTTATTTCACACATGGATTTTAAAACAAAATAGAGTTTTGTTTTGTTTCAATCCTCTGAAACCTAGTGTATAATATCACAAATGTAAACACTGTCATATGAGCTCAGTAACATAGGAAAACTTCGAGTCCTGGCTGGCCCTTAGAAGCCACATGATTATCATGAGGAAAAAAATAGTGTCTTTCTCACAGACTTGCTTATGATAAATGTGTAAGAAAGCTGCCTGTAGGCTTTAGTGAGGTGGTCACACATAAGCACTGAAAATGTTTATTGTAAAACTCTTGAAGCTGACCGCTGAGAAAGGTGGCTTCAATAAAAAGAAATAGAATCAGCCATGTGATAAGAAAAATTGAAACAAGTACATAATGAATTAAATAGTGTTATGAAAGAAGTTCCTAAAGATGAGCCCATTAGATTAATTAATTTAAAGTTAGCTCAAAATTGCATTGTTGGTGGTGAGAGTGGACCAGGACCTTTGGAGATAGTAGACTCAGTGTTTTGGCCTCTCAGGCTCTGCTCACTAAAGCGTATCTGCTACAGGAAATGATGGAGGGCTTAAAGATACAAAAATACAAAATGTGGACCAAAGTCACATGCTTAGAGATGTCAGGGACGATCCAGAGAAATGTTGTTTTTATTGAGCATGGACCAGAAGTATCTAGTGCATGCAATGAATTTTTAGCAGGAGGTAATCAGGCAGGCTATAACAGTCATGACTCCCCCCCCCCCCCCCCCGCCCCAGCGGGAAACAGTGTTTAATTAGCGGCTGAGCACTAACTTCAGTGAGCATTGTCTTATATACCCCCCCCCCGCCATTACAAATAAGTTGTCTTTGTCTTCCCTATATGGTAACATGTATTTTGATTGGGCATTCTATACTATAACATCATAACAGAGTTGCAACATTGTCACACACAACAGGATTATGGCGAGCTGTGATAGATTTATGGCAGAATTGGGCCTGCCTGCAAACCTAGTGTGCCACTCTGCCTTCTTTTTGTTTCAGGGCACATGAGCACATGGTTACTGATGGTGAAGGCACATGGTTAGTGATGGTGCACGTGCACATCACTTCTCCCGCTGTTCTAGGAGAGCTCTTACCACACCTTCGGTCTTTTCTGTCAAACCAAAGAAACTGTTTTAAACTGCACACCTCCCTCCACCTTCACTTCCTCAGTAGTTGTGTTATGTGCCAAAAGTCACTTAACCCAGGTGAACTTTGCCACCACAAGAGAACAAAGGGAAATGGGGACAACTAAAAGATACATTTCTTTAAATAACCCAGTAAGACAGTATAGTTGGCCACGACCAATGAGTAATGACTAAGTATCCTCTTTCCCCAATAGCTGTTTGCATTAAAGATTGTGAGATCAACCCTTATTGAATGGGCAATCATACAGTATCCTTGTGTCAGAGATCAGCCTGAGCAGACTGCCTGCTTGGTGTGCCTGCTTGAGGTTTTGATAGCTAATGAGCCTTTTTGCACTTGGAAGTAGACTTCTTGCCTTGTTGACAGAGCTGATTAGTTTCTGAAGTGTTTTTTTTTTTTGGCCCCTGGGGTGTCCAGGACCCCCAATATTTCCAACGATTCTGGGATCTCACCTGGGCTCATATTCTCCAGGAGAGGGCCCATTCCTTGTCCCAAGGAGATAAGTCCCACTGCCTCATAGAAGGATGGGTCCCTAGCACTAACAGTCATGACTTTGGAACTCAGAGACAAGGACTTACAAACTCCTCACTGCAGTGTCTGGGCAGAATACAGGGATAGGCTTCCAGCGCCTCGTAGCTACTAGCTGCAGACTGAATGTTCAGACAGCATAGCTCTGGGTCCAAAGACCCTCCCTACAGAACAAGACAGGGAGCTTCCTGGTGATACCAGGACAGGAAGCAAGCACCTGGAGCTGGGAAGGGATTCCTTCACTGGTGCTTTGGACAGCAATTGAAGCCTGGTGTTTGGTGGGAGTGTGTACTTGGCATCCTGAATGTGGTTATATGAAATTTCTGGAATCAGAACATATGGTGGTTCCAATTCTGATGTCAAAACACACCAGAAAGCTGAGTTTCAGAAAGTTCTGAAGCCTTCCAATGCCTGCTTTCTCACCGGTAATGATAGGCCACTTTTGGATTTTTACTTAGTGTTAGAACACAGTAGTGAAAAATGATACTGATAGCGGAAAAGCTAGAGTGGGAAAGCTAAAGAGACTGAAAGAAAATACAGAGGAATGCTCTGGAATTCAGAGCTCTAAGTTGCCTTAAATTTACCTATGCTTTGGAGTCTCAATAGAGGAGAATTTCCACAGGGGCCATTACTCACTCTCTCTCTCTCTCTCTCTCTCTCTCTCTATATATATATATATATATATATATATATATATATATACTCTCTCTCTCTCTCTCTCTCTCTCTCTATATATATATATATATATATATATATATATATGTCAATATTTGGAGTTATACAATGAGAAGCAATGAAAGTGGCTATTCAATACAGTTGGAAAAATTGAAGGCAAAGTGGACACTGGCTGAGGGAGGAGCTCATTATGGAAAAACTTAAACAGGAAACCTTTAAAGTTTTATGAAATTAAAAAGGATCCCCCAATTTCTCTATTATTTGATAAAAGAATTGTAAAAAAAGTAACTGAAACTGGCTGCTCTTTATAAAGAGAAAAAAAATAGCAGACTTTAGACCAGGGGTCCTGCTCAGATTCGATGTCTCTGAAGTAGAATTTCCTAGAAGCAGAACACTGAGGAGAAGGCTAAGCACATCCTATCTCCTCTTCAAAGAATTTCTCTAGTGGCGATCAATTTTCTACCACTTGAGAAATATATCCAAATAGAAAGAGAAGTGTGGTATTTAATACTGCCACAATGCCAACTGACACAGGTAGTTAGTGTCTTCTAAAAGCAGTTAAGAAGGGCATGGGTCTGTGTGGTCAAACAATATTTGAGGTGGACACGTTGAGAACCTGGCCCTGGACACTGTGAAGGGCTTGGGAGAGGTGAGCAGGGTCAGCAGGATGTGCTGCTCATGCTGTTAGGGTCATCCCTAAATAGAGTGAAGGCCTCAGTGTGAGAGGCTAAAGGGGCATTTGTAGTCAGTGGCCAATTAGGGAAATAAAAACTATTCTAGTAGGTACTTAAAAGTCAATGTGAGGCTCAGATACACAAACAGGATGTATAGGGAGCTTAACAAAGTTTAGTCCCTGCAACTGTCACCTGTGGGGCTGACTGAGCAAAAGGGAGACTCCATGCCACAGCCCACCCATGTGGCCACCCAGAAGTTGAGCAGCAGCACAGGAGCCTGCACATATGTCCCTGCTACTGCCTCCATTTTTGCCTCAACTTTGGCTCATCACTTGCATGGGTGCCCACAAAAGTTTAAAAATAAATCCAGTTGTCTTCCTCTCTTCAATCTCGTACTTGCACTTTGCATTTGAAGGATACAGGAGGAAGCCAGCTGCAAAAGCATGTAAGGAAAGCAGCTGCAAGGATGGCTTTAAGGAATGAAGGTGCAGCAGAGAAATAACAGATCAGCCGGCTCTTCACAGGCTGATGACCAGGGAAGTTTCTCTTCTGGGCTGGTGAGAATCTGGAGCAATGGGGTTATTCTGACTGTGCGTTTCTTGGAAGTCAAAAGGCACCTTTGACTGAATATTCAATTACTCTCCTGGTAAAAATCCAACCTCAGTCCTGCTCTGTTTAAACTGAGACTAACTAATAAGCTCCACCCAGACTGGGGTGTTACCACTTAACCCAGAACCCCTGAAGACTGTTTAGCATTCTGGAAATGACCTACCTTGGAAAGGTGAGAAGTGACTATAGTTAAAAAAATTAGTAGAGCCACTCAGGTGAAAATAAAAGAATTATTCATGCTGTCTTTACATACAGCATCATAAAATAATCTATAGAATGCATTTTGAGGGATATATATTTGTTCCTTAAGACAGCATAACTCAGTTTCATTATCTTTAGTGCTTGTATCAAAATGCATATTAGGATAAAAGATGTCCCATGTAGATGACAAAGCTTTGGAGATGGAGCAAGTGAATCTGTGAGTGTGGCTTGCTGCAGAAGGTCTATACAAAGAGTGTTAAGGTTCCTTGAGACAGACAAAGTAGAAAATAAGGAAAAGAAGGAGGAGGAGGAGGAGGAGGAGGAGATACAGAATGAGAAAGAGGATGAGAGAATGAGGAGAGAAGGAGAAAAGGAGGAAGAAAGGGTCTTTTTTTGGCAGAAGTTAAAAATAGAATAGAAAATATATGAACGGAATAATGAGGGAGCCATTGGATGGTGTATGCATAAAACCACTCAATACAATCTTGAGCAAGAAGAGGAAAGACAAAGATGCCTCTTCCAAAAGTTCCCCCACTTCCTCACATGGCATGCTCAATGTCTTGAAAGTAACCAGACTGCTGTGCCCTGCTCCAAGATGGGTAACAGATAGGTCTGAGGAATCTTCAGGGGAGACAGGATAACACAAAAAAGGAGGAGATCAGTTCCTAATAATAATAATAATGTAAATCATTTTGACTCAATAGAATTTCTAATAATGCACAACAACGTAGACATTGAAAGGTGAGGAGGGTGGAGATTGGAAAGACACATGCTGCTCATAACGTGTGGGTTCTCATTTTTAGGGGCCCTGCGCTAGTCCGCTTTCCATCACCCTGGCAAGATACCTGACATCAGCCACTTAAAAAGAGGAATGTCTATTTTAACCAATGGTTGCCAAGGTTTCAGTCCATGGTCACTTGAGACCTGTGGTGAAACAGAATATCATGGTGTGGAGCATAAAAGCAAAGCTACTCACCTCATGGTGACTAAGAAGCCAGAGAGAAGGGAGGGTCCAGCTTCCCCTTCAAGGGCAGTGTCCGGCTCCCTCTTCAAGGACATGTCCCTCACTTCCTTCCACGAGGTTCCACCTCCTTAGGTTCTCCTCTGCCCTGCCCCCCACCTCCCTGCTGCCCACAGTGCCACAGGCTGGTGACCAAGCCTTTAACACATGACCTTTCAGGGATATTTCAGATCCAAACCATCAAATGTCCCTATTTACTGTTCCATTTTTTTTTTTTTCTGTAAAGGAGGAGACAGAGTGTGGAATTCTGTAGAACTTTTTAGCAAGGAAGGTGACCTTTGTCAGTGTACCTGGACTTGAGAGGCTGACTACATAACTGCGGGAAGGCGGCTGTGTGCCCACACGTTAGAGAAACCATGAGAGGAGATGCCACAGGGATTCCTAGGCTGGGGGAAGCAAAGCAAGAATTCTCTCCTTGTCCTAAAGACTCACACTCCATATAAATGTAGCATACCAAATAAAGCCTTTTTACTCAAATTTGACCTCACTGACGGGTTCAGCTTATGCACAGAATATAGAAAGTTGAAAAAAGCATCACTTCAATCCTAAAATTTACAATAGGCTGAATAATCTAGAATATAATAGCTTTTTTTTTTTTGAACTCTCCAGAAAACCAAGGTTGAAAGGTAATCAAGGAAACTGAATTCAAACAACAGCAGAGCTCTCCAAGGACAAAAGGCTTACATGGATGACTTTGTCTTTGATGGAACACAGGAAAGAGTCACTGCAGAGGCAAGCAAAAAGAATCAGCCTAAATTGTATTAAATTCTAACCTCCAAGATGGGGCCACTGCATCAGTGTAAAGCAAATGAGAGCCCCCAGACACAAGTGTGTGTGTGTGTTCATTTGCAAATTCTTGTCCACTGCCCTCCAGTGGCTGCTAAAGAGGGAGACGGAGGGCAGAGAAAACCACCAAGAGGAGGCCCCTCAGGAGTACAGGGGGACAGAGCTAATTGATTGCTACTGGAGGACAGAAAAAGCACAAGTCAGCTCTGTGGAAAGCAAAAAGACATCCCATCCCCAGGCAACACCACACCAGGGAAAAAAAAAAAAAAAAAACATCACTTTTAGGAGAGAAGAGAAACAACTTATTTTTCCTGTGGGGTGCACAAAAAAATCGACCAAAAACAAACAACCAAAAAAAAAAAAAAAACCCACCATTAACAACAAAAACTGAAACTTCTTGGTCACTGTAAACTGCAGACAAAACAAATACTAGTGTCACTGGAAGAAGAATGGAGAACTCGCCTATCTTAGACCTGCTACAGACCCAAGGTAGAGCTGTCTATCAGTGGTGTCCATGGGACAGGCGCACTTAAATCTTCCACCACTGAGGCCTGGTGAACAGGTCCTGCCTAAGAAAAAGGAGAATCAGGAGAAATCCTGCCACAAGATAAGTCATGTCAAGTGACACCTGTCTTTTGTTGGTGAGGAGGCAAGAATATAGAACAAGACAGTCATGCAGGGTCCATGAAAATGAAAGGTGATCCTGGTGCCAAATCATGGAAATATTGTCTTTAAATGTTGACATTTTGTTCATTGAGAATTTTGCATGTATTTTATCGTTCAAATTACATCAAAATGTCAATTAAATTCACTGCTGATCTATCTATTGCATCTGTCTAGTTTGCATCTGAGGTCAGTGACTCACTCACCCTATCAGAAACTTAAAATAAACTTTAAAATAAAATTACCAATATCTTTAAATGTGTAGAATACAATGTGGGTCAAATGCATGAATAGATAGAGGCCTTCAGAAGAAGTCTGAACTTTATTTACAAATGAGTCAGTTATAAATGCCAGAAATTGTAAGCATGATATCATGGAGGCCAGATTCATTCAACAGACTTGTGAGCAGGCTCAGTAAGCAGAACTAGTCAGAAGACCAGAAGGTAAGTCAATAAAATTACTCAAAGTAAAACACAGAAAGAATAAAAAATACATGGAGTAAGAAAAAAAAGACAAGTTGGAAACATCATAACACCTTACTTCAAAACATACTATGAAAACATACTATAAGAAGCTTTTGCACAGAAAAAAAAAAAATCAACAGAGACAGGGCACAGTCTACAGAATGGGAAAAAATATTTGTCAACTATTCATCTGCAGAAGGATTCATTATATGTAAGGAACTCAAAAACTTAACACCAAAATTAAAAATAATCCAATTAAAAATGGGCAAAGTAAATCTGAATAGACACTTATCACCACACACACACACACACACACACCCACACACACACAAGGAATACATTGCTAGTAAGTATATATATATATATATAAATGCTCAGTATAACTATCATTAGGAAAAAGCACACAAAACCATAAACAACCAAACTCAATTGTTATTGATTCCCTTTCCTAAATGTCTATCCTTCCTGAAAGGAAAAAGTATTTAGGATTAAAAAGTTATAAAATAAAGGCTGGTGAGGATGTGGAGAAAGGATAACTCTTATACACTCTCGGTGGGTTTTCTTAAGTGGAATAAACTAGACATGCACACATATTCTCACTCATTCCTGGGAACTGAGTCGTTCATCTGCTACAATTGGGTGGAAGTGTGGCAGAGGCAGGGCAGAGGGAGGAAAATGGAGAGAGTCCTAGAAGAGACACCAGAACCTACCCAACAGGAATTAGTCCTGGGTTTCCATAGCACAGTGGGGTGACTCTTGTCTGCAACAGCCTATGATGTATCTCAATGTGTTTCAAAGTAACTAGGAGAACACAAAAGTTTCCAGCACTTAGAAATGACTAGTGTTTGATGAGATGAATGTGCTTATTACCCTAATTTGATCCTTGCTCATATATCAAATTATCATACTAAACCACATAAAGAGATTTACAAAAGCTATGCCTCGATAAAAACAAAAAAAAAATGAATAATCCAACTAATTTAAGAGAGCTTATTAGAGAATGAAAAAAAAATCAACAAAGAACAGATAAAAATAGGAGGAAAACCTCCACAATTATCATATGTGCCAGTGTTTTCTAAATGCCTTTATGAAGAGTTTGAATTGGATTAAAAAGAAAATAATTAAACCACATGCTGTCTCATCCAGAAAATATTAAATAAAAACATGGTTAGGTTAAAAAGAGAAAGATGGGGATAACAAGGTCTGATATGGGCTGCAAACTCAAAAGAAAGAGGAAGGGAGTCAGGCTGTAAAACACCGCATGCAAAGAAGTTAAACTGAAAGCTCTCCTGGAGCCCCCTGATTGGACTCTATATTCTCCTCTATATTCTCCCAGTTATCATCAGGAGTATGTGAATGTGGTGGTGATGTTGACAGTGGTGGTGTTATTCCTTAGCACAGAGTGTCAGAAAATGAATTGCACTTCTGCAAATTAACTAAGATTACAAAGTTATATATTTGAAAACGAAGTTTCACTCCCAGCTTAAAGAATGTTGTTTACAAAATATTTTTTGTTTGTAAGGAGAAACAAAATAGTTAATACTTGAGAACCATAATCTAAATCTAATAGGAAAAAACCAAAACACAAAAAGACAACACTCACAAAATCTTCATAAGAGTACCAGCAAATTTACCTTGGGATAAAATGTGAATAATTTAGCAGAACTTCCAAAACCACAGAAGTGAAATAGCCAGTGTCCCTAGGGTCCTGAGCATTTAACCCCATCTCACACTTCTCCAAAGTGTTTGATTAAAGTAGCTCACAGACCACAACTTATGGGGAACATATCAGAGACCTCCAGCACGATACTATTTAATCCAATTTCCCTCCTGACATCTAGGCACTGAAACGTGCCTGGTGACATTTAGAAACCACTAAATCTCTACAGTTCAATTCCATTGACTCCTGAAGTCTAGCCTGCTTGACGTCCTTTACTGCATATCTGCTGGCAAGATGTAGTTCTACAAACTGTGCTAGTGTGTGTTGCAAGTTTGATAAATCACCTTGAAAACTTTGTCCTCATTCCTTCTTCCCTACCAGGAATGGGATGCTCTGTTATCTAGAAACTCAGTGGAGGTAAATGGCTCCTTCACAAAATAAGGTTCATAAATGATTCCAGATAGTTCTCAGTGAATATGGGAAGGCTTTAGTAATTTATTCAGAAGCAGAGAGAGAAGAAGAAATATTACAAACAATGTGTAGCATTTCGTTTCTTTTATGTAACCATTTGTGCTTTATGTGATGTTTTCTTGTAGCACAAGAAAAGTCTTAAGGTTTCTACCAAGTCTTTCAGACCTCATAACCCCAGCAAGTTTGTTGTTGTTCCAGGCCTGGGCATTGATCCCAGGGCCTTGTGCATAGGAAGCATGCACTGACCACTGAGCTACACCCCAGCCATTCCTGCAGAGGGTATCTCTAACAAAGTTAAATTTTACATGATTAATATTTTATAGAGGAAAAACTCAGAATTCCACTCATTTATTTTTTTTTACATTTTTATGATCTATGAGTAACTGTCAATATATTTACTAAAGAACCTGAAGAATTTTCAAATCGTACTTTTAATCTTTATATAAATTAATAATAATTTTACTCTCAATGTTTTTGTAAAGCTACGAAGCAAATTCTCTGTCGTCCACCTTTGTGGACTGCATGGCCCTGCTGGTTCCCACATGTAAGTAAACACTGTCCGCTTTCAAATCCTATCTCATTTCTTCTCAGGCTACTTGGACACTATCCATTTTCCAAAGGCAGAAATTAAGAGTGCATTACCCCAGGAGTGAATTAGAAACCTTGTTCTCTGGCTCTTAGATCTCAGACACAGAAAGCAGTCACACGATGGGTACCATTCATTTAATTGTGGGCTCCATGTTTATGTTTAAAAGCAACAGCTATCTTAGAACTCTAGCTATTTCCTTTACATTCTCCTGTGGACTGATACAAAGTAGGAATTGTAGGAATATGTGTAGCTTTGCTGAAAGTATTAACCTGCAACTACATTCCAAAGCTCATCTAGGTCATTTTATAAAGTTTTGTGAAATCTCAGTAATGGTGTCTGATATCTAAAGTGGAAAGTTCTGATGGGTGTATGGTTATTTTCCATTTTCTAAACTTTCTTAGGGGGCCTTTTTGTTGTATCATATATGAGACCAAAACAGTAAATATTTTTAAATTGTTGGCTGTTAAACTAAACTGATTTTTTAAATAATAACTAATAACTTTTCTTAAAGCTGTTGCCTGAAAGTTCACACTTAAAAATATATATTTTATCAATACAAATAATTTTGCATTTGTTACCTAAGCCTAGAATCCAGCTTAAAACAGTACACAAATATATCATAGCTGTATATTCAGATTCTAACATAAAGTATATGTTTAGCAATCAATATCTATTGATTTTATTTTTAGGATGAGAAGCTACTCAAGTATTTACCCATTTCCATAAGTTGGTTTTGCCTGGCATTTTTTCTTTGAAACATATTTTTTTATATAATAAGGGAAAGAATTAAGAACAGAATGAAGAAACTTCTTTAATTTCTCCCTGGCACCTACCAATCATAGGTGCCCATAAATACACATACCCCCCTCCCCCACACACACACAGACCATGGAAAAGAAATAAAGTTTAAAGACGTGTACATTGCCTACATGAGAACTTAAGAGATTAATGTGATTGTGACTAAGCCAATACAATTCTTGTAAAAATGGAAAAAATAATGAAACACAATGTTTTAAATTATGTTTCAGAGGCCAAAATCAAATGCCCTGTGACTTAGGTGGGTATGGTGTTCTTCAACTCTAGACAACTTCACATGGCTCAAGCTCTCTGTAAGGAGACTGTGGTTGTAAAGGTTATTTTTCACTTAGAATGAGTATCTCCAGAGAATGAGTGATGTACTTCATATGGCAGATCCTAAAAAAAATTCTTTGATTAAAAAAACAAAAACTCTTCATATAACAAATACACCTGAGTTGTCAGCTTTTCATCACTAACCAATACCTAAGATAATTAAATTCAAAATATAAAAGGTTTATTTTTGCTCAGGGTTTGGGAGGTTTCTTCTGTCGCCATGGTTACGTGGCCCTCTTGCTTTGGATCTACAGCAGCACAGCAGGGCACAGCCTGTTCACCTCTTGGCAGCTGAACAGCAAACAGAAGAAGGGCTTAGGGTCCCAAGAGCCCCTAGAGGGCACACTCCACGTGACCTAAGTCACTCCCACAGGCCCCACCTACCAAGTTTCCGTACCCTGGCAGAGCTGCAGGCCTGCAGGCACACGCTCAACACATGGGCCTTGGGGACACAGTCAAGATGCAAACGTGGAAACATCTGTATTTCCTCTATTTTTAAAAATTTCAAGTGACTTCTTTAAAAAGTAAACTACAAGGAGTCTACAAGACAAAACCCGCCATGGCCCTGATTCCTGGGCCAAGGTGGGATGGCTTTGTTGGCTCCTTTACACTGGTGATCCCCACCCAGACTCAGTCTCAAGCCTGAGACACTTAAAGACCAGAGTGCACCACTATCTCAAGCAGAGACCCCTCCATCCAGCCTCCAATTCTCATTCCTCACCCTGATCCCCTACCTGGTCTCCTCTTCTGCGCTTTCAGAATGGCTCTCCACATTGCTGGCTTGCTTTTTTAAAATCTAAATTTCAGTGAACACTTTCTCACTTCCCGTTTAAAAAGCAAAATAAGACAAAAAACAACTTTGAAGACCCGGTTCTCTGATGTAAAAGATGTGAAGCTCCTACAGGCAACCTCTGCAGCCATCTGCCTCCTCCTCTCTTTCCTCCAGGATCCCTGGCTCCAGGACAGGTGGTGGCCCTCTTGAGCTGAGATTTTCCAGGTGTCACTGATTCCCGCTTTTGATTGGCTGTTTTCTGAGTCAGGAAGAGCCTCTGGATATGCCCCACCCACAAAGCCTAGAGGACAATAGAGTGGCCAGGTTTGTTTGGGGGACCAAAACCAGTGACATGTTTATTTTTTCAGTTTCTCTAAACCTTTGTACGTGTTCTGACATAAATAACTGTGCACCCATGTAAGCTTGACTCCTTTGCCAAAAAACTTAAATATTTTCATTAATATTTCATGGTCCTCCTCATTTTCCACTGAACCCATGTTTTTAAGTCAAACACTGAGCTCTGAAACCTGTTCTCCCAACAGAGCAAGTCCAGCCCACACTTAGCAGCTTCTCTTCCTATTGAGGGAAGTTTGTGGAAATCTCCTTCTCCCTTTATGTAGCTCCATTAGAATCAGCTTTATCATATTATTTCAAATATAAGTAAATAAATAAAAAATCAAAGAAGAGCATGATTTTCTTTCTATTCCTTCCAACCCACTCTTCTTCTTCTCTTCAAAGTAAGTGTCCCATCAACATTAAACCCAACTAGTCTTTATTAAATCGTCATTATTGTTCATTTGAAAGAATTAATGGTACCTAAAATCATGAAGGGAAAATGTATGCATTCACTGTTCAATGTAAATAATCTTTTTCACTTGCTATATGTAGCGCACTTAAAATAAAACATGTATGATACATTTTGGGTTCTGTTCAATCACCGTTTTCCTCCTTTCACCTCTCCCATCTCATATGTATTCACTAAATTCAGTGTTTCTTTGAGAATAAAGAGTGTGTTTTATGTACAAGTTTTCACTTTACTTTTCTCTATAGATCTGCAATCAGAAAGCAGTGGCCACAAAATATACATACACAAACACATGTAGATAGGATATATAAATATGTTTATGCTGAGTGTATTTTTATTTCGACCTATCTGTCCACGTGTGTGTGTGTGTGTGTGTGTGTGTGTGTGTGTGTGTGTACTCTGAGGAATGACTCATGAGTTCTGAAGGCTGAGAGAAATCTGCAGCCAGCAAGCTGGGAGAACAAGGAGACTGAGGGAGAGGTTCAATTCTGTGTCTGAAAGCCGGAGGCCCAGGAGAAGAAATGGCATAAATTCCAGCGCTCATCTGAGCATGAAGGCAGGAGAAGACCAATGTCCTAGCTGTAGGGCAATCAGGGAAAGAGAGTAAAATTCTTTCTTACTCAGCCTTTTATTTGTTCAGGCATTCAAGGGGTTGAATAAGACTCATCCACAATGGAGAGGGCAATCTGGTTTTCTTGGTTGACTAAACTCCAAAGTTAATCTCATCTGGGGACCTCCTCACAGACACACCCAGAATAATGTTCAAGCAAATAACTTGGCACGCCATGGACCCGTCAAGTTGGCACACAAAATGAATCAACCCACAGCGCATTCTGAAAAGCAACAAAAACAATCCATGAAATGGGCTGTTTCCATTGATTCAGTACAGGGAAACCAAGTTCAATATCATAAAAGTGGCCAAATGTTGGCCTCATGTTACCCTTGATGGGCTCATAAGGTGACAAACATTTATTAAATTATTAATTACAATATAACAAATAAAATATCTTAAAACAAGCACTTAATGTATTTCTCACATACTTCATAAAAATTGAACCAAATAATTGTAGGAATCAGTTATTGTCCATTCGGTTTTTATGACCTCAATGCTTATGCACTGTGTTACAACACATTGACACATTACTTTGCTTCTTTAACATGTACACCTACACACAAGGTAATGTAGTCACTTTAATTAAACATTAATATCTTCTGTTATGTTATTTTAAAATGGTTTAAAATAAGATTCATGAATCCAAAATCCTTTTTCTTTTCTTTCAGTGCTTTACGTATATTCACCAAGATCCAGTTCAAACTTTTATGAGACATGGTTATTATGGCTCAGTATTAGCCATGAAATTGAATTAATTTCCTATTGTTGTAAGAAAAAGGCTATTTAAAAATATGAGTCATTTCACAGGAAGGAAGTTTCTTTACTTGCTTTTACAAGTATTTTATTTACTCACCAACATACAATTTTATATTCATATTATTACAGTAAAAATCATGAATATGTTTTATGACAGGAAAACACTCAATTTTAATTATAATTTTGGTTTCATCATCTTAATAAACACCTCTTTAATATACACTTAAAAAGATCAACAGAGAGTTTCATCCTAGGAATACTGAAATCAGATATGATTTTTTAAATCCTACAAAAGCAAAATTTTAATGTAACTTTCAGTCTCATTTTTCAGTTTTTCTATGACTATTTAATTACAGATAATTCAACTAGAAGAGAACATTAATGCACTTTGTGTTCAGGAACCCATTAATGTACTGCAGTGATTCTATTCTAAAACAACATATTGAATGTTAGTCTGAATAACTGTCATGGTCTTCTTGGATTGGGTTATGGTTTAGATATGAGGTGCCTCCCTAAAGTTCACATATGAGACAATGCAAGAAATGTTCAGAGGTAAAATGATTAGATTCTGAGAGCTGTAGCCTAATGAGTAGATTAATCCATTGATATAGATGAGCTACATAATAGCTACAGGCAGGTAGTGTGTAACTGAGAAGGTTGATCACTGGGGGTTTGCCTCTGGGGCTTATATTTTGTTCTTGGTGAGCAGAGCTCTCTCTCTGCTTCCTGCTTGCCATGTCCTGAGCTGCTCTCCTCGCTCTGCCCTTCCATCATGATGTCCAGCATCACGTCAAGATCTGAGCTATGGAGTTGGCCTCTGTGGACTGAGACCTCTGAAATCATGAGCCACAAATAAATCTATCCACCTCTATGTCATTCTTGTCAGATCTTTTGGTCACAGTAATGAAAAAGCTGACTAAAACAGAATTGGGACTGGGTGTAGGACCATTGTTTGATTAAAC
Source organism: Spermophilus citellus (assembly GCF_964194105.1). Taxonomy (NCBI): domain Eukaryota; kingdom Metazoa; phylum Chordata; class Mammalia; order Rodentia; family Sciuridae; genus Spermophilus; species Spermophilus citellus. The sequence continues at coordinate 121,860,608 of NC_138198.1, forward strand.
TGACCATGTGATTCAAAAGCCTTGAGGGCTGGTTTGTGCAGGGAAGGATTTTGAGAAGTTTAGAGATGGAGTATGGAAAAGCTTTGGAACAGCTGAGTTTAATGGGCAATTCTAGTGGGAGCTCAGAAGAACCAAATGCTGATAGGACTGTGGACATTAAGGACTGGACCCATAAAGTTTCAAAGACAGAGGACACTATTATAAATTGAACTAGAGGCCATTCAAGTTACATTCTGGCAAAGAAGTTTTCTCCATTTTTACCTATATTCTGTGACTTTTTGTAAGACTGAACTGAAAGGTGATGGGCTACGTAATCTGGCATTAGAATCTCAAGGTAGCACCGAGATCAGTAGATAATATGGATAGACTCGTACCCTTTAGCCTAGCTTACTGTGAAAATCAGGAACAAAAAGCAGCGCTAGAAGATTTGAAAATTTTCACTTTGACATGAGAACGGGGGCTAAGGAAAGTGTGATTGTTAAAGAAATTACAACCACTGAAGAAACTCAAGGTCTTTACCCAGAAACAATAGGAAAGATGGCTTGAGGGCATCTCAGAAATTGGCAAGGCCACATCCATCTCTGGCTCAGGATGTAAAACTAAAACTCCCTTTGAGAAAAGACTACTGGGGCACCCGCTTGCACAGGAGCAATGAGGAAGTTTTTTCATCATGCTCAACCATCCAGGCACTCAAGAGGATACAGCCCAGGAGTCAGGGCTATTGATAACAATGGTGGCAGACTATGGTGGCAACTATATGATGCTGGTTCTGCAAGAATGGAGTATGCTCCAGTGAAGGGATCATGGAGGCCTCCACCAAGATTTCAGAGGAAGGCCTTAGAGGCCGACGGAGAGGATGCAGAGTTAGAATCTCTGTAGGAAGTCCCGTGAGAAGACAATGCATGAAGTTATGAGAAGAAAACTGTCCTGTATTTATTACAAGGCGTAAATGTCTGCTAGAAAATGTAAAATCTGCAGAGGAGATGACAGAAAAGAATTCAGCAGAAGAAAAGAAATAAGCTGAAGGATGAAGACATTAAGTTAATAAGAACAAGTGCATGCAAACATGTTCTGATCCATGGTAGGTGCAAGGTACAGGTTTGCGAGGCCCCGAGGCAGCACTGTGAAGCCCTGCTTAGCTTTCCTTCATCAGGCTGAGTTCCTGGGCACCCTACACTGGCAGGGGCAGAGCACACATTCTCAGAAGTCCAAGCTGGTTTCACTCTGCTGTTGTCATCCTAAAGTTCTTAATAACTTTATCTTTGAACTTAGTGAAGTCTGATGAGACCCGTGTATCTGAGCAGAGATGAAAGCACTCTGTGTATTTATTATTCCTGGCCGCCCCAAGCGATGCCTCTGTGTGTGTGCACGCACACGTGTGCACGCCAGGCCATCAGGCTTAGGAGGCTCCCCTTTTCTTCCTGAGAAAAACTTACTCTGAATCAAGATAAGTGGGACAAAGGCACGCTGAGCAGCAGCAGCCCTAGGACAGCCTTCCTTACGCTGCTGTCCTGAACCAGCCAACCACTTACAGAGGACATCCTGGCACAGACAGCAGGAAGGAAAGGGCAGCTCATCTTGCCTTTTCGTGTCAGTACTGCCTTCTTCACTAAATCAAAGGTAGAGCGTGCCTGTGGAATGCACATGTGTGGAAACATTTTGTAAAATTGTTTGAGCTTTGTGCAACATTTCCATTGCTGAAAAGATACAAATACATGTGCAAGTTCATGCTACATGCACCTATCATGTAATTTTGTTCATTCTGAGCACTTGTTCAGCACTCAATGTGAAACATGTCACTCAGAATAATAAGTGGTAAAATGCATATTAATCATTTAAATAATTTTCTTTACTTTGAATGGCATATAATAGGAGATTTCAAAAATCATAATAAGTAGAAAGCAGATAAAAAAGGGACATCGTGTATATTTTAGAATCTTTAGTTACACTTTTCCCTTGTTTAAACAAAAGCTTCCACATTTTAACTTACTCAGGGCCACATAATTACATTGTCACCTTTGTCTATAGCCTCTTTTCTGGGGGAATTTCAATTTATTTTTTTATTTTATTTTATTTTTTGAGGATAAAAAATGAATTCTGATTTTCAAGCTATTGACAATACACAATATGGACTACAGAAAAAGAGTATTTTCCTGAAGTTATGAACAAAGCAGAATAGTTGGTACCATGCATTTTTTTCTATCGTTTTTGCTGAATTCCTTTTATTATTTAATTACTGTAACATAGATTTTATTTGCCAAATACAATTAGGAACTGTTGATTTTCTGAAACTAATGATGAGCATAAATCTATTTTAAAGTATATCATTTCATAAAATTGAATTCTAAATAACGAATTATGTCAGAGTCAAATAATTCAAACATAATGATTCAAGTCAAGCATGATGTTTGGCACTAATATTATTTACAGATGAAACAGATACATCTAAATTCTGTCCTCTTTTAACAATTGATGAGCCAGGAGAGATGGTGCATGCCTGTACTCCCAGCAACTTGGGAGCCTGAGGCAGAAGGATTGCAAATTTGAGGCTGGCCTTGGCAATGTAGTGAGATCCTGTCTCAAAATAAAACATTAAAATGGCAGAGGTATAGCTCAGTAGTAAAGGGCCCCTGGGTTTAATTTCCTGTACCACTCACATACACACAAAACACTTGAATATGTGAATACTTTTTACAGCTACATATATCATTGATTATGTTCACATATTCATACATATATGAATATGTATACTAAAAGATTTATGTTTTAGGTTGAGATCTGTCTTTAATTTTATAATTTTGGAGTATACCATAACATATCAGTGCAATGACTGCTACCCTCTTTGACACTTCAGAGTTTGAAGATACCCAAGGAAACAATCAATTCCATATTTTGTGAATGAGGATATTAGTGGACAGAACTGTTGAATAAATTAAGACCACAAAGTTGCCAGAAACTGGGTCTAGAAACCAATTATCAGTCCTAGAGATAGAAATACAACTTCATGCTGTTCTCCCTAAAAAAGCTTCTGGGAGGAATTGAAATTCAATATAGATTTTGAGTGTCTCCAATTTTGGTGTCTTAAAGGTTATGAGATAAGACACTGGCTAAGGAGTGAGGATCAATATTGCTTACAGCCTAGAGGACAGAAAATAAATAATGGGTAACAAGTGAAAATTGACTTCACTAAGAATGCATTTGCTCATATTTTATGCATCTTCAGTTGTGCTTAAAAGAGATCAGTAAAATGATAAAGAGCAAGAATGTTAATAAGAGCATCAAACTAAAAGTACTGTGCTAACTTTGCTGTGAGGACATGGTCTGAGAAGGCTCTAATTTCTAGCCACTGAGCTCTCAAGGAGGCAGCTTCTCCAATCAATGGCCCAGCATGCGATCAAAGCTGTCTACGTTAAACTGGCCTGAAAAGCCCACGTGTAAAATCACAGGAAACTGATGCATTCATAAAATGGCGGTTTTAAGAACAAAGCCTAGAATAAACATTTTTGGGATCTCAGAGAGTTTTCTAGGTGATTAAAGTAGAGTTGATTAAAATGTTTTTGAAATACCCCATCTTTTACTTGGGTACACATAGAATTGAACAGCTAGTTTGGATGATTATTAATTAGGTAACAGCATACATACTTACGTACGTGCAAAAATATATTCTATGCAGTGAGGTATAGGCTATGTGCGAATTGCTGTGGGGCAGGTTGCTCAGAAAGCACACCGAGTCCCAGTTTTGTCCAAATTGAAGAGTCTTTATTTAGCCAGCTGGAGACCGCTCCCCGCAGGACCCATAACTGTCTCTGCAAGAAACAGCCCCAAGCCTGAGCATTTTAGGATATTTAAAGGCAAAAACTACATCTGGGTTGATGTAGCTATAAGCAAGGAGATACAGAAGCTGGATTGGGCAGTTAGCAAGACAATGCACTGGGTACACTGGCATTTGCCACAGGACTTTCCAGGTTGGCATAATAGCAAGCAAGCAGAAAGGAAGTGGGTTAAAATGACCCTTGCTGAGTACAGGTTAGAGAGTGGTTACTAATGTCTAGACAATTAATCTCTGACAAGGTACATTGCTCAAGAAAAATGGAAAGCAAAGAGAACTATTTGACATTGTATAAGAATTGCTATGCCAGGTAACTATTAATGGGTACAGAGGTGGGGCTTTCCCTGGGAGAAGCATTTCTTACATGATATGGAGTCTCAGGGTAAAGTGTAGTCTGTTTGGTCATTGCCCATATAGCCGGGCCCATAACAAAATCTATGCATGTATCCAGGAATAAAATTGTGATACTGCTATGAAGAAAAGCTGGAGAATGTTAGGAAGGCAAACAACAAATATATACGAGTTCAAAGGAAAGTCCCTTGAGGAAGTTATTTATGCGATCTAAAGAAGAATGGGTAGTTTTCCTATTCTAGGAGTCAGCAAGAATATCCAAGGCAGTGAGAGAAGTTTGGAGTAGCAGCATTCTATTTCAAAAAACTGAAAACATGCAAATGCAAATGTTTTGTAGAGAAGAAGCTAATGTTTGGTACAAGGTGAAGCTGAAGGAAGTCAGAGGTGGAGCACACCTATAATCCTAGGGACCTGGGAGGCTGAGGCAGGAGGATGACAAGTTTGAGGCCAGCCTGGGAAATTTAGTGAGTCCCTCAGCAACTTAATGAGACCATGTTTCAAAATAATAAAATAAAAAAGGACCTGGGGGATGTAGCTCAGTGGTAGAGATCCCCTGGGTTCAACCCCCAGTATCAAAAAAAAAAAAAAAAGAGAAAGATACAACTATAGAGAAATGAAGTAAACAAAAGTACACATCTTGGGAAAGCATATCAAAGATTTAATTTTTTACCCTAAGAGTAATGAAAAGTCAGGGAGCAATGTAAGAAGGGAAAAGATATTATCATATTTTCATCCACAAAGTCCCATTTCAGTACCCAGTTCCTAGATACAGAAAATAAATAAATAAATAAAATATTAGAGAAAGGCCAGGGGGTTAAGCTGAAAGAAGACAGGCAGCTTGACTTTGGAATGGGAAAAGTGAAGTGAGAGAAAAGATATGTCTCCAAAGATACTGAAAAGTTGAAATCAAGTTGCAGAAGAAACATTTGCTACTGGGAGAAACTAAAGTGTGGCTGCAAAAATAAGCTCTCAACTGTGGCTTTCAAACACAGATCCAATTACATTTGGAACTGAGGAGCAATGAATAAAGAAGAATTGTGTGGGAAGAACCTGATTTTAATATTTGACATCCGTGTGGGTTTTGAGATACATTTCAAGTATATAACAGGATGTGTTAATTATATAGTTTGATATATAAGTTCTTGGTTCAGAGGAGAGGTTGGGGCTGAAGATGTGAATTTGGAATTTATTGGAATATGTATTTTAACTGAAGTTGTGTATATGAAGTAGATTATTTAGGTGAAATGAGAAGAAAACACATTTGTGACCAGAAGCTTCAATATATTAATAATTACATTGAAAGGATGAACTAAACCAGCAAATGAAGAAACAATTAAATAAGCGAGAGCATCTGTCAGTTTAGCCATAATGCTCATTATTATTTTACTGTTATTATTGAAATTATGCATTATTATGTGAAATTCAGAGACGCAGAGGGGGAAGAGAGGGTAGTTTCACTAAGTATCTGAGACTATTTCAAAAACGAGTGGTCAATACTGTTGAATGCTACTGGGAAGACAAATAAGACATAAGGGTGAAAGTAGGCCACACTAAACACCCAGGTTCCTAGAACATGCTAGTGAACTATTGTGTAAAATACGTCTCTTCCACATAATCTAACAAATGCAACTTTCAAATGAAAATAAAAATCACAAATAGTTCTAAAATTGTGAATTTTACATGATTGCAACCTGGTAAAGGAGCCAACATAACTGACATTAATTATCATAACACATGTTGGGCATTTGTTATGTGCTGGCTTAGGTAAATAATAAAAGTGTACCTTTTATAAACTCTTTGCTTTTGCAAAAACATTTGCTTTCTTGACTTTTTGCAAACTCTGGATGTAGATTGCCACAAAAGTTTTCACATAATTCATATTCTATGAAGTGTAATGCCATGTTAGTCAATTTTCTTGAGTCATGATCAGTCTTAGTTCTATAGTTAATTTCAATTTTAGAAAAACTTTTCTTTACTAGCCACTAAGATTTTCTATGAAATTTTTAAAGCAATACATTTATGTAGAGCCATGCATTTGTATAACATTCAAATATTATAATGGACCACATATAAAAAACTTTCATTATTTGGAAAATATTACAAAATATGTTCATGACACCATCACATAAAATTTGATTTCCACTGACTTTCTACTAAAGCAATATCTAAATACATATTGCTTTAATTGCATGAATATTTCTCTGTAAATAAACAAATATCAAAATAATATGAATTATTCAATCTAGAAAAATATTTTTCATCTACTGTCTGCAAATAATGGAAATAACACATTAATTTGTGGGAAACATCAGAACTATGAATAAGAAAGTGAGGAAAAGTAAAAATTGTTCAGCAGCATTAGAAAATATTTTTTTTATAGAATAAACATGAGGTTTATACTGAAAGAAGGATTTGAATTACTTAATTTGCCATTTTTCTCACCTAAATGCTTCTACTGCACAAATCCTCTGCACAGCAAAGCACAGAATGAATGTCTGTGACAATGACAACAATGCAAACATAAGCCTTTTCTGCCTTCCAGTGCAGTCACCTTTCATTTAGGTAGGACACAGACAACTCATGTTAACAAGCAGAATGATTATTTAGGGTTCTGCATCAGTGTGTTGGGTTTTGAATAAAAGACACATTAATATAGGTTTTTAAAAAAATGTCGTCATTTGAGTTTATATAATTATGATATGGAGGGTTAGTGCAGGAGGGGTTCTGCAACTTGAAGGATGACAGTGTTCAATAGATTTAACATCTCAAGGGTGTTGGGAGCCATTTAGTGTAAAGATAGAGGTGAAAGTCAGAGAAGAAAAAGTCAACAGTGGGTCTTCAAGGAGGACAATTTAAAGCTGGGCTATGATGATTCAAGGGGCAAAAACTGAGGTGAAATAAATTTGTGTAAAGTATGGTGAGTTATAGTGAATATATGCTGACTTGCAATGTATACTTCTTTATATAGTCTGTCAAATATGTAGATAAGTTCTTGTCATTCAGATATGCCCCATTAAAAGAAGAAACTATTGGGACTGGAACTATAGCTCAGCACCAGAGTGCTTGCCTAGCATGTGTGAGGCACTGGGTTCAATTCTCAGTACACATATAAATAAGTAAATAAAATAAAGGTCTATCAACAACTAAAAAAAATTTTTAAAAATGAAGAAACTATTAAGTTACATAGTTTTGCAATATTCAGTCCTATAAATTAGTAATCTATCAGCTTATATGGTTAGGAATGACTCAGTCAACCTGTCTCTAGATTCATGGAATTAGCCCAGCATGTGACCCATTCACCTAAAATATTTATGGCCAGTGTTGAAGGATACTGATTGATTTGCATCATCTATAGTAAATCATTTTTTAATGTTGATTAAGTGATTCCTGTGTTTAATTCTCATAGGGGAAATGAATTCATTCATTCTCTAAATATCGATGGCTCACACATCTCAATGCAGGGCACAAAATTAAAAAGAACAAGTCACTGCACGTAATGCCAAACAGTGTTTAAGTTTAGGCAACTAAACAGGATGTATCAGGTTTTAGACAAAAATTTAGACTAATAAAGGTTGAGAAAATAAAAGCATATATTAAAGATGCTTTATATTAACTATATAGTTTATATATATATATATATATATATATATATATATATATATATATATCATATATCAACTACATTTACTTAACTAAATATGAAGGATCTTAGCTCACAGTTGGCCCTGATAGTAGGGCAAAATCTGAATTTTCTGTGGAAATATTATCTATTTATAAACTTAACAAAGATTTTCTCAACATTTGTAAGAAAATTAAAAGCTTTAGAGGTATATTTTTACACCTTTATTTTCCTAATTTGAATTATATAAATTTATGTTTTGATCAGATTTATCATATATTAAAAGTATTTTTTAAAGTTCAGATGCATTGAGAAAATGTTTTATATGGAAAGAATATTTAATTATCTCAATGAAAAATTGAAAGGGCATCAAAATATTATATTTTCCTAGATATAAAGTAACTGATGTTAATTTGAAAAGTGGGAATATAAACACATACAATTAAAACCATCTTTATTCCATAATACTGATAACAGCAAATCCTGGAGAATATGGGGCTATGTAGAACTGTGCCTGGAAACAATAAATATTTGTGCAAACTAAAGAATGAGGGAATGACATTTGCATACACAGGTATGATCAAGCATGGTTTGCCGTTTAAAGAACAGACATGAAAAATGGCATTCATGGAGGTGCTTGACCACCCTAAGGGCACACTAAGCCCATTTGTAAGTTTCAGAACATACTGTGAATAAAAGAAAAACACAGATGTTGTAGCACATACTAGATATAAAAATTGCACTTGGGGTCTTCTGGAGAAAGAAAGGGAACCCAAACCACAAACAGAAAGGGAACCCAAGAATCACCAGGCCTCTTCCTGTGTTCTTTGTTTGACATGCACCTGCACTCTGGAGCAAGCGGCATTGCCTTACTTTTACAAAATGGAAACTGAATGTTGGAAAATGATTTCTAGTTTCACAGAACAAATTTCAAAGAGGGTCCCATCTACAGTAAAGCCCTTTGCTGTCTCAAAAGCATGTAATTGCCCCTCTCAGTAAAAGCAAACATGCAGGATACAGTTACAGAGGGGACATTTGATATTTTTCCTCAGATTCCTAAAAATCTGTTTCAACCTATTTGAGGGTAACCTTATGTAGTAGTTTGCTTTTTCTCTTTTTTAGACTCATTGGAATTTTTAAATATGTTTGGGACAGGACTCTATTATACATCAACATTGGTATTCCCAATAATGATCAATCAAAATATATATATTTCAATCCTTATAGTTCATGTAAAGAGATTCCATAACTTCTCTAGGCTACTTCAGAGCTTAAATTCTATGTACCACTCTCACAAAATCTTCCTACTTTTAGCTATTAAATTAATCTTTCTTTCTTCTAATACTATGTAAAAATAATTAATATGTATTATTATAATAATCTTCATGTATTAAGTACATATTAAGTGCTTTGCATGTATTATCCTATTTACTCTTCATATAAATTTTTATTACATTATTATTCCCATTTCAATAATTAGAGAATAAAAGTTTAGAGTTATCCTAGGAAGCATTTTACATACTAGATTCCAGAAACATGTAACAATTATCTGAACTATTCCATGAAAGAAAATGATTATTTAAAAAAATAAATTTTAAAAAAGTTACTTTTTTAAAAAATTATTTTTTAAAAAAATTATTTAAAAAAAATTAAGTAGGAAGTATAATGCATATTTACCTAAGTTTCTTCATTATTTATATATAGATATAACACAAATTGCTTAAATAAGGAATACAGTTAAATATCCAATGCCTTAATATAAATTATTTTATTATAAGGCTCAGATGAATGATTCTATGCAAGCTGATTTTCCAAATATCAACTATTTCTAAAATGGTGTTTCTAAATACCAATGGTAGTCTTTAAAAAACAGTAAACTTTTCTAATATCTTCATAGATTGATCATTTTACTGAAAAGCTATACTTTAAAAAATCAATTCAACAAGCCTTTGAACTATGTGTTCATTTATTTGTTTGTTTTGGCACTGATTGGCTTTATCTGGGAAATATTGTCATACCCTGAAAGTCCCCAGGAGAATTCACTTTCATATCTCTTTTGAATCTTCCTCAATACATAACAACTAATGATGGAAGCTTTTTCTTTACTGTCAACAGTTAAGTTTCAGTTGGTGCTGTCATTAGCAATTATATTTCCAGGATTCCTCTTTTAAAATGAGCTGGTTCTTTAATACCACTAGGTGAGAAGTGTCATACTGAGCTTGTAGACCAGCAAGTACAATAAATTAAATTGGGTTTTAATGAGGATCTGCATGTATAAGAATCTCCACCTGAAATAAAGTTATTATGTAAACAAACTTGTCTCCTCACATGCTATTTCTTTTATTTTCCTTTCTCTGGTCTGTGTTTTGAAGCATTAGGAACATGAATCATACCCATGGTGTGTCATGATGTCATAGATAAGTAACAGAGGTCCAGAAAGGTTAAGTAACTAACCCAAGGCTACTCAATCCATTATGTAAGTACTGTTAAGTGTCCTGGGGGGTATGGGGTCCTCAGAAAACCACTGTTCTGCCCAGTGACTAAGCAAGTGGCCCTCTGTATGCTTTCAACTAACCTAGAGGGGCCAGAGCTACCCAGAGCTTCCAGAGAGCTTCAAGTTAATTGGAATTTCCAAAGGGGAAACACTCATTGAATGGTCACACGATTTTCATTAATTAAGGCACACTTTTTTCACAATAATTATGTATAAGCCAATTCAAGGAAATGTGAGTCTATTTCTATTTCTATTATGCTTTTATTTCAAACGCCATGAGGTCATTTCCTCTGATCTTCAGCTGCAGTATTCATTACCACTAGAATCTTTATAGTCAGGATTCTTTGTCCTTAGCCTTCCCAATCCTTTCTCCTTTCTTTCCTGAAATACGCACTGTACTTTCTGCAAACCTTTAAGAGATCGCTCTGTGGGTTCAGTCTTATCAACTCATCTTCACAGTCTCATTCATTGACAGCTAGCAGGGCAGATGAAGACACCACCTCTCCCAGAATCTCCATTTCAACATCTTTTTTGGAAGCTGAATATAGCTTTCCTGACCTCAAACTTTTTTTCTTTTTCCACTTTACCCATATTGCTTCAAGAGTTTCCCGTATCTAAAGTCTACCTTCTCTTATCCCTGCTTATTTACTTTGGTCTATATACTCTAGCAATTATTCCACATCAAGTTCCCAATTTATGGAAACAAGCTTGAGTTGCCTAACCCTTATTCTCTTTATGAACTTGATTTCTTTACCACCTGTGCTGCATTTCAGGCTGCCTCCTAAAGATCATTCACTGGCAAATACTCCTTACTTGTTCCTCCCACCTCTTCCCCATTGCACAATGGAGCTATGTTCCAACACTTGTCTGGTCCAAATATTTGCATATTTACTCAGTGCTGGCACAGCTGAACATCATGAGACAATTATCTAACAGAACATGGGAAATATGGCAAATTCTCTATCATAACTAAACCTAGTGATGGGTTTCTTCAGGGGAGAGAATTGGTATATAATTAGTTCTGAAGCAACAGGCGATGATTCGTGAAAGGAAAGCAACAATATGTCAGAGGAAGTAAAGCAATTAGCTGAGAAGTGTTGGTTGTCAATAGAAGAGTCTGTAAAACACAGGGAATCATTATGTTTAGTGAATACTGTGGAACTAAATTAAATGGAGGTTTCAAATGTTTTTCTATCACTGTCCCATATCTTAGTCAAGGTGGAGATGCCCTGGCTACTAATGGTAATGGAATAATCAATAGCCTTCTGATAAGTCCTGTCTGACTGACTCAGTACCACTGGGGTCAAGGCATCAGTTTCTAGAACCACTGTGATAATGTTTTTCACAAACTAACCTCATATTTTTCCTTAAACATCAATATGTTTCTTTTAGTGTGAAAGGTAGGATGAGATTGAAATGTACTAATGAGTGATTTATACTGTTGTAACATGGTGACTGAAGTCAAAGTTTCTCTGAGGTATGTACAGAGGGCCTTCTAGATCCTCAGGCTCTGGGTCAGTCTGAAGTAAAGATTAATGACCCTGTGCCCATCCTCTTGCAATGGACTTTTCTTCCAATCCACAGTCAACAACTGAGACTCTAACTGTAATAAGCAAACCAGAGGAGCAGGTGTACTTCAAGTATCATTATGCCCAATAGGGGTATGCTCCTAGCATCCCAGCATATCCCAGAACACAAAAGACATGATGTTTCAAATCTCCGAGTTCAGGGGAAAATGAGTCCCCCATAATCACCATGTACTTGGTTTTGTTTTTATGGAGTACCTAGTTTGAACAGCAATGTTTCCTGCTGCATAGAGGTTGGACTATTGACCTTTGACCTTTAGAAAATTTCCACTAAAATTTCTCTGTCTATACATAGAAAAGTCTTTCTGAAGCAGCTATTAGCTCATGCAAAATTGAAGTTTTAGAATAAAAAAAATAATTAACTAATTTGCTATCACAAGATAGTTGTAGGGTGAAGTCATTTACACATATACATATCTAAAATACAGCCTTTTTAAAATCCTTTGTGATTGAGTCTTCATTACTATAGAATGATTCCTGGGTTTTAAATTGGTGTTCTAATATAGATTTAATGCAGCATCAATGCTCTGGGACATATTTTCAGTGTAAATGACTTCACCCTATGGATATGTTTCTTTGGTCCTCAGGTCTGCTCACACTGAATAGAATCAAGTAAGTACAACCACTGATTAAAAATAAGGAATTAGAACAATCCATTTCCTCACCCAGAAGGCCAGATTGCTGGAAAGATCAGAAAGCAGCATTGCTATAGACCTGCACTTGCCTTCTCTCTAATGTTGAGTTCAAGGATCTCTTTGTCATAAGGTAGATTAGAGCCCTTAAGATCCAACTCAGGATTATGATTTAAAGGATGACATGGTGCAATGACTTTGAATTTGAGCAAGAGCAAGAGACTAGTGAGGGATCCTGAATGATGAGACATTTGCAGGACCAAGGAGGTCCACAATAGATTTGGGTCCATCTCACCTGTTAAAGGAAGGGGAAGAGTTAGCTGTAGTAAAGGTCGGTCACTCCAGTATTCTCAGTCTTCCTCAGCTTGTTCCCTGTGGAAAAGGGGACTGCCATAAAATTAAACTGACATGCAGCAAAGCAATAAATCAACAATAAATATTACTGGTATGCTGCCGATGATGGAGGGTTTCTCATTTGTAGTGCATGCCTGTTTCCTTCACATGAACATTACTAACACTGCAGATTGTGAATCACACTGTGACATTAGTAACCTCTTCGTGTTGAGTTATAAAAAGAGATGCAGGAAAGAAGTTAAAATCACAAATGATTATAATGGTTGTTTTTATTATTAGACTACAGGTATCTTCTTTTCTATTTGCCACTCTTTATTCCTCTTTTATTTTCTAAATTACATCTCATTGCTTATGTAGCATGTCTATAACAATCTACTCACTGTATTATACACATAGCAGAGATTTTCACAAGCGTATTTTATCAGAAAAGCCTTAGGAAAAATAGATAAAATAAAATAAATGCCACTAAATTATCAGAACACAAATCACAAAGGGACCAGAAGCTTAGCACAACACACCCAAGTTGCTGGAGGAACGTAGGTCTGAAGTTTCATTAATTCATTAAAAACAATGATCATCTTCCGTGTAGGAGCTGTGGTTTTTGTTATTGAATACATATTTCTCTTCTCAAATAGTCCTTTTAAAAATGTGATCCCTGGGCTGCAGCTGTGTCCCCTGGATCGCAAAATCTGTGATACCTGGGAACTGACAGAAATTCGAATTCTAGGACTCCACTCTAGAGAAACTAAACTCAGACGTTTATGTAGGTCCCTGCAATATGTGTTTTTAAGGAACCCTCTAGATGATTCTGATGCATGTTCAAGTTTGAGAGCCACTAGGCCACTTTGAGTCATCAAAATAAGCAATTCTGAGGAATGAAGGAGAGCGTGCAGTTAGTTGTCCTCAAGGTCACTGGAAGAATCGGGTAAGTGTGTTATCTCCTATGCTGAATACCACTGCAAATATTTCGTGTTTCTATTTTAAATTCTAGATATAAACAATTCTATAAAGTGACCTCCCACCACCCCCTGGGTACAGTCAACATGGATGATAGCATACTGTCTTAATTTATTCCACTTTAAAATGTACTACTAACCACCATTTCCCCAATTGTATGATGACAAGTTAAAGGGAAAGTTTCCCCAAAGCACTCTCAAACTTAGTAATTTGATTGATATTACAGTATCACACACATATCATCGGACACTCATTTAGTATTATATTAAAAGTTGGTATACCTGTGACCTACAGAACAGATAGCTGATTTAAGAGTTTATAAGTCTCAAAGTTATAGATTGCTCACAAAAGACAACAGAAACTTCAGTAATTGGTGTAATATGTACTAATTCACTTTTGTCAAATCTACCAACATTCAAAAAAAATGAATGATAAAATAATTATTTACATTGTTTCTTAACTGTGTATTGCAGTTTGAGTATCTGAAATACTTGGGACCAAAGGTGTTTTAGACTTGGATATTTTCAGATTTGGGAATATTTGCATATAATGAGATATACTGGGGATGGAGCCCAAGTTCAAAGATTATATTCATTTATGTTCTATTTATGTTTAACACTCATTGTCAACAGATGGTTTTATACAATACCTTTAGCTTACCAGAGTTTGGACTGGGACCTGCCACATGATGTCAGTTCTCTATCTTTCCACTGTAGTGTTATGTCAATTCTCAAAAAGTCTCATATTTTGGAGAATTTTGGATTTAGGATTTTTAGAATGAGGATGTTCGATTTACAATGTAAACGTTTTGGCAAAGGGGTTTATGTGAGCTTTATATTATAATTTTAAAAGAATTTAATTTTAATATGTCTTTTACTTTAACAAAGTAAAAGGAAATTTTTTCTTAGTTATAATTTCAAAAATCAGTGAATTTTCAGTGAATATCCTCATCAGTCCAAGTTTATGAGATAGCTGTTTTTAAAGTTTCAAATTGCATTTTAAGACAGAAAAACTGTGAAAAGGCTAACCTATTATTTGGAAGTAATGAGTCAGACTGGTTCGCTGAAGCCTTTCGGTAATTTCTGTATGCAGCAATCAAGTGAAAGGCCACAGGCGCCATTCACAGTGAGGATAAGCCTTTGTTTTAATAAAAAAAAAAAAAATCTCTGGACATTTATATGTCTAGTTTCCAAATGACAGAAATGTATAAACATAGGAAACTAATTCAAAAAAAGCCAAAGTGGCCAGTGTAAGTGGGAGACAGCAAACTCCTGAGTTAATCAGTCCAAAGACAGTTTATGAGAGTTGATCACACGTTTCTTTAAAAACTGTTTCACCTATATAGCAACCAAGTTAGTGAGAGAAGAAACAACTCATTTGGAATAGAATTATAATTGTGCTCAGCTGGTTACAGTTAGCATGCAGAGAGCTCAACTCAGACCAAGGTGGGCAACCCTACCTCCTGACTCCCTCACTAGGTGACAGCCATAAGCTTCTGTCTCAGAAGGCTTTTCCCTGCTCATGCAAACACACCCAAGAGTCGCTGCTAGCAGTGGTGTGGAAAGCAGGATGTGGAAAGCAGGACAGGTGTTTGAGAGGCAGTTTCCAAAGAGGAATTAAGGGTGAAGGTGGCCCAGTTGAGAATGGTCATGCTTGGTATGCCAGATGTAGGTGTGTGTTGCTGAACACCACACACACACACACACACACACACACACACACACACATCTAGATGGTGGGGCATGGAGAGAGACAATGATATGCTGAATACAAAAGAAGAATTAGGGAGAAGGAGGAGATGACATTCACTTGGGTTAGTGTCTGGATTGGTCAGGAGAACAGCGGTCTCATTGCTTGAAATACAGAGGAAAGATGAGAGAAATGAAGAGTTTGGGGATAAATATAATCAGATTTTTGAGTTCCATTTAGAACACATTGTCTTTGAGAGAGCTGTGAAAAAATTTAAGGAATTCATAAGTAAACCTATGTATTTATAAATACACACGCACATATGTATATGTGAATTCTGCTTCATGAATAGCCCATGATGGTAACCATATTTGAGTTAATTAAATTTGCTAATAGGTGGAGAGATATGATTACTAAGCAGAAAAATACTATAAACAAAGAGATATATAGGTATACATGAGAAAACAGCTTTTATTTCGGTGCACAGGTGCCTATAAAAGCATACAACATTTGGTGGCTCGAAGCACTGTGAGGAGATACAAAGTTCAGGTGTGCTTCACATCGCTCATCCAATGTGCTCTTTGTAAGCTGTCGTCAGCTGGCCCAATTAGGAAAGCCACATTCCTAAGGGGCTCTGAGAGGTGCCCACATCTGTGAACTCTCGTCCACCTCTTGGCTGCATCAGAAATGCCATCTCTGAGATATTAGAGGAGAGACAGCAGGGGCGCTGGGGAAGGGTGAGCCAGTGGCCCTGAATAATTAGGTGGGCTCTGGAAGCAGCTGGCAGCCACCGAGGGGCTGCAGGGCGACAGTTTGTTCCAGGGCTCACTTCTGAGGCTTTATCCCTTTCAGGGTTGGAGACTTTTTTGTCTAACAAGATTCACAGATTCATGCTGAGAAAAAGTCAAAAGTTCAACTCTCACCTCAAGGACAGAGAATGCTGTATTCATTCTTTCCTGTTCAATATAAAAAGGAAATATCAGCATCACCATCACGGCAAAACGGTGTGGTCTTAAAGAAGGCTGCAATTTTACTACCTATATTAAAAGGTGAGATGGAAGGAAAAGAAATGTCTTGGTGATCAGTGTGACACAGCCCTGCCAAAGTGGCCTTTTACATTCTCAGCCTTTAAATTACTGATCACAAGGCCATTGTTCCCCTAAGTGTTTTGAACAATGTCGTGAGGGCCTGACTCGGCAAGGTGAACGTTGGATGTCTCAGCTAAACTAATTTCATGTTCTGCTTGGACAAAGGAGAAGTAACCAAGAATGAATTTGACATACCTCAGTGTAATAATGTGTGCTTTGTCCTCCTGCACCACCTGTGCCCACATCCTGCAGAAGGCCCTGAGATACATTAATCCTAGGTCCACATTCAGGATGGGGAAACAAGAAGTCTATGAAGCTGCAAGGAAGCCCATCTGGATCTCACGCTGATAGGAAACATGGCAAATGTGGAAATAGGAGACAAGGAAATTCCTAAGGTATTAGTCTTCCAGTTTGAACCTTGACTCCTCCCTGAAAGGTGCATGTCACCAGCCACTTCAACAACCAGGTGGACGGATGCAAACCTAAGGTGCATTCTCCCCACTTCCTGTGTGAATACTGATGCTTAGGAAAGCAAACGAAATAAAATGAAAAAGGAAAACAAGCCATACACATAGAGAAGGCATCGAGGAAAAGGACCAATGTGTAATTGGTCCTTTTACTTATGAATAATATTTAAAGCAAGATACATCAATTTTAGTAACATTTCAACACCTCCTGAGAGCTAACACAAGCATTTCAGCTTGTCTTTAGGAAGTTGTATCATTACATTAATAAGTCTCTTCCAGAGAAATGTGTGCCTTCCTACTTACATATCTACCAATCTAGTTATTTGTAGAGACATTTATGTTAAGGAATTGGCTGATGCCCATGTAGCTGTGGTGGTCCGACAATCCAAAACTGTAGGACATGCTGGGAGGCTGTATTGTCAGATAATAGTTTCTATTGAAGTCTTAAAGAATTCCTTGTTCCTCAGGAAATCTGTCTTAGCTCTTAAACTCATCAACTAAGTGGGTAAACCCCACCCGAATAAAGAAAAAGTCTAATTTAAAGTCTGATTTAAAATGTTAATCACACATAAAAATAACTTCACAGCAACATCTAGAAACTGGTGTTTGACCTACAACTGGGTGTCATAGCCTGCCAAGTTGACATAAAATTCATGATCACAGTGCTGATTGCCAATTTTATGTAACTAATGTCTAAAATGATTGAGTTTTTACAGATAGAGTTACATCAGTAAACTAAAAAATGTCCATGAAATTAGTGGTTGTTAAAATAACCTATGATATTTATTTTTATATATCCTGAACGGTAACAAAAATCATCTTTTGACTTAAAAATGTTGTGGTAGTTGAATATTTTTCTGCCTAGCACTTATAACAAAATGTCCTATGGCTCTTCACTTAAGTATTATTTTTCAATATTGTGACAGAATTTAAAGTGAATGTAGGGCCTTTAATCCAAGTTCAACATATGAATATAGAAGTTGGGAGCTCTTTAAGAGACAATCTAGCATAGATTCAAAAATATCATAGGATACAACAGGGATTTCCAAATTTGAATCTGGCATTCTCCCATTTATCTACTATGTGAACTTGGATATTATTTATCTTCTCTAAGCTCTCATCTCCTCCATCGTAATGAAGGTATTGAAATTCCCCTGCTAGGATTTCTTTGAGTCAATATTGAGAAAACCTTAATTGCATCTTGCTGCAGGGTAAATCAATGTATATATTATACAAAATGAAGGAATATTACAGTTTTTCCATCTCAAATATATCAAGTATACTACTTAGAGATATTTTAATATAGAAAATTTACTGTATTCTTAGTTTATGGTATATCAAAAAATGATCACAGTACCATCATTCTTCCTTAGACCCTGTCCTTTGGCTTATGTATCCATCCATTAAGAGAGAATAAATGTCTCCTCTCCTTGATTCTAGGATGCCCTCAAATTTCCTTTGACTATAAAATGAAGTTGAAGTGACCGTGTGCCAGTTCAGGTCTCCGGTTAAAGAAGTGGTCTCATATTAAAGAAGTGCTACATACTTGTCTTCATGTTCTTATAAATCTTCTCAGGAGCTACACAAATAAGCAGAAGCTAGCCTTTCAGAGAGTGAGAGGTGATGTGGAACAAAGGAGGGCTATTACAGTTGAGATGACCCTGCATGGGCTCTGCCAATCAGCCCTGTGCAGATGAATATGTAAACAGGAGAAACTAATATCAGCTCAGCCTGGCCCTTCAATCTGTTGACAATACAATAACCAGAGATGATACAAAAAGCTGTTTTAAGACATTATGCTTTGGGGGCTGGGGTTGTATCCCAGTGGATCCCCAGCACCGCATAAAAACAAATAAAATAAAGGTATTGTGTCCATCTACAACTTATATATATATATATATTTTTTTTTTGAAGACATTATGCCTTGGAGTAGTTTGGTCATACTTAACGATAAGAGATAGGGAAGTATTAAAATACAAAGTGTACAAGGCAAGGCAAGAGAGCTAAAAGCATTAATTTCGCAAAAAAAGTCTATGAATTAATACAGCCTAAAGTGATGAGAAACCATGAAATGATATAAAATGAAGATAAACCATGTTTGAAACTATGTCTAATTTTACTTCCTTGCTTTCCTGTGCAGCATCATTTAAATCAGAAAGCACAGAGAAGGGCTTCTCAGTTAACATTGCTAGAAACTTTAGGGGTCACATTAGATCACAATATGGAATAAAGTAGGTGTGAACCAACTCCTTCAACCATGGTCCTTGAGACTGGTAGAGTTAGGAGGGAGACTCCGCAGGATGCTTCGCTGGCACCTGGTTCTTCAGCTGGGAGGGGAGGGAGCAGTAAGAGCTGTCTTATGACTGGCAGGATGTAAAAAAAAAAAAGAAAAAAGAAAAAAAAGACCAGCACATCTTTGATATTTTCTCTAAGTAAAGTATCATGGAGTAAATTGGTTATTTTTCCTTTTTTTCCTGTTATCCTAAAGTAGAACTAAAAAAGAGATACAGCCAGGCTTGATGGTGTACACTTATAATCCCACCAGCTTGGGAGCCTGAGACAGGAGGATCAGGAGTTTAAAACTAGCTTCAGCAAAAGCAAGGTACTAAGCAACTCAGTGAGACCCTGTCTCTAAATAAAATACAAAATCAGGCTGGGGATGTGGCTCAGTGATCGAGTGCCCCTGAGTTCAATCCCCAGTACCCAAAGGAAAAAAAGAAATGAGATTCATAAATTCTAGTCACAATTTTAATTTTAAAAAGTAGACATTAGAGATTCTGAATTAAAAGTAGACCCCATAATAAAATAATATAAATAAAGATAAAGGAGAAAGTAAGGAGGTAAAATCCATGGAAGTAGATCTCAGTCAAAGCTATACCTCATCCCCAGTGAGTGTACATTTTAAATGTGAATACTAGTTATTCACTTTTCCCAAAGATATCAGGGTTTTGCGGCATCTGCTAGAGTAAACTGGTACCCTGGTTTTAAGGAGAAATCAAGGATTGTAGGCTGAATGAGGAAGCACAGATCACTGCTCATACCTAGGAGGCAAGATGCTTTATCCAACAGGATTTGACAGGTAAAGAAACTCAGAAAACTATCACCCACTATGGAGAGAAATCCTGTTGCCTGAGTCATGGACTTCCCAGCAGAATTCCCTGCAATTGACTGAAAGAAACAATATATTCAAGCACAAGTGATTACTGGAAATAAAAGGATCAGCAAAAGATGTATACAAAGAAAACTTTTTTAAAAGAGAAAATGTATAGGAAAAACAAATGGTAGCTGAAAAACTTGAATGGGAAAAATTATGTTGGATATAGTACCTAATGTTGGGAAATGAATAAATTGCCTTAACATAAAAATGTTAACAACAATAGCAAAGCAATTATTGGTACAGTAAAAAAAGAGCATAAATCTAAGAAAATTAATAGACAAGATGGAGAAAATATAAAAAAAAAAAAACTGAAGGACATGGAACAGGGTCTGTCTAAGGGATCACTTGATTTTTGTTTAATAAAAAATGTGAACAGAGAGTTTCAAGATGGCAGAATAGAGCAGGTTACCTTCCTGGCTGCTCCATGGCCTGAAACCAAGAAAGCAGACAGGCAACCTCTCAGCAAGGTGGGTGAACAACAACAAACAAACAAACAAACAAACAAACAAAAAACGAGGGAGGAGGGAGACTTTACTGGAGTTTAATACTGGGCACTCGAAGCAGCTGGGGGAGTCAGGAGTTTGTATATAAGAAAACAAAGATGAAATCTCTAGCACCACAGCCAGAGCAGTCCCTTCTGCTCACACACAGTGGAGAGAGAAGGGAACTAAAGGAACCCTCAATCTTAGGAGGATGGAGCCTTGTCTGGGTACGGAGAGTTTAGAGATCAGAAACACTGCCCAACTAAACTGCAAGGTGTGCTCCTCAATAGTTTTGTACAGGGAAAAAACCACATCTCTCCCAACAGCATGTGGAAGGCACAGAGAAGAAGCACAGGGACCAGCAGCTGGGGGAGCTGACTCGTGACAAACCTGCATCTGGCCTGAAACACAGACCTGGCAAAACCACTCTGCATGACACAGAGTGTGCCTAAGTGACCAGGGGAAAATCACACGTGGAAAAATGTTTATACAGGGGACAACTGGTCAGGGAAACCCACACAGCTCTCCCTTTCCCCCCTAAACTGGCTGCTTGCAGGACCAGCTGGGAAAAAGGTGCGAGGCCAGGAATTTGAAAGGGTGGAAGTAGGAGCGATTGAGTTTGGAGACTGAACAGAGTTCAGGACACTTGGGGTTTGCAGGTGATATCGTGGATGAAGAATTGGCTCCTCAACCTCACGAGTGAAACCCAGGGAATATCCCTGGGGTGCAGTCCTCCAGCATGGGACCAGCAATTGCTGGGCCCTGGAGGTGCAATGATTTAGAATCTCCAGACCAACTGGCATCCAGCAAAAAGCCCTACCTAGAATTAATGCCCCCCTCCAGGAGTTCTGCCACAGGATTACCTCTCTTGATTCCAACAACCCCATCCTGAGGATGGAGCAAGCATTATGTTCCAGACAACCCCATATAACTGCTGAGAATGAAAGCTGAGAATCTCTTGAACTACAATGGAAACAATTCTATAACTCTTCATTGAGATCTTTTTTTTTTCCTTTTCTCTGCTTAATTGTGACCTTAATGGTTCATGGACATATATACATCTTCATGTTTGATTTTTTCCCCTCATTTCTAGCATTTTTGAAACCAGTTATTTTTAACGAATTAGATTTTTGAGGATTAGGAAGATTGATTAGTATATTTCAGATTTGTTTTGTATTATTTACTTTTTCATTTTTACTTCATGTATCTTTCTCTCTCACTTATCTATTTCCCTTGAATCTCTCTCTCTTTTCTTCTGCTGTCAATCTCTATAGTTTTCTCTTTCACTCTCCCTTTAAAATTTACTTCTGTCCTCTCTCTTCTTCCCTCATAAACTTCACATCTTACATCATTTCCGTTCTCTCCCTGTCCATCATTCAAAATTGTAGACGCTTTTACAAACTTACTGTTTTTATTATAGGCAATAACTGATGATATCATTCTGTTTATTTTGACAGTATTGTAGATGTTGGTATGTAGATACAAACTAAAGGAATGCACAAGGTTTTCAATAAAATAACATCAGAAAATTTCCCAAGCCTAAAGAATGAAGTGGAAAAATAAAATATAAGTGGCTTACAGGACCCCAAATATACAAGATTACAACACAGCCACACCAAGTCACCTTATTATGAAAATGCCAAGCATACAGAATAAAGATAGAATTTTGAAAGCTGCTAGGGAAAACCACATAGGAAATATTTAGAGAAAAACTAATCTGGATCTCAGCTGATTTCTCAATTCAGAACCTCAAAGCTGGGTGGGCTTGGAATCATATATACCAAAGTCTGAAAGAAAATGGATGCCAGCCAAGAATACTATATCTAGCAAAATTAAGCTTCAGAATTGACAGATACATTTTAAAAAGTCCATGATAAACAAATTTTAAAGAATTCATGACTATAGAGGTGAGTTTGTGGCTCAGTAGCAGAGAGCTTGCTTCCCACATGTGGGAGGCACTGGGTTCCCACTGGGTTTAATGCTCAGCACAACATAAAAATGAATAAACAAAATAAAGATATCGTGTCCATGTATAACTAAAAGAAACATTAAAAAATGAATTCACAACTATAAAACCTGCTCTACAAAACATAGGCAAAAAATATTTCATAAAGAAGAAATAAAAAATAAAAGTAAAGACCAGAAAAGGGAGGAACTACATAGGAGAATAGTCAAAGGAGAAACTAATTCAAATTAAAAGAAAACAGAAATAAATCAAAATTATGGGTAATAAAAATCATTTCTGAATAATAGCTCTGAATGTAAATGGATAAACTCATCAATCAATAGATAAAGACTGACAGATTGAATGAAAAAACAATAGCCAACAATATCCTGTCTCCAAGAGGCTCGATTCATGGGCAAAGACATCCACAGACTGAAGGTAAAAGGATGTGAAAAAACATATCATTCACATGGATCTTGGAAACAAGCAGGGGTTTCTATTCTCAGATTATATAAAGTGGACTTCAAGCCAACGTTAATCAGAAGGGACCAAGAAGGACATTTCCTACTGTTTAAGGGATTACATATCAACAAGATATAAGAATCATAAATATTTATTCCCCCAACAATGGAGCATCTACATATATCCCACAAACACTTTTCAACCTCAGGAATCAAATAGACCACAGCAAAACAACACTGGGTGACTTTGACATACCTCTCTCACCACTGGATAGATTCTCCAAACAAAAAGTAAATAAAGAAGCTATAGAACTAGAAAATATAAATAATAATTTAGACTTCACTGACATGTATAGAATATTTTATTCATCAATGACTGAATACACTGTCTTCTCAGCAGAACTTGGATCTTTCTCCAAAATAGGCCCTATCTTAGGCCCTGAAGCAACCAAAAAATGGAGATAATATCTGGCATTTTATCAGATCATAATGAAATAAAATTTAAAATCAATTATAAAATAAAAAAACAGAAGCTACTCTATATCTGGAGACTAAATAATATGCTACTGAATGATCAATGGATAGTAGAAGAAATTAGGGATGAAATAAAAAAATATATATTTAGAGGTAAATGAGAATACTGATACAACATATCAAAATATCTGGGACACTATGAATAAGTGCTAAGAGGAAAGTTTCTTACACTGAGCTCATCAATTAAAAGAATAGAAAATTGCCAAATAAATAACCTAAAATTACTAAGTGCTAGACAAAGAAGGAGGAATCAACTTCCAAAGCAGTAGAAGACAGGGAATAATTAACATTGGAGCTGAAATCAATGAAATTGAAACAAAATAAAAGTCCCCCCCACATTGACAAAACAATAAGTTGGTTCTTTAAAAAAATCAATAAAATTGATGAACCCTTACCAAAGCTAACAAAGAGAAAGGGAGATAAAAGTCAAATTAATAAATTTCATGATGAAAAAAGGAGATATCACAATGCACACTACTGAAATACAGATGATAATCAGAAACTATTTTGGAAATTAATATTCTGATGAAATAGAAAAAACTTTATGACATTGATGAATTTCTAGAGACATGTGATCTACCCCAATTGAATCAGGAGGACACAGAAAATTTAAACAGATCAATTTCAAACAATTAAATTGAAGACACCATCAAAACCTACCAAAAAAAGAAAGTCCAGGACCAAATTCTCAGTCAAATTCCATAATACTTTCAAAGTAGAAATAATGCCAATCCTCCTCAAATTATTCCATGAATTAGAAAATGATGAATCCCTTCCAAACTCAACTCTTTGAAGCTAATATCACCCTGATATCCAAACCAGACAGAAACACACCAAGGAAAGAAAACTTCAGACCAATATCCCTTATGAACATATGCAAAAATCCTTAATCAAATACCAGCAAATTGCATACAGAAATATATTAAAAAGATAGTGTGGGCTAGGGATATGGCTCAAGTGGTAGCAAGCTCCCCTGGCGTGCATGCGGCCCGGGTTCAATCCTCAGCACCACGTACAAATAAAGATGTTGTGTCCGCCAAAAACTTTAAAAAAAAATTAAAATTCTCTCTCTCTAAAAAAAAAAAAGATAGTGCACCATGATCAAGTGGGGTTTATCTTAGGGATGCAAGGTCAGCTCAACATGTGGAAATCGATAAACAAATTCATCACATCAATAGACTTAGAGACAAGAATCTCATGATTACCTTAACAGATGCAGAAAATGTTTTGACAAAATATAACACCCATTCATGTTCAAAACACTAGGAAAACTAAGGATAGTAGAAACTTACCTCAACATTGTAAAAGTTATATATGCTAAAATCAAGGCCAACATTATTCTAAATGGAGAATAATGGAAAGTATTTTCTCTAAAAGCTGGAACAAGACAAGGATGCCCTCTTTCACCACTTCTATTCAACATAGTCCTGGAAAGTCTAGGCAGAGCAATTAAACAGGAGAAAGAAATTAAAGGGATACAGATAGGAAAAGAAGAACTCAACCTATCCCTATTTGCTATGACCTGATTCTATATTTAGAAGACACAGAACCCAGAATTCCTAGAACTCATAAAGAAATTCAGCAAAGTAGCAGGATATAAAATTAACACCCATAAATCAATTGCATTTCTATAAATCAGTAATGAATCAACTGAGACAGAAATTAGGAAAAGTATCTCATTCACAGTAGCCTCAAAAAAAAAAAATTTGGACTTAACAAAAGAGATGAAAGACCTCTACAATGAAAACTACAGAATTCTAAATAAAGAAATTGAAGAAGACTTTAGAAGCTGGAAAGATTTGCCACCTTTTTGGATTTACAGAATTAATATCGTCAAAATGGCTATACTATTAAAAGCACTGTCTGGATTGAAGGCCATTCCTATTAAGGTTCTGATGACATTCTGCATAGAAAGAGAAAATCTAATCATGAAATTCATATGGAACAGTAAGAAGCCTGAATAGCCAAAACACACCTCACCAAGAGAAGAGGAAGAGAGGCATCATAATACCATACCTTCAATCATACTGTAGAGCTATAGTAACAAAAATGTCATGGTATTGGTACCAAAACAGACCTGAAGACCAATGGTACAGAATACAAGATACAGAGACAAACCCCCATAAATACAGTTATGTGTGCATCATATATCAAAGTACATTCTACTGTCCTATATAACTAAAAAGAACAAATTTAAATTTTTTTTAAAAAAAAAGTGAATGAAGTAGGATGAAGGTCTCTACCAAGATGGAGTAGAGTGAAATGTACCCTCTCTCCCTTGCCCTCAATACTCATATAGCTAAGGGTTGGATCCATCACCACCTCACCCTCTCTTCACATTAACAACCCAAGTGCATGGAGGCCTATTCATTAAAGTAGCAAAAAGAGAAAAAAAAATATGTCAAGTTTCTTTTGACACTCGACAATGTAGAAGCAATGCATTGTAATTTGAAGATGACAGAGACACAGATTACTTGGGGAATAATAAGCCTGACTAGGCCTTTGGTGTGAATGTCCCAGGATGAGAAAGATTTAAGCTTCCTTCAGATTTTGGAGCTATGCACTTGTTTGTAGTCCTCTTCAATTCCTCAGCAACTACATTGGAGGAGGGCAATAAAATGTATTTTGCATGTTGATAAAGAACAGGTGATGAAAACTTTCATTTCTGCTTCTTTGTAGCTGCTTTAAGTAGAGTAATTACAATGTGTTTTTTTTGTGTGTGAGATGTTAGAAGAATATAAAAGTTGAAAATGCATCAGGAAGATGTGGAAAACTGGCTTCGAGGATCAGTGAATAACTGTGGTCTGAGGAGTAGACACACAGAGCTGAAGAAGTCCTTAGGGCAGAGGCCATCTCTAAGTGCACTATCATGGATGCCACCTGGGAGCAAAGCCAGGAGAGTGCGCAGTGGGAAGAGTTCCTTTGGAAAAGACAAAAGGTTATTTTATGCCAAATACTTACCTTTTGAATGAGCAATTTCATATATTTATTTCCTTAAGTCATTTGAAAACTACTTTGGTAAACTGCCCAAACTGTTTAAACTAATTGGTTAATTTTTCCTAAATAAATATAGGAAACATTTATAACTAACATTAACTGAGAGGTTTTTTTTTTTTAGTAACTTAAAATTGTAAGTGTTAACAATTATCATTGTTACCATTGATGCCCTTTTTCTTAATGCATTTTGGTGTGAAAAATTTCTAGTTTACTAAATTTTTTTTCTTTCCACTTATCTTAAGGACTATACTTGTCACATAGTTTTTTCTTTACGTGTCCCATGTTTGCCTTGTACACAATTGAATATTTTTAGAAAGTTCAAAAATTAAACATTCTAAGTAAAGTTTTGTTAGTTTTGTGCTCGTCCCTCATTTTTTTTCTTTCCTCTCTTGGTTTTGACTTGATAGTTTTTGTGTCCTTTAGATGAATGTGGCTCAGATGTGTTGTGACCACAGCCTGCAGGAAAGGTAGTGGGGGGTGGCATCAGAGACAGGCCAATGACTCTGGAGGAGACTGACACCTGCATGAGCAGCCATTCACTCAGGACACAGGGGTAGTGACCCGGGGGGATTCAGTGTGAACCAAGGAGGTAACAGAGCCTGAGGATGAGCAGCAGAGTGCTAGGCATGGAGGATAATCCATTCCAAGACTGGAAACATCACTTCACTTCTGGGGCCCAGGACTGTCTATTCAGTTTAGTTTCAGTGACGGCAACTGCAGGGAGAGGAAACAACCTCCACATAGGTCAAAACCTTCAAAAATAACAAAAATTAATGAATGGAGAATGCTAACAAAGAAAAACAAAAAGTACAAAATTACATATTCAGTTTCTAAAATAGGGCCGTATTATTAACTTCAATCAGCAAGATAAATCCCAGAGCATGTTCTTAATAGACTGAATTTATCAACATATGATCTGCCTGGGAGACAAAAAGATTGCATTTGTTCCACAAGAAGCATCTCCAGATTTTCACTTTCAATTACAATTGAACAGCAAGGAACCAATTTTTTCCCTTTGATTTAAATAGTGTTTAAATACTGGAAAATAGTTCTGTATATCAGCAGTTTTCCAATTGGACCACAAGCAGCAATCACCGTGATTACTGAAAGAAAGTAGCCAAAAGAAGGGAGTCCCAGTCTTCCCTTCCCACTTTCTGGAAAGAGATATCAAGTCAGGGAGCAGAGATGGTTAACCTTGATACAGCTCAGAATCTTGCCAAGCTGAGGAGTCTGGAATACATTTGAGAGAAACTCTAGATGAGGGATTTTAGATTTTATTTAAAATCTGAGGATTTTAGTACAAACAAGTCCAAGAAATGAGTTCCTGGAAAGGGGAGGAGGAGCACGTTCAGAGCTCCCACCATGCAGAGTCCACAAGTGCCTTAGATCAGAGTTTCTAGCAGCCCTAATGCACAGCAAATGAAGTCCTTTGGGAGTAGAAAGGAAAGTCTCTTGGGGTGAGAAAAATTACCCCTAAACTAAAAATTGTTTCCTGATCCACTTCACAAAGCTAAGACATATCTCAAAATGATCAAACTAGCCATACCTGTAATCTCAGTGACTCTGGAGGCTGAGGCAGGAGAATCACAAGTTCAAGGCCAGCCTCAGCAAATGAGTGAGATCCTAAGCAATTAAGTGAGGCTTGTCTCAAAAAAAAAAAAAAAAAAAGTGGGAGGGGTGGGAGTGCTGGGGATGTGACTTGTGGCTAAGTGCACCTGGGTTTAATCTCTAGTAAAAGATCTAGTTAAAAAAAAAAAATCAAATTGTTTCCATGTAATTTAATTATTTTCCGGATTAAAGCTCAGCCTAGTTAGAGAAACTGGGTGGAGAAATCTAATGCCTCAGGAAGATCTGAGTTGCAGTGTCTGGAATCCCAAAGCAAGTACTGCTAGTTGTGCAGAAAACAGGAATATACCACCTATAGTAAGGCAAAAAGTCAATAGGAACAAAATCCTCTCAGTCATGCAGATTATGGAGCTAGTAGGCAAAGACATTAAATCAGCTGTTTTAAATGGAAATCATTGGGCAAGCGAGTGTTTTGAAAGGAAGACGGCTTGTCATGGGATAGAAATGTATCAAGGGTAGGTCCGGAGAGCAAGTAGGGAGCTATTTCAATAATATGGATCAGAAATGAGGCTGTTTGTCGAATAAACATTAGGAGAAGATGCAGTAGGAAGAAAGCAAGCAGAATGTGAATCAAT
The DNA here is from genome assembly GCF_964194105.1 of Spermophilus citellus. Lineage (NCBI taxonomy): Eukaryota > Metazoa > Chordata > Mammalia > Rodentia > Sciuridae > Spermophilus > Spermophilus citellus. Next base: position 121,889,451 of record NC_138198.1, read on the forward strand.
TCTGAAGGTAAAATGACAAGATTTTCTTATTCATCATGGGATATGAGGGAAACAAAAAAGAACAATGTAGACACATTCTTGGCATGAGCAATGTAAGTATGAAATTTCCATTTGCTGAAATGAGGAAGTCTGGGGAAAACAGTTTGTTGGCTGTGGAGAAGCAGTAAAGGGTGTGGCAGGGGAGATTTTGATTTGTTAAAAAAAAAAAACAGCAAGTATGAAATACCTATTAAAAATCTACTTTGATAGTGATGGGAGGCTGGCTATATGAATATGGAGGCAAGAGGTCGCCACCCCTGTAGATATGCATTTGTTTTTAATCAACATATAAACATAAATTTAAGATGCTAAATTCCTCATATGCAATATCATCTGTTCATTTTCAGAGTGCATATCCCAGTCTAGGATTCATTACTGTAAAATGTGCAATTCTGAGGCATTTCAAGAAAGTTTTAAACATAATTACAGGACTGGAAATAAAACCAATGCAACAAGTTAAGGGAAAGGGTTTCTCAGGCTGAAGAATGAATGGATGGATGAATGGGTGTTTTTCAAATTGACTAAAAAAATGTACTGAAAGAGTTCTAAAGAAGTAGAATGGAATGCCATGATGAAAAGTACAAGAAAGAACATTTTGGAAATTTAAAAGCAAACCTCCCGTGAATGGCAAAGACTTTTTTAGATATACAAAGAACTAGTATCACATGAACTAGAGCTTGATAGATAGCCCGAGAAATACGGTTTGAAGTGCCTCTTTTCTAATCCTGAAACCCAACTCGGCTGAGCTAAAATTTCCACCGTTAAGGACTCTTTCCTTTGGGTAAAAGACATTTTCTGCAATGCTTTTTTAAATTGTAAATAATCTTAAGAGAATGAATTATTCAAGTAGCAACATTTTATCTTCATGAGATTGACAGAGATTAAAAAAGCAATTACTTTTTAGGCCATGAGGGAAATCTCCTCTGAAAAGGTAAGTTTTGTTTGAGTAGTGGAGAAAAGTGTGTTTGCAGTCATTACGTGGAGCAAAGAGGCAACGGATAGGGAAGTGGGGACGATAATGGCCTGAGAGAAGGAGAATGAGAGTTTAAAGATCAATGTGCTTGCTTTAAAAATTCACTCATCTAGACTGTAAATACAAAAGGCTCTGTGAGTCTAAGCCCCTATTAGTGTTTTTTTCCTTATGTATTCTATATTTTTATTAAAAATGTGAAATGCTGCAGCGAAACATTTGTACAGATGAGAATTTTTTTTTAAATCATCAAAAGCTTAGAATTATGAAATCGTGGTTGCTTATTTCGGTAAAAAAATGAACTATTCAGATACATAATATTTTAAATCAATGAAAAATTAGAAATCCCTTTCTTCCTCAGAAAGAAAATAAAAAATACTAAAAATCTGGCCACAGGAAAAGTCTTTGAGTATTTAAATAAAAATATTGCTGTGAGTATTTATGACTAATTACTAATATTTTTGTTTCTATTAGTGACAGGTGATTCAAAAGCCAATTAGTAAGGATATCATTCTCTGTGGGAGTGGGGTCAACAAAAGATGCCAAAAGAGAAGGAAACTAGATAAGCTAATGTCACAGAGCTAAGGAGAGAGTGGCAACCTCATCCCAATGGTATTGGATTAGGGTTTCAGAAGAGGGATGATGTCAAATAGTTTCCATGTTTGAGTGAAGAGCAGAGTGGAGGAGGCAACAAGGCATGTGAACCTCAGTTCAGAAATGTGGAAGGAGAAAGGAGCACCTCCCTGCTGATACCATAGGTATGGGGAGCCCTGGTGGTGCAGGGCAGAAACTGAGCATATTAAATTGCCTTTAACCCCAAGTCATGATCACAATCCCAAATCATAACCTGATCACAGAAGTCGTGTTATTTAACACAAATATTCCCGATGGTCATCCCAAGCAGCTCCTCTTCCTGATTTCCTCTGATATGTACCTCACCAGGTGCCAAGTCTGTCCTTCCTTAGAGAATTCTGATGCTTGCTGCACTCCTAGGCTAACATGAACAGCTTTGCTTACTCTACAGATTAAACTCATCAGTATTTCCCCCTTGTTGGACTTCCTTATGTCAAGACCAAAATGGACACTAACTCCTGTCCTGGAACTTGAACAAAACTCCAGGACAGGGGGCTGTAGCAGGTCAAGAGTGTGGGACAGAGGCTGACTGTCTCTGACAACTTCTCAGTAATCACAAAAGGATATAATGTTTAGGTAAAAGCTGTGTTGTGCTTTTACCTTGTGCTGGACAAGGACCCTTACTGCTTTGTAAAAGATCCCGGCTATTGGAGCCTTACCTGGTGACAGTGGCAGCCCGTACACACCTTCCCTCCCATGGTTTTCCTTTACCCAACAGCGACCTGACCCAGCCCTGACCAGCTGCCTGTGAGAATCAGTTTTACTACATTGAAATGCTATTTGTGGTCAAAATGTTCTTCTCTGACTTTAATGCACAAGTACATATACTTTAGATATAGTACATCTACAAATATTAAACAGAAATGTCATTCAGCCATTCTATTATTTATTTTTGGATTAATTTTCTACAACTGCATTAAAAAATTAACACTAATTCAGTAGCTTATAAAAACATGCGGCTTTTATTTCAGAATCAGACTCCATGGAACAGAAAGGTGGATGCTGCTCAGCTGGTTCCTTGGCTCGGGCCTCAGGTGGCTGAAATCAAGGTGTCAGCCAGACTCTGCCACAGAGAGGCTTGACTGGGGAGCAATCTGCTCTTGTTACCTCAGATTTTTGAACAGAAGCATTGCCTTGTGACTTTGGCATTCATGGCAAGTTGCTTTCTCAAGGTCAACAGCAGACAGGCTGTGTTACCCTCACTTCCAACCTCATTAGGAAGGGCCTGGTCCCACTGGCCCACCCAGGATCATAACCCTTTTCATTCAAATCAACTGATTTCAGTCCTTCACTGTATCTGACAAATCCAGTCAGTTTCCATATAAAGCAACCTAAGCCCAGGAGAGGCATCCAGCAGGCTCAGGTTCTCTGCACACCAAGGGGAAGGGATAGTATCAGTGGTGTATACCCAGGGATGGAGATTGGGGATCAACTTAGACCACCATTTTCAGGATTTTTAACTGCCATTGTGCCATATAATTAAGTTCTGCTACTGGAGATTTTCTTAAAATGCTAGTAAGTTTCCTTTCCTCTGTTTTGAATGTAACTAGTATTAGGAAAAATTAAACAGAGTCAAGAAAATGAGATAAAAGGAGTAGATGAATGCTGTTAGATATGTATATTTTCATTATATATTGAAATTTGATTTATATAGGGATTGGCTTAGAGAAAACAAATGTTTAAGTTGCTAAGAAGCACAGAAGTGGCATGTAAGCCTGTAAGTATATGTCCCTGGGCCTTTGATGTTGATATTTGGATTAAGAGATATGTTTTGGATCATCTGCAAGAAAAAAAAAAGGAAAAAGAAAACTAATGAAAAGTATTTCAATATTTTTAAACACATTCAGTTTTTTGGTTTTCTAATAATGAATTATCAGCTATTTTCAGAAAGTAAGTCTGACATACTACTTTCAAAATATATCTGAAAGTGTAATATTTTAAATTATAAATATATGGATTATATCTTTAATTCCAATTATTTTAAAGCTAATTGAATTTTAATTAATAATATACTCATATTGTTAAATGAATAGTGCATAATATTGTTTTTTAATTAAACTACTATCATAGAAAACAATTAATTCATAGTAAACTACCAGGGCATAAGGACATATTTTTACAAGTATATAAACAAATAAAATTCTATGTTGTGTGTCTAAGATGTTCTATAATAAATTATAAATTTATTTTATTTATAATAAATAAAATTTTAATAAAATTTTCTTTTCATTTCTTTATTAGAGTTTGCACAAATCCATTTTTCCAGTAAATATTGTTAATCTGAAGATATGGATAATATCATGGTTATGTGTGATAAAGAAGTCGCTTTATTGCCTAAACTATATTAATTTAAATTTCTATTGCATGCAACCAAGAACCCTGTTTAATAAAGATACATAATTATGAATGAATGTTACAATTTTGTGTAGGATTTATTTATAAGTATTCATTTTGATCAAAATCCATTTAGTCACTTCTGAAAGGCTATGCAAATTCTATATTTTCATTAAACATAATATATTCAAAAAATAATTAATTGCAGAATTATATTTATATATATCATTGACACTTGTTAATACTTCTATAGGGGTCATTTGTTCCTTTCCCATTTATTTATTTTAATTCATTCATTGATTCATTTATCAACAACAGCAAGTTAGCATTTTACCACTTACTGTCTGGGACTACGGATCCCTCCAGGCTCATCTTCTACACCTCTTGGCCTAATCCTAGTGTTTGTGATTTCTCCAAAGAATCTTGACTCCTTTTATTTGAGAATGGTATTAAAAACCAAGGTTCTGGCTGCTACTGAGTTATCATTACTGCTAGACTCTCTTAACTGACAGCAAGAAAATATGTGTATATACTAAACATATAAAGGCATGTCTAAATATTTCTAAATGTTACCATCTGTATTTTTATTAAGCTAAACAGACATTTTTACTTATGTCTCCAATACCAAATGGATCATTCTAGTCATTGCTTGTCTGTTACCTCTCACTCCCATTCAAAGCATCTTGATTCCAACCCTCCACCTTTCTTTTACTTAATTATTCTATTCCAGTAAATGTGTAATGGGATTTCCAGTCACTACCCAAAACCCCCTGGGTGTAAACAACTTCCTCGACTAGAGCACAGTGCTGGTGGACAGCTATTTTGTCCAGTATTACAGGATGCACTCATTTCCAAAATTACTTACATCAGCACTGATCCCCTTCACCCCTCTTGCAGGCTTGGGTTATCCATCCAACATACCTACATACTTATCTCTTACAATTTTCATTCAATTTGGGGATTACAAGAACATTCGGAGGATTTTTAAAATTTGTGCACTTTAAAATATAACCTTTGTATCATGGAGTTGTAGCATTTGACAAATGCAGAGTCTTGCAATCTTCTGTCATACAGAAGGTTCACCGTTCCCCAGTCTCCTGTGCTTTTACAACCTACCTGCATTCTGAGCATTTCCTTCTCCTTTGACTTTCATGCTTTTGATTAAAGTTGCTTACTATAAAAAATAAAGTGAGATTTTTTCCATTATATTTAAAATATGCTCATGTGGTAGGTGTCCATTGACATTGTCTAATCAGTAGCTCCTTCCCTTTCAAAATAAGCCTTCATCATTTTGAAAGTTAGTATGAGTGCAGTGGCTCATGCCTGTAATCCTAGGGACTCTGAAGGCTAAGGCAGGGGGGGTTTCAAGTTCAAAGCCAGCCTCAACAACTTAGACCCTGCCTCAAAAAAAAAAAAAAAAAAAAAAAAAGACTGAGGATGTGGCTTGGTGGTTAAATGCCTCTGGATCAATTCTATAAAAGAAATAGTAAAAATAAAAACAAGCCATCACACCAAAACAAAAATACTTCCCTTATTTTTATTTCCTATTTTAGAAAGACTATGAGCCAGGGTAAAGCCAGTCAAAGGAGGGCAGAGGTTTTTTTCCTATCAGTCACATGTATAAATTCGCCATGTTTCCATTTGGAGTAGGACCTGGCCCTAGATTATAATCTCTCCACCCAAATTAATTTGTATTGCATTAAGTATCAGTGTCTCTCTGATTCTGGTGAAGATTTGTCTTTTTAATTCATTTTTTCTGTTTGTAAGAGTTGGTATCTATAAGGTAGAAGAGCTTATTTCCAAGGTGCAGGATGAAATTTCACATCAGAATATTTCCATAATTGTTTACTTGTCTCTCATTTATTTTGAATGGTTGTTACTTTAGATGGGAACTGTGCTTTCTTCTTCTTACCTTGGCCTCCTGCTTGACTTCATGTACATAATAGATGAAAGATGCATTTGATGAATGAATGAATAGCTGTGGAATTTGTTCTGAATCTGTGTTTGATTAGATTATCATGTTGATTCTCCTGAGAATACTCATTTCCCTTTTTGCTAAGGATTTTTAGTTAACAAGTAAATAAACTTGCACAAAAGAAATTTTTCTGTTGGCAATTCCAGAAACCATGCAAAGCCAATAGTGGCTATCTGGAACAAGCCATTTCTATTAAAGAGAAGCTGTAAACTATAGTCTTCATTGGCATACCCCATAATCTAGTTTATAAATTACTTTTTTTTTCCAAATTCTATACTACCTTTATAGAGGATATCAGGAAAAATGAACTTATCAAAATATTCTATAATATGCAAATGGTTTCTTTACATAAAAATTGTAGAATCTATTCAATCTCTGAAGTTTTTTTATCATTTGATAGAAAACTAAATAAGATCGGAATAAAATGGAAAGGTTTTTTTAATGTTTTTAAAGTTGCTAGAATTTTTCAAGTAACTTAACAAAATCTGACCCCGTGTTTAGAAAGATTATCATTTTTTTTTTCTCAATACAGTATAGAAATTGAACACTCAGTAAGGTAATTCTATGCTAAATTGACAAAAAAAAAGAGGGTGGGGCTTTACTTGCACTGGCACATTGACTGATTAAACTGCAATGTTTTAGAATATAGTTACAGTTAAAAAAAATACCACTTTCAGGACTGGTGTTGTGGCTTAGTGGTAGAGTATTTGTCTAGCATGTGCAAAGCACTGGGTTCAATCCTCAGTACCAAATAAAAATAAATCAATGTCCAACTACAACTAAATATACATATATATATATATATATATATATATATATACATATGTACATATGTATATATACATATGTATATATATAAATACCACTTCCACAAAGCATATTAAATTTGTATGTTATTTACCAGATGTATTATCTATAAAAAGCAATTCTCTTGCTTCCAATTACTCGTAAATATCTTTACAGTCAAGGAAAATTATTGCTGTTTGTCTTTAAACTTTATTACATATCTTGATGAAGACTTAAGTTGGTATGTTTCCCTGGTAGTTGTTAAGACATTGTATCACAATTTGCTTTTGATCCATTTTTATAAGTGGATATAAGTAACCTTATTAAATTATCCATATATTCTGTCAGTAAACATTTTTTATTTTAGACATCATTACTAAAGCATATAACTTAAATAAAATCATTTACATTATTTAGAACTATTTTTCTTCTTAAAATAAGAGACAATTCACTTTAAATTATCCTACTTTTTATATGTATTTTCTGAGTAGCCACTGTTTTCTCCGTCTTTAATTTACCAATTTTATCTGTATTTTTAAATGTTAAGCAGGATTTTTTTCATTGAATCAAAATGGTAATACTTGTTGCCTCACAGATGAAAGAGTAGGTACGAGTTTCTAACATTAGCAGACAGTGTGTCACCTGGTAGTGCCCAGGGGCTTGCACATACAGGAAATTAATGCACATGTACATACTCCCTTGCACTTGATAGGTATTCTATATGAGATGACTCTATTTTCATGACATTGCTTAAAGCTAAATAGCTGGAAAATTGTTTTTTAGAGACTTCTCATTGTGTAATTTTACCCTGTGATGCTTAAATGGTCTATGTAAATTTAGCATTTATATTTTCATTTACTTTGACTTTACAAAATGTTTCATCCATATTTATGGTGAAGTAAATACATTCACAGAGGTGCTCCCAGAACAATTGGTAAACTATTCCTTGGTTTTTTTAATAGTTCCTGCCAAATATGTTCAATTGTTTTCTTTGGTCTACATATTCATTTGTCAAATGTAGGTGCATTTTGGCAAATGCTGAGACTCCATAGACCAGGAAGCTGAAAAGGTCAGTTGAGTCCTTTGGAATTTTGAAATTAAACTGTGTTCTCCCAGGGCTGGAGGACTCTGCTCTTTCAATCAAAAACCTGGAAGCACTGTTCCTGCTATTAAAACTCAGCAGAGAGGTTAAGTTTTATTGAAACTGGAACCTGGATGCAATCAAGCCCAATCTGAACTGGGCTCACAGGACTACCCTTTCAGCACATCTGCATAATAAAGAAAGGACTCATTCTCTGTGTTGAGAGAATTCTGGAGTCTTTTTCATTCTTCATATGCAATGTCAGCACCTATTGAAAATCACTACATATGTAAAGACAGAAGAATATAGGAGAATAACTGAAGAGAAGAAATAGACAGTAAAAGCAGACAGATGATTGCAGATTTAGAAGTAACACCTAGCAAAAATACACTCCCCAATGATGATGTCATAAATAGTTTTGCAGAAACAGAACAAAACTTATTTGGTGTATTAATGTCATGTCTGTTGTTAAAGACACTCAAATAGGAATTCTTCTAGTAAATGGAAAATAAAATTATGTACAACAATAAAATTGTAGGAGGTAACAAAAATGTAAATAAGTGAGTAAACATAATAAATAGAGACTTTAGGAAACAATAATCACAATGTTGTAAAATTGCACATTCACATACACAACTATTTCCCAGATACATTCAACTGTATACAAAGTCAGTGTGCATAAGTGCTTTAAAGATACCAACACAAAATGTTGGGGAAATTGTAAAGAAATAATTTAGACTATAGTAAGGTAAGGATGTGTAATGTAATACCTAGATTCAAAATAAATCATTTTTTAAAAAAAGCATTAACACCAACTCATTAAAGGGAAATATTTAAGTGTTCAAAAATATGTCTAAAAATAGTGAAAGTGGAAAATGAAATGAGCAAAATGAAATGAATCAATAAGAAAATAAGCTGTAAGAGGAAGATGGCAGCATAGATATACTAGTAACGACACGCCATTTAAATGTAATGTGTAGTTCAATAAAACCTAATATGTCTAGGTTGCATAAGAAACCTACTGTAAGCACAATGTATAAAAAATTAAAAGCAAAAGGATGACGAAAAACAGCATTCTGTGACAACAGTGTGAAACTATATAGATATAACGTTGGTCTACGGAGAGAAGATGTATATTGGTATGGTAATGTCGGTACCACTGGTTACTCGTGACAAGTTCTGCTCCCTCACATGTTGAACTATAACATTAGAGAAGCATTGCATGGCAAGCATGTACAGCAGGGTTTATTTAAAAAGGGCAACATAGACTTTTCCTGGGAGGAAGAAGGAGGCATAGCTGCTATCCCGGTGTCCCAACAAGTGAGGGCTTTTGGGCTTTTTATGTATCCTGGGCTTCCTTTGTTCTCCTGCTCTCTTCCCCTTATCTCTCTCCTTCCTGGGCATGTGACTAGGCCATTACTTTAGCAATAGCTTGGAGCAGGGGTAGGTCATCTTGATAAGGGTGGAGGAAGTGATGTGAAGGAATTAACATTTTCATTCCTCCATTCTCTGCATCCAACCCTTGCCTATCTGCCTTGTCTAATTCTCTTCAATGTGAGTCAGAAGAAAACATCAGAATACCAAATCTCTATCAGATAAATAACATAACTATAAAGAAAATGATAAATATGAAGAGGACAAAGGTCACATCTTCATCACAGTACTTGGTAACACCTCTCTCAGAGGCAGAGAGAAAAAGCAGACCATCAAGCAGAGGATCAAATCAGAACCCATGTATTAAACCCCATGTCATGAACACCTGGGCCACTATGCTCAACAATGACACAAATTACTTTATTTCATTTAATGTTACAAAATTTAACCCAATGGACAATATGCTAGACAGCACAAAAGGTATTATGAATTTCAAAAGCTTGATATCATGCAGAATGTGTGGTGCAGTCAGAATGGAATTTGGAGAAAGCAGGTAATGACATAAATTTAAAATTTCCAGTCACCGAACAATTAGTAACACATCTACTTAACCATGGATTAAAAATGCATCTCAATAGTTATTAGATACAATTAAAAGTAAATGATAATCAAGCAACATAGCCAGGACTGGTGGTGCATACCTACAATCTCAGGTACTTGTGAGGCTGAGGTAGGAGGGTTACAAGTTGGAGGCCCACTTGCCTTGGCAACAAAGCAAGACCCCTAGCAACTTAGTGAGACAGTGTCTCAAAAAAAAAAGAAAAAGAAAAGAAAAAGTCCAGGAATGTAGCTCAGTGCTAAAATTCTCCCTATACCAAAAAAGAAAGAAAGAAACATAAATGTGTGGGATAAAATTAAAGCAGAGCAAAGAAAATCTCATAGAGAGGAAGCTTACCACGGTGGGCCTTTCAGATTACAATTAAAATGACAAAAAATTTTAAATAAAGAGAAAAATAAGTTTGATGTACATTGTACAAATGAACCCTCTTTAAAGATCATAAGTAAATAGACATTTTGGATATTTGCAAAATCTATTCTGTCAGTTAATATTTTGCTAATGCAGGTAATATTAACAATTATTAATATTAGAATTAGAATTCAATAACTTAGAATGCAATTTCAAAAACAGTGAAATGTGCAGGGCTCAATGGCGCACATCTGTAATTCCAGTGGCTATGGAGCCTGAGATAGGAGGATCTTGAGTTCAAAGCTAGCCTCAGCAACAGAGAGGTGCTAAGCAACTTAGTGAGACACTGTCTCTAAATAAAATACAAAATAGAGCTGGGGAATGTGGCTTAGTAGTTTAATACCCCTGAGTTCAACCCCCCGGTTCCAAACAGAAAAAAAAAATAGTGTCATGTTTCATAAATTCTATTAAATTCAACATACTGTAGTTTATTGATAATTTAGGATAATAAATATCAAGTGTACACATATCTCATTGAACTACAAATTTTATTTTTTGAATTGAAATTTCAATCTTCTAGTCCTCTGACAGAAGTTAGTCTTGTATTTAGTTACATAATTATGGTGAATAATCTTCCAAAAATTATTTTTCTTTTAAATTGTCACAGAAATGACAAAATCATGGAATTTGCAGGGAAATGGATGGCATTAGAGCAGATTATGCTAAGTGAAGTTAGCCAATCCCTAAAAAACAAATGCCAAATGTCTTCTTTGATATAATGAGAGCAACTAAGAACAGAGCAGGGAGGAAGAGCAGGAGGAAAAGATTAACATTAAACAGAGTCATGAGGTGGGAGGGAAAGGGGGAGAAAAGGGAAATTGCATGGAAATGGAGGGAGACCCTCATTGTTATACAAAATTACATATAAGAGGTTGTGAGGGGAATGGGAAAAAAATAAGGAGAGAAATGAATTACAGTAGATGGGGTAGAGAGAGAAGAGGGGAGGGGAGGGGAGGGGGGATAGTAGAGGATAGGAAAGGTAGCAGAATACGACAGTTACTATTATGGCATTATGTAAAAATGTGGATGTGTAACCAATGTGATTCTGCAATCTTTGTAATGTTTTGAATAACCAATAAAACAAACAAACAAAAATTGTCACAGAGATAATACGAACTTGCCTGTATTTAAAAAAAAACATGAATTTAATGCATTTTCCAAGAAAATTTCATACTTTTAATTCATTCACAAATTATAAAATTGAACTCCATTTTAAGTGATGTATATAAGTTGTACAGTCAAGAAAAGAGTAGTAATAGAAATAGAATAAGACCAAATGCCACGTTAGAAATAGAGTATTGGGGCTGGGGATGTGGCTCAAGCGGTAGCGTGCTGGCCTGGCATGCGTGCGGCCCGGGTTCGATCCTCAGCACCACATACCAACAAGGATGTTGTGTCCGCCGAAAACTAAAAAAAATAAATATTAAAAAAATTCTCTCTCTCTCTCTCATTTCTCTCTTTAAAAAAAAAAGAAATAGAGTATTATCTTTAATTCAATCTCATTGTATTCTTCTACAGTTACTAATATGGATATAGTTATTTATTCAAGATGTAAAAAGAAAGCTCCTTCGCCCCTGAAAAATAAAATTACTTTGGTTTCAATCTCATGCCGGTGACCTGAGTATCTTACATTATACAGCAGAATAGAGTTACCATGGGCTTGCAGTGACATTCCTTCTGTCTTTATAAACATCTTGTTAGTGTTCCTGCACGATTCAGGGTCATTCATGTGTGAATCTTTACAAACTTCCTCCTTTAACAGCACTTGGGAGTTACCCACCTCTGGTTCATTTCTTCATAACCCTCAGGGTCGCGAGTATTTTACTAATAATTATGAATCAATGAATCTTTGTGAGATTAATCAATTAAGTATCGTTAACGCTATTTTTACTTGATGTAATTAAATGATGAAAAATACAGAAAATTTGCTTTGAAAATAATAAAGGAAGTAAACAAAAATAAAGTTGAAATAAAAGATCCTAATAATGGAGTAGGGAGATTCCAGTCAAGTTCAAGAAAAATGGACTTAAAATCTTTCACTGAGTTAAAGTGAAGCCTTCAGGAGAAATTTAAATTATGTAGGATTTTTTGTTTGTTTGTTTGTTGTCAGCTTTACCAAACACTCATTTCATGGACTCAGATACTGTAAAATTTTGAACAGACAGAATTTCAAGTGCAAGATTTCAAAAGGCATTCTAATACTTGGCCTCACCTGTGTAACTTTTAAGTCCTCATGCCATAGCCAGCTCCTCCCTGTCATTAAGTCCCTCTTGAAATCTGAATAATATTTTACCGGCTTGGCCCAAAGCAACTGATTTTAATAGGAAAACTATATAAAGGTAAAACAAACCAAGAAAATGCTTATAAGTTCTTGGGACTAGAATTTCTAAAGTTTATGAAAGAACCAAAGGGGGAAAAAAAACTGTTTTGAAAAGTCAATATGCTACATTAAATGATATGTACTGTACATCAAGGGTGATGTTTAAAATACCCAGCTGTGATAATTTTGTCAATATGTAAGGTAATTAACCACAACTGTAATTTAAAGTATCTAATTTAGTAGTGTTAATGATATTTATAATTCTTTTCCAAAGTGTCATGCAAGGATTGCCAAGTACTTCATAAAATTAATACTCTCTCTCTCATTTCCTGCTGATTAACAAGAAAATTATACTCATCCATAGAGATAGTTGAAGGAAACTGTTGGGATTGAATTTTTATGCTAGAGTTTAAAATAGACACATTGATCTCTTCACTTAGGGAAAGGATTAAAGCCATCTGAGATCAGAGATTTTCCAAGTTATAACATTTAGCTTAAAATAATTTACAAAGATGCATTAGGAATCACTTAGACATTATAGGCCAAAACCTTGCATTTGGAGCATAAATCTACAAACACTAGATTCAAAAGGGGTTCAAACCAAGCCCCACCCTATATGTATCCCCTGGAATTCTAGTATAGATGATGCATCTGGTCATTGGACCAGACCCTCCCTAGGTAGTGGGGACACAGGAAGCTTATATCCAGTATCCATCTAGCAGAGAAAATTCACTCACTGCCAGCTAAATGTATCTTCATCTAGCATCTAAACGTCACATGAACAAAACAAGATCTTTTCTAAAGTTCTTGAAAAGTCATCAGCTTCTAGAATAAATCTTTTTCTAGACTCAGGATCCTTTGTAACTTGCATCTTGCTATTCTCTTCAGATAATTCCCAGGCATGGCACAAAAACCTGCTCCTTAAACTCATGTTTGTAAACAAATCCATATAAACTGGGGATATATTGTGCTGTGGTCCAGTGTTCTGTCCTGTGCTGCCTCTACCCTCCTCTGCTCTGTTTTGCCCTGTGACATCACCAAATTCTGGAATCAGTCTCTACCTGTCCATCTCACCCTCATGAATTCAAGACAGATGGGAAATTTTTCCATGACCTATCTAAAATTTCCTATCTCGCTTTAATTCATCCTACCTTTCTTACAATTATTTGGTGTCCAGAGAGATTCAGTGAGGCTCTATGCCTTGTATTTGCTCCTTGATTTAATTGGCCTATTGTTAAGTACTGGCTGGGCCAAAATTTTTACAGAAATCTCTGCACTGTTGGTTTTGCCCAGAAAAATATAAGTAGGCATGTTTTGTGCATATTAATTTTATTTCATTTTATGATCATAGAGATGACATCTAGGGCCTCATGCATGCTAGACAACCATTCTGTCACTGTACTACAAGCCCTTCCTTAAGATTTTATGCTTCAAAAATAATTTTGAGTTTCCCACATAGGCTTTTAGAAAAACATCACTATTCACTCATTAGGATATATATGTTTTAATACATTAGCTTCAGCTATACACAATACTGGTTACATATGGCATACAGTAATGCTATATACTGTTTATAATACTAGTTCGAAAGAGGGAAGGAAAGACAAATAAACCAACTGCCCCTGAACAAAACTCTCCATTTCAGGCATCTGAAGTCTGAATGTGCACATTTATTGTATTCTTGTGAGTCACTGTGGAAAACGCAGCCTTCACAAATGAAAAAGTCTACTTGAAATCCTCCAAAGTTAAACTGCTAAGGGCAAGTTATTAACAAATAAAACTCTGCCCATGTGAAGCATAAATAGTGAAAGCTGCTTTGAGAAACCCCAAAGGTGGGAAGTGTGTGTTTTTCTGTCTTGTGATGTTTGTTAGCTTGCTCAGGCTTGCTTGGGAGTTGTTTTCATTATTTTACTGTGATCCCAAATGAGAGCATAGAAAGACTATTTTTCCATTCCTCTAAAACTTGTTTTATAAAAACTTTAAAATGAGTTAATTTTGCTTTTGGCTCATATATTAGTTCAATCAATCAATCAAAGTGTTTAGTTAGCACATCACGTGTACCAGAATTTCTGTTAGAATTTGGATATAGAGTCATGAATACAATTGACCCAAATGACTGACTTTACATAGAACTCTCTTCCATTCTGATAGGGGAGGTGCAGGAAAGTAAATAAATAAAACATATTATATGTCAGCTGGGCAGAGGAAGTGTGATTTTAAGAGAAGGGTCTTCTGAGTGGGCTCTTCTTTCAAGGTAATATTCGTGGAAAGGATAACAAAGCCAACTACGTAGATGTATTTGGTGGGAGCATTTCTGTCAATAAAAGACCAACTCAGAAGCCTTTTGGTGGTCATGAGAAATAGTGAGAGGGCTAGGGTGATGGAGAGAGTCCAGGTGGAGCATAGGACTGCAGAGGTCATGCAGAAGGAATTTCTCAGAGGGCTTGCAGGCCACAGTGTGTACTGGGATTTTACCCTGAGAGAGATCTTGATGTCATCATCACTGTGTTAGTGTCATGGGCTAAAACCTCTAGAAAGTCAAGGGTTGAAACAGGGAAAATACATTTGCATTGAAATTGCTTGTGTTAGAAATAATAATACTGGAGATGCTTGACACAGGAGAGTGGTGAGGGGGTGCCAAATTCTGAATCTATTCTGAGAAGAATGACCACATTTAGGATGGATCCGATGAATGCGTGAAGACAGGAAGGACTCCCAGGTGCCCATGTCACAATAACTGCAAACAGCCGAGTTCCTTGTTCCTTATCTATCTTCTTACTATGCCAGTTGCCTAAAAAATGATTATTAATTGTTAAAACTCCAAGACTTAATTGGTATTTTCCATCTTAAAGGTATGGCAAGATTTACCCATAAGTGAAGATCAAATAGAGCAATCTTCCCAGGGCTTTAGTCTACTGATAAGTACTCCAGAAATCATGTCAAATGACTCTTCCACTAATAAAAGCTTGTTACAAAGTGCACCTAGCCTTTGGTATGAGTTAATCCATTTATATTTTCTTAAACCAGTTGAAACTCTCCTTATATTCAGACATGCATGTCAAAGTACAACTTGATATGTGTTTTATGAACAGTTTTAAACCAGTACAGGGAGCTTAATAACAATCCTACAGCTATATGATATGTAGTTCCCAGTATTTTGATTGAACACAGGAATTTTTCAGAACAGAGCTTTCCATAGACTAATAGTGGTACTCATCAATAGTGACATTCAGAAATCAACTGTGGAATGAAGTTTATTATATATTCTGTAGTCAACAATGTCCTCAGTTCTGGAGGGGGATGGGCTGGTCTGGGAGGGAGGAGTCCTTTAACTTTGCTAAAAGAAGACAATTAACATAAATATTAGATAAATATAGAAATCAATGGATATGGCAGGGCTCAGTGTGTGACTGGTGGCACAAATAAATTTTTGAGCGCAAATTTTTCCTTTACTTTTGTGCCTTCGGCCAAAACTTATGAGTTGGTGTTTCACATGTATCACTTATGGCGTGACTGTGAATTAATAAAATGTACAATGCATAATAACTATTTTAAGTCATTTATTGAATTTATTTATTCAATAAATCCCTTTTATTTCTTCAATTTATTTTCTCTCTGCACTGCAACCCCCCTGGCTCCCCCTCAGTTTTCCTAGCCCAAGAACATCCAACGTCAGCTTAAGAAGTAACCTATAATGTGCTTTTTAAACATTGCACAGCTAACCATATAAGAAGAGGTTCAACTGATCTCTGCTCATGGAGCTGATGTTCTATAAACAGAACCAGGAACTAGGGTGTGTCAGAAGAAAAACAAAGCAAAAACAACAGCATTTATCTGTACTGTACTCTCTACACTGGATTTGTCGAGCAATTTTTGAAATACAAAATGGTAAAAGCCTGTGGTGAATAAGAACCCAACATGTATAGAAGGTGGCAGACAGTTCAAGACAGGCAGATGAGCCTTGCATGACTACAACCTCCCAGGTTCTCAAGGCTGTGCATTTGTAAAAATCCTTTGGAGAGGTGGGCACAGCTGCAGGTTTGAAATACCTTACTTGGATCTCCATCTACCAGATGACTTTCATTTAAAGGAAAGTAAATATCTTAAAGACTTGCTTCTTTCACTGTTTATTAACAGATGGGATCTAGTTTCATAAACTTCCATTTTGAAATTGCTTTATTTTAATCCAAAATATGTTTTTTCTCCCTACGGATGGGAAAAAATCACACATGCACACACACATACACACACACACAGTGCTTCTCAGCAGGTTTGATGCTGTCTCTAATGAGATAGAATAAAAACTCTGTCAGAATTAATAATTCTCTAGTGGAAGGACTTCAAATGAGAATGACACAGGGCTCTGCATGACAGTACAGCTCAGAAAGGAAAGCATTGTTCTACCTGTTTTTTGCCAAATTTTTTTGTTACATAAAATCTCTGCACCCTGCCCTTTAATGGAGCAGCAGCTGTTTTTGGTGAGATTCAACAACGAAAGCTTTTCAAGCATGCTCGTGGTGGCTTTCTATTTACTGTTAATATGAAAAATAATTGTAAAATGCAGAGCAGAAAAGAGCATAAGGCGTTGGTTGTTTGCTTTTATTTTTCATGTTCTTTCTAAAATAGGGAGAAAAGGTGCTCTGGCGTTCTATTACAAAAATGAGACCAGCTACCTACAGTGGAGGCTTAACCAAGATTTTATGACTTAAACAAAACTGAAATTACACAGGAAACCCTCCTGATTTCTGGCAAAGAGCTGCCCAGTTATGAGAAAACATCAAGTTAAAGTAAATAATAATTAAAACCAGTGTCGTTCATGATCTCACAGGGTCATAACAGGGTGAGGGTTATTGAATTAAGGTGATTTGTCCCCCCCAAATTTCAAATCGTGCAAAGCTCACCTAGGAAGGAAGAATGAACGGGAGGGTCCCTGATCAGAGAGCTTCCCAGAGCACTGCCTGTTCCTTTCCCAGTGATGTTTGCAGAGAGCAGTCAGGTAATGAGCCCTGTGGCTGCTCATTTGTTTCATATTTTTTGTCATTTTGTCAAGAAGGAACCTGGAAATGGGCCACTGTGGTGTGTATAATCCTGTCCCCTTGAGAATCTCCTTGGTGACTAAGCAAGTCCTTCTACCTGCTGTCTTCCTTCTTCCCTTTGCTTAGGATTTAGGGGTTTGCCCCGAGGGGCAGAGCAGATTTGGAGGAGACAAACAAGGAAACCATCATCCCTAATAGGAAGACTTCCTTCCCACAAGGTGCTAAAGTCAGTTAGACCTTGTGGACAGCTGAGAACTAATGTCTCTCCCCTGTTTTCAAAAGGACAACAGTGTCGTCCAAATGGGGTATGTCGTCCAAATGGGGTATGTCGTCCAAATGGGGTATGTCGTCCAAATGGGATACACATGGAAGAGAGGTAACTGGTAGACGATGAAGGCTGGGTGAACAGATCTCGCCAGGTCTGTTTCATGGATGCTGCTCTTTCTTAAAAATGCTAAGCAAATCTATTGTAAATTGGCAATTAGTCATTTATCATCTGATTACTTTATTTTCATTTTAACAGTTTTATTTAGGAATAATTTATATGCAATAAATCATACATACTCAAAGTGATCTGATCACAGAATATATACATGTATGAAAATTTCACATGAGGCCCCATTAATATGTACAATTTTTGTGTTTTTATGCATCAATTAAGAATAAAATTAATTAAAAATTTAGTAAGATGTACGAATAGCAAGTAAGCATACAGAATGATGTCAATAACATTAATTATTATAGATATACAGATAAAACCAGGACGAGGTATCACTAACCACCTACTGAAACAGTTAAAATGTCAAGAATGCAAAGGTACAGGTCAAGGGAACTGTCACATAGGTAGTAGAAATGTTAATCAGCGCACCACTTTGGGAAACATTTTCAGCATCTCACAACAAGAAGGATCATCTGTCATGAACTCATGGCTACAATCAAGGTAATGAATTTATTCATCGATGCCAGAAGTTTCCTCAGGCCTCTTTGTAATCACAGTCTGGGACACACAAGCCACCAACAAATAACCATGGATGTACTTTCTGTGGCTTTAGTTTACATTCTTTAGAATTTGTATAAATAGAAACCTAGACGGTATGCTCTTTTTGCCTGTCTTTTTTCGCTGAGCAAATTTACTTTGAGATGACTGCACATTGTTGGTGGTAGGAACAGGAAATTGCACATATTCTTTCTTTGGGTAGACAGAATTTCAAGTTGAGTCCTTCTTTGTCCAATAACAAATAAAGCAGCTGTGAACATATGTACCACTTGTGTGGACATATATTTTCATCTTCTCATGTATGTTTCTAGGAGTGACATTGTTGGATCACATGACAGATGACCCTTCTTGTTGTGAGACACTGAAAATGTTTCCCAAAGTGGTGTACTCATTAGCATTTCTACTACCTATGTGACGGTTCCCTTGCTCCTGTACCTTTGCACTCTTGATGTGCACAAGTGTTTTCATTTTAACTTTTCCAGTGGGTGGTTAGTGATACCTCATCATGGTTTTATTGGTATATCTAAAATAAATAATGTTATTAACATTTTTTTCTGTACACTTATTTGCTCCTTGTACATCTTACTAAATTTTTAAGTTTATTTAAAGTGATGTGTAAGAAAACAAAAAATGTACATATCAATGGAGTCCAGTGTGATAGTTTATATTCTGTGATCAGAATGAACATATCTATCTCCTCAAACATTTATTACTTGTTTATGGTGAAAACATTCAAAATCCTTCTAGATTCTTCCGAAAGACATCAGAGAATCACTATGTTAACCCTGGTGCCAAGCAGTGAGTACCCCGCCTTGCACTGTCCAATGGCCTTCACTTCCTAAGAGGCCAGCCTCCTCATTTGAGAGACCTCAAGACCTCTGGTTCCCCTCCCTAAGTTCTATCTCTGAAACGCTTTACAGATGTTCAAGTTGGGGCTATTGCAGGCTTCACTTCATTTGCTTCCTCTCTATAAATATCTATGTTCTATAATATCTGATGAGTTATCTCCAAAATTATCATTTTGTATATTTTGTCATTTTTTTAATGGCTTTTAGGTCAAATTCTAATTTTTACATTCAATTTTATCAGCAAGCCAATGGCATTTATTGAAATCTTTCTTAAATGTTTCATTTGAAGAAACATTGCTGGCTGGTTGTTGGCTTTTGATAGAAAATAAAGAGATTTTTTTGATAAGTAGATGAGAAAAAAAGAAAATTGTTGTCACTTCAAAATAAATCACACTAATAATCTTGTTTGCAGTTTTGGTTTTAACTCTCAAGGTTTTTGATATTTTTAGATTAAGAATTTATTGAGCACAGTTAATTAAATAATGTAGGAATCTTCAATGTTATTTTCTTTTTTTTTTTTAAAGAGAGAGTGAGAGAGGAGAGAGAGAGAGAGAGAGAACTTTTAATATTTATTTTTTACTTCTCGGCAGACACAACATCTTTGTTGGTATGTGGTGCTGAGGATCGAACCCGGGTCGCACGCATGCCAGGCGAGCGCGCTACCGCTTGAGCCACATCCCCAGCCCCAATGTTATTTTCTAATCAGTTAATCAGCCCAATTATCATTCAAAGTCTGACATAAATTTAAGAGGATGTCCATAGGAGAGTTATGCAGCTTTGGATGCAGTTTGTTTTCTTGCTTTATAACATGGGCAAGTGGAGCCAAGAGGAGGAGGGGCCCAGCTAAGCTGCAGCAGCAGCCATGGGATTAGAGGGATTTGTTTGCATTTCATGACATTTTCTTTGAAGTGGGACTTATAATTTAGTTATAGTTTGAACAGTTTATACCAATGCACTTAATTCTTACCTAAAGAATATACATAATTGAAAATGTATAGACCTTAAAAATTTTAATTATATTTAACAAGAGGAATAATGCATTTAAAAATAGGTATGTTCACATCTCAGCAAGCATGTTTCAAACTTTTTTTTTCACCTAATCTAAAAAAAATTAACACACTGCTCAGTGAGTCTAAATAAGCATTTACAATTTAATAGTTTACTTTTCCCTTCTTCGGATAGCTATTTCTTAGATAAAGAAGAGCATAGATCAACAGCACGCAAATGTATTTATAATACAATGATTAATAACTTTAGAGAATAGATTAAATTTGAGAACTACTAGGATGTTCCCATAGAAAGACACTTAACTCCAGACATAACTTCTATTTCTCATTCTTGATAAACTATGGAAAACACTTGAGTCACACATGAACTTGAACTTGCTCTGACACATAATTGGTGTGGTACCATCTCACTGCATTATTATTATTATTATTTTGGAGGGGTACCAGGGATTGGAGATTGAACCCAGGGCATTCAACCAGTGAGCCACATCCCCAGCCCTATTTTGCGTTTTATTTTATTTAGAGACAGGCTCTCACTGAGTTGCTTAGCACCTCACTTTTGCTGAGGCTAGCTTTGAACTGGAGATCCTCCTGCCTCAACCTCTTGAGCCACTCTTGCATGCTTTTGCATGCAACTGAGCCTTGCAACTGAGCTTTGCATATGCAAGAAATATTCTACAATCCATAGTGTGTGTGTGTGTGTGTGTGTGTGTGTGTGTGTGTGTACGCACACGCACATGGGTGCTACTGGGGATTGAACCAAGGGCCTTGTGCATGCTAGGCAAGCACACTACTCTTGAGTTGCCTCTGTAGCCCTGTTTTTAAAAATTATATGTGTGTGTGTGTGTGTGTTTGTGTGTGTGTTTTATTAAGAGGTATCATTTTACTTTCCATATTGAGATGGTAATCATTTCATTATAAATTTTGTAAAACTCAGTGAAAAATGCACATACGATTTAACACACATGAGATAAACAAAGACTGTAAGTATGTATAATCATTACACTAATCTGCTTCTCTTTTTCCAGCTCTTTCAGAAATCATCTACATTTCTTGGTTCATGGCTCCCTTCCTTTATTTTCAAAGCCAGCAATAGTGGTCAAGTAAATCTTATATCACCATACGCTGACCACTTCTTTTTTGCCTTCCTATTTTGCCTTTGAAGCCCTTTGTGATCTAATGGGTCCCCTTGGATAATCCAGGCTAATATCTCCATCTCAAAGTTCTTAACTTATAAAATTATATTTTAAGACAATTTCTTGCTAAGATATATATATATATATATACACTTTTAAATCTTCTCAAATATAATTGGCATTATGTAGGGCATTACATAAATTTGATAGGACATATAAAATGCTTTTCTAATAATAAAAATGCATGCTTTCCATAAAATCCAAAATCTCACTGCACTTTCAGGTATATGATTCTGCATGAGATATCAGTCTATTTGGATTGTGTAAAATAATTCAGATTAACTGAACATTCCCTACATTATTATCAAAACATATCTATTAAAATAAGTTAATATCTGATTATATAGAATATATTTTTCAAGCACAACTAGAACTATTTTTCTGATTATACTATTTACACTTTCAATGCAAAAGAAAATCAGTATGTATTAAAATGATCACATGGAATAATCAGAGTTTAATATTTTAAATCATATTGTAACAATTTTTTCTAATTTAAATAAGAGGAAGTTTATTATGTTTTAAACTCTTCCTTAGAGAGAATGGTTCTCTTTTTCCTGAGTCTGGTTGTGTTTTGATTTAATTTTTCAACTCTTTCAACTCTTCGTTACCTATATTTCATTAGTTGTCATCTAAGCCATTTATCAATGCAGTCATTCACTTGCTGAGAAACATTGCAGAATCCCTTCCAGAGGAAAGGTATTGCTCTCTGCAATGTGGATAAAAATTAGGATAATCAAATATTGATCCTGCCTGAAGTTTCATTTCATTATGGAAGAGAATCAGTTGTGTGCATACCATGTTAAGAGTTAGAAACTTGGGTCCTATTCTGACTCCAACTCATTCATATCTCATGGACCCGTGATGTTTTCTCTTAATGAAATTACAAAAACAGACAATGCTTAAGGAAATTGGAAGGGCATGTGAAAACACTTTAAGCAGAAATGTTCACAAAGTTTAGACAAACTAGAAGGCATGTTAGATGGCTTTTGTGGGTAAGTGGTGTTTTATAATCAGAACTAAGTAAAAGATATTAGGTATTAGCAAAGGTATATTTCTGTTTAATTCCACAATCCCAAGAGTCATAATGGTTGAGTTTCTGAAAAAAGGCTTCCTGTTTGGAGGATAAAATTGTGTTTGCTTAAGCACGTGTCATCTTGAAATTATTCTAACTCAAGCTAATGAGAAAATAGGGGGAAAATTAAAACAGAAGGGGAGCAAGTTTCAGTTATTCAAGATCCAAAAGCTCTGACATCTGCCATACTGCAGAGCAAATACAGATAGCAAAACCGTACTGAATGCTAAACTATTGTCAATCTGGCATACGATGTATTTTTTTTCCAAATAAAAAATGCCATATGACTCATATTTCCCTTGTGTATACTCTTAACCTACAGCTTTAAAATTAATGATTAAAAACCTCCAAAGCAGTATTTTCTGATTGGTCATTTCACCTTTCATCCTTGGGACTCTAGGTGGCAGGTGCCTCCTTACTTGCTTACCTGCCACTCCTTCTAGACCATTCTCCCTTTCTCTACTCAAGGCATAGAGTTTTGAAATTTAGGTCACTAGTTTCTAATACATCAATGAATTCTACAAACTAGAGCCCTCCCCATGTGTCCCTGAGTACTTTAAACCTGGACTCACTGTCCCTTTTCCAGAAATGTGATGGCCTCATCCAAGCCAATTATCCCTCACTTTACTATATATCACCTACTGATTCTCATGGCTTAAAATTGTATCTTCCCCAACACACAACTCTTAATGGGCCTTCTCCCTCCAAATTCTGTTTCCCTTGAAGAAATTGAAGATTTTCCCATTTCAATAAATGCACCTTCACTTAAAGAGTGGTGCAGAAAAAAAAAAAAAAAACATAGTGTCTGGTGTCTACCTCTAACATACATTCATCATCAAACCATTTATCAAGCATTGATATCTCTTACCTGCATGATTAGATGATTGGATGGTTACATGAACACTGTTAGCTACCTTCCAGCATTATCGCACCTGCCATTATGATCTCTCCTTAATGTTGTAGCCAAAACCATCCTGTTACTCCTGTGCTCAAGATTCTCTGATGTCTTCTTATCCAATGACTTTCCATTCACATCCAGGCAGCCTTAGGGAAAGCCATGGTTTTCAGTAGCTGACAAAGATATCCACATGTTGGCATTTTGGTAAACTCGGCCCCCAACGCCTACTTCTCTCCTTCCCTCATTAGGTTCCTCCAGGCCTGTCTTCATTCTGCATCCCATGAATGGCAGCTTCCTCCCCCTGGGGCGGGGCCTTGTCACTTTTCTCTCTGGGTGGAGTGTTTTCTCCCAAGGTCCACATTGCTGACCCCTTCAATAGAGCTCTTACCAATGGCCCGTCTCTCTCTCCAGGGATGTCTCCTTACCAAGACAGAACACCATGGTCCCCTCTTGGCTCCTTCACTGATTTGTTTTTCTCCCTAATCCCCATTCAAGTCACCTTGCAGCCTGATGCTTATTTTCTCTAATTTAAATTTTCTTTTATCCCCACTAATATCTATATATTTTTAAATGCCTATGTTTATCTTTATGACCTGTCACAGGGATAATTCATGATGAGAATCTCAAAAACAGATGTCAAACACAGGAATTAATGAAGGAAGGAAGGAAGGAATGGCTATCAGGTCTCCTGGCTCTTCCCTTGAGGCTTTAGATCTCATGCTCCTCTCAGTCGCCCACCGTGATTCTCACTAACATGAAAAGTCCAGAGGACAGGGGTGTGTATGTGCCACATACTGAATGTTTTTAATAAATACTTTTGAAAGGAAAAAATGGATTATTTAATATAAAAATGCTTTAAATAATTTACTTGGATTATCTAATGTAAAATGCTTTAAATAATTCAATGTATAAGAGTTTTATATATAGCTATAGTTTTAAACTTCTCATTCCTTCCTGAAATATTTTAAGAGGGCCTCCTGAGAAAACAAAGGAAAAGCCATTTTACACAAGAATTCTGATTTGTACAGTGCTTCTCAGTGTGTGGGTCCAGTCTTCCCTTCCTTGACAACTGACCTTGAGGACACCTTGTTTAACATGATGCCCTGATGTTATCTGGACAGCTTAACAGATGGCTTAGTAATGTTATCTGCCCAAGATTTTACATTATTCAAATCTCTCATAATGCCTACAAAAGTTCAGTAAAGTTATTAAGTAGAAAAAGAACTTAAGAATCAGTGGTGTGTATTATATAACCACATGACTATTTATGAAATCATGGAGATTAAACAAGGCCAAAATAGATTTCCACATAATATTTTATTGCAAGTAGGTTTCCTGATTTATCTTGATTCATTCTCTTCTGTTATGTGCCAATCCCTTGCAGATTTATAATGATTAGTTCCTAAAAAGAGCTTACACAAATGATTTTCTTATGTCTTCATTTTATGGTATATGTATTTGCATAGAATAAATTATTTACATGTTATTGGTACTCAATTGATATTGGTGAATCAATATAGCAATTTACAAAGAATTTGTGGCAATTTCAATTATCTTATCATTTGTCAACTATTTGAGGCTTTCCTATTTTTTTTTTAAATCATGATTTATTCTCGAATCTAAATGAAGCACATGTAAGGAACACATCTTCCCTACTCACTATTCAAGGATAAAAACACTAAATGTTAAATAATGTATAGTTTTTTTAAAAAAAATATAAGTGCGACTGATAAATGTGACATATTTTTTTAGAAGTCTGTTTATGGATGGTTTTGGGGTTCCATCATCCTGTTGTTCCATCCTGGCAAACTTGAATTCTTTTCTGAAAAGAAACTGAGCTCTTATTGACAGAATTAACAGCAAAAATTTGCTCAGGTTCTAAAACCTATATTCCTGGTTTAAATGCCTGGCATATGAACAGCTTTCCCATCTCCTGTTGTTGGCACCAGTGTTTAAACATCTATCTTTTTGTGCATGTAGCTATGTTAGTCTTCTTTGCTTGTATTCAGTAATTACTTGTGAATTTCAAATCTTTTTTTCTAAGCAATTAGATCCATTAATACACAAGTATTAATGTGTATAATAAAAAGAGAAGTGGCCACTTATAAAGGTCAGTGCCTAGTAAGAGAGAGTAATGAACATTTTAATAAAGTCACATTGGTTATGTAATATGATTTGTGCCATGAAGACAGATCAGGAGAAATTCTTAAATAAGGTATCCAAGGGTGCCTTGGAAACAAATTAAGTCAAGGAGTTAAAGTGGAGGAGTCAGTCACAGGAAAGCGGAGGGGCCAGCACCCAGGAAGCTCTCAAGGTGGGTGCTGAGCACTCAAAAGCCAACCAGGGTGGTATGTCTCATAGGAGGAGGAGGGTAGTCTGCAATAAAAGATGGCAGAAGAAGCAGGCAGGGTTCAGAACCTGGGAAACTGTGTCGGCCTTAATGAGGAGCTTGCATTTTATTTTAAATGAGAATTGTTTGCACAGAAGATAAGCACAGGTGTACCATGATTAGAACTAGGGTTAAATGATTTTGCTGGCTTGTGTGAGGAGGAAACTTTCGAGGGGCCAGAGGTGGGAGAAGCATGAAAGACATTAGGACAGGGTTTCCAGTGTCTGAGGGTGGTCTGGAGTAGAAGCCAGGAAGGGAAATTGTGGTCAGAATTAGGAGCAGAAACAGAGGAAGTGACCAGAAATGGACACTGAAGTGGGAACCAGGAGGGGACACTAAAGTGGAGACCAGAAAGGAAACTGAGGTAGGGAAAGGGGCTGGGAAGAAACTGGGACAGTAACCCGGAGTGAGAAATAAAACTGACTGAAAGATGCCAGGTTTTGTTTGAGCCAAGAATGAAAGATGCGAAGTATTAGCGGCAGGGAGAGTAAGAGGAGAAATAATAAAATTTAACGCTTCAGTGTGTGATTTAAGTAACTAGATTGGTTTTCTAAGCAGTTCATGAACTCAAATCCCACTTGTCTATATTTTTGTCACATCCTCAGCCCACTCATTGCTTGTCAAAGAGAAGTTACAAAGAGCATTCCCTGCTTTGGCATGGTTCCAGAGAAGTTCCCAGTGAGGGTGGGACCCAGAACCCTCACTGTCTTCTTCCTAGGTAATGGCGCCTCCTCCACCCCTGGTAATCCACTTCCAATCCACTGGCACATTGGGCTTATCTCACTTGGTGACCAAAAAATTTTAAGTCGAAGGTGAATGGGAGGAGGTGAGCTTCTGCCTGAGCCTGCAGGGGCAGTGATGTGTCAGAGTCAGCTTTGTGACCCTCTGCAGGTGTCATAGGTAACTATGTAGCTGTTTTCCATGATTCAGAATATAGTAGGAAGAGATAGATACATTGTAACAAACACTTTAAGTGTTACAATTTAACTCACTTATCTATGCTTTTAGAGAGTTACCTCATACACTGATCCTCTGCCTTTCCAACTGTGTGACTTTGGTTAATGAGAAGATAGTAAATGTGAGACTAGCAGAGGTTAGAAACTCACTGTGTTCTAGACTGTGTGAGCTGGTGAACAACAGACTTGCACCCAATAAATATTTCTTGAGCCAATGCATTTATTGTTGGATGGAATAAACACTTAGTTTTGTTTTACTTCTAAATTAAGTATGATTAAAATTTCTGTTACAAAAATGGAAATACAAGTTAAAGACAGGCGTATAGTATGCCATATGTATTTTTTTCAAACTAAATTTGTCAGGGATTTGATTGGATCAATTCATGTTAACTTTATCTTTCTATCCAGATATCTTTACTCTATCTGCCACACCCCAAATACATCCTTTTGCTCAAGTAATTGATAATAAAGTTAACTTAATTTAAAATGTGTGTTCCAAAGAAAATAATTAGATTTTTTTTAATCAGCATGTATCTACTCTGAGTGAAGGACTAGATTAAATGAATATTTATATTAATATATTTTGAGATCTAAAACATAGATTTTAAATTAAAATATATTTACATTTTATACAAAATCAAATCATTAAATGTCTAGGCTTCCTTATATAATAAATAAGTACTATAAACATATGTTTCCTATGTTGTCTGAAAGACCATGCCAAATATATGAGATACTCAGCACAAAATTTTATCTGTAACATGTATTGACTAAATATATTCCCTCAACTTTTCATGATTGAATAACAACTGCTTACCTGTTCTATTGACTATTTCCATTGAGATTAAAGGCATTAAATACTACTATTTGAAATTAAACAGGCATTGATTAGCAACTCAAAATTATGCCACTTTCTAAAAAGTATAATCAGGACTTTCAAAATAATTAATAATCTACTATCAAAATTCAATATTGAAAAGATGCAAGAGCTGATAAAAAACTTAAGGACTAATTTTTATTCACACCCATAAATTTAGAGTGCAGAAACATTGATCACATAATTTAGTGTACTTACTGCAAGAAACTTCCCAGAGTACCACTAAACATTTATAAACTAAACTTCACTTTGCAATTGAAGATCTGAATCATGAAAGTTGAATTAACACCCCATGATTTTACTTTAAGGGCAATACTTGGCTTAGAAATCAGCTATCTCAGCTTCTATCTTTTCCTATTATATTCTTATTTTATTGAATATAGAGTAATTTCGTAAAAATGTTAGGAAACTAAAATAAAACATGCATATTTCAATACGCTAAGATGAAAAACATCTGACCAGACAAAAAAACCTTTTGGACCTGTTATGATTTTAAAATTTGTCTTTTGGATCATTGGGTAGCCCTTCTCTCTCTCCCTCTCTCTCCCTACAATATGTATCAAAATTGTTTCATGGGTTTAGAAAGTATCTATGGTGAGTAGGTATTTAATTTTACAACATTGTTAAGTGTTATTTTGTAGCATTTGAAAACTATACTCAAAAGTGATGTTATAATAATTCCACTATAAGGTTTAACCAGATATTTGTATTATATACTCTATACACTCTGTGACTCAACCAATTTTTGGAAAATTTGTTCTTATTCACAGGACTTCTCCTACTGGAGAATCTCAGGATTTCAAAGCTCAGGTAGGTCTCTTCAAGAAATTTATCCCAATGTTTCAATAAGGTGACTTTCTAAACAATCCCCAAGATACTGGACATAAAATTTCATGTAGCCACCCTTACCATTACCAAAACAGAGAGAGAGAGAGAGCCTCTAATTCTTGGGAAATTCCTCTTTCTAGTAAAGGAAAATGTGCTTATGGACATTTCTACCTAATTTCCATAACTTTGAGCCTCCAACCAACTCTAACAATTTAATGGCTCTTCCATACTGATCTAATATGTGCCTCCCGGAAAATGGAGTAAGCTTTCCCTGCACAATCAGATCTTCAGCATAAACAACATGGCTTCTTTTTGTTGTTTACTTGGTGATATTTCAGGATCATTGATCTTCTTCTGGCTTCCATTAAGTTTGTCAATGTCTTTCTTTAAGCCTGGCAAAGACAACCAAATACTCTATTTTTCACTAATCGGTTTTTTAATATTCAACTCATATTTAGTTGGCAACTAGTAGGTGCCTGTCAGTGTAAAGGAAAAGGGAGGGAGAAAGGGAATTGCATGGATGGTGGAAGGAGACCCTCATCGTTATACAAAATACATGTATGAAGATGTGAGAAAAAAAAAGAAAAGAATAGCGTTACCCTAGTTTAGGTAGAGAGAAGTGATGGGAGGGAAGGGAGGGGTTGGCGAGTTTGGAAGAATAGTAGAATGAAACAGACATTATTATTACTGTGTGTGTATATGTGAATGCATGACCAATGTGATTCTTCAACCTGTATACTCAGAAAAATGAGATATTATATCCCATCTGATTCAAATGTATCATATGTCAAGGTCATTGCACTGTCATGTGTAACTAATTAAAACAAATTTTTTAAAATGTACATTTTTAGCCTCTTGAAACATGTTCTGTTCTGAGCAGGTGGGCTGACAAAATTATTAATGTTTCTCTCTCACAAGTTGTTACCATGATGAGTGTCATAGAAAAATAATCCAGAAAAGATGAAGACTTTTGCAGTAAAGAGAAGGAAATGTTGAAAAGGCTGTTCCAGCAATTTCATTGAAGTTGCTTAGAAACACTTTCTGGAAAGAGGTGATGGAATGAATCATGTGGAAACTGAGAAAACTTTAAACTGTA
The DNA here is from genome assembly GCF_964194105.1 of Spermophilus citellus. Classification (NCBI taxonomy): domain Eukaryota; kingdom Metazoa; phylum Chordata; class Mammalia; order Rodentia; family Sciuridae; genus Spermophilus; species Spermophilus citellus. The sequence goes on from NC_138198.1 coordinate 121,919,193, forward strand.
TTTCCATTTACATTAATACATTTTGTACTCCGAAGAAGTAATTGTTTTATAAACCACAGTAGGATGAGACAATGGTTTTGTATCTAGAACTGATTTAATTGGTTTTTCTGACTTAAACTCCACCATTGAAAGTATCCATTGTCTGTATAAACTGTGCTGTGTCCACGAATCTAATGGAAATCGCTTTATTCCAATGAAGTGAACACTCTTGGTATTCTGAAGGATCCCACAAAACAAATTGCTATGTGAGAATTTTTAGTCAACTTAGTGTCTGCTTAAATAAATCAATTGGTTGACACCTTTCTTTTGTCTAACTAATCCCTTGAACCAGTTATATGCTCATTCAACAGTAATATTTTTAAGTTCTTATAAGAATATTATGAGTGAGTTATGCAAAGGCTGTGAGTAATTGAAGTCTGAGCAATTACTTAAATTTTATACTGTTTTAAGTGGTTGGAGTTTTACATGAGCATGTAACAATAAGAAATATATATTAATAAATTTTCCTGCACATTGGTTTCTGGTTCTGATACATAAGTTGAGATCACTGTTATTCCCCCTTTCAAGACAACTGATTTATATTCTCTTTCTGCTTTCTAATGTCACTGCCATTCTTCATGATTAATTAACATTTTTGTTTGTGTTCTTGCTAGCTTACTTCCTTTACTATTAATGAATTATTTCATGTCTTTAATTACCTCATACATTTAATAATACTATATCACATACACACATTTTCAGTGTCTTTGGATGACATTTTCTTTTTCTTTTCTTTTATTTTTTTAAATCTTTATTTTGTTGATTTATTTTTATGTGGTGCTGAAGATCGATCGAACCCAGTGCCTCACATGTGTGAGGCAAGTGCTCTGCCACTGAGCCACAACCCCAGTCCCAATTTTTGTTTTATTTTAATACAGGGTATCCTTAGGTTGGCCTCTATGTTTTGATCCTCCTACATCAGCCTCCTGAATACCTGGTATTATAGGCATGCACAACCATTCCTGGACTGTAATATGGTTTGACTTTGTCAAAGTTTAGTTCCTAGAAAACAACCAGCTACTTTAATTGCTTTGAAACTATGCTGGTTATATGCATTCAGTTTTTTTTTTTTAACATTAACAAGAGATCAAACAATGGAAATGGAGTGTTTGCTATCCTTAAGCTTGACGCCACTCATCTCCAAAAGCAGAGTAGTTCTATTCTTTTGCCTATTCCTAGTCCAGTTGATTATCCTGCTTAGAGTTTAAGTACATGAGTAGATAAATATTAAGCCCCAAGAAGGTAAGAATAAGCTTAAAGAATTGTCTTTCTATCTATTTCCAGGCTTGGAATTTTCTTGTATTTCTTCCCTTCCTAATCAACTCGGCCTAACAAATTCAGAAGGATGCTCAATGAATTATTCATAGATGTCCACACAGACTTGCAATATTTATGTGTTTTCTCTGTACTTCCTCTGTGTTAAGATGGCTGCAACGATGCTCATCCCAGGAGTTGTGCCTGTTATGATTACGTAACATGGAAAATGGGATTTGCAGATACAATTAAGGGTAATCAGTTAATACTGAATTCATCCAAAGAGAGATTATGCAGGTGGGCTAATCTCATTGCACTTTAAGGGATTTAAATTAGGAAGACTTAAAAACAAATGGGAAGAAGACATTCTTCATAAGTCAGAGAGAAGATAGACAAATGTACATCATTAAGTTTTCCTTAATGATGGTGATATTTTCGCTTCTACTTCTTTGCTACATTTTCTTAGCAAAACAATCTCTAAAATATCTAATATGTGCCACTGAACAGAAATCAGCATCATAGTTATATACAACTTGATGGTCTATACTGCCAAAGAACTCTATAGTATTCATTTGTCTTGTTAATCACACAACAGAGCAAAAGTTAAAGCACATGATACTAGAAATTTAAGAAGAAAAGTCCATGTTCAAAGAAGCAAAACAAGGGAGTAACATGCACAATGGAAAAAACAATAAGTATATAACACTTAACTAACCAATTTTACTCACACTCGGAGAAATTGCATATCATATTGATTATAGAGCAGCAATTTCAATAACATACTCTTGTTTATCTCTTACCAATAAGGGTTCAACTAGTGCTTCCTCTTTAAAGAATTTCTATTTGTTAGTGCATAATACATAATGATCAGAAAGGAAAAATCACATAGAATATTTTCACTGTATAGATTTACAAGTAAGAATTTACTGCTATAATTGTTATTATTTTAAGAGTGGCTGGTGACATAGCTAGTAAAACTAACAATGATACCTAAAAGGAAAGCCAAACTCTCATGATCCTCAGCCAGGACAGGGAGCAGGGAGTGAAAAATTCTCTTGTCCACTGTTCTAGCACTAGAACTTTGCCTGCTTAAAGCTCAACATTTCATACTGTGTTACTGTTGAGATGGCTGCAGGCTCAACCTCTGCAACCTGTTAGTCTCCATGACCACTGTATAATTTTAAAAATGCTTCTAGGACCCATTTAATGTTAAATATCAAGTCATTCTCAATAGTACTCTAGAGCCCTAACTACCAGTGAGAGATGCAAAATCCACAGACTTCATATTTTATTTACTACTGATATAGATAACTGGCTAATGCAATGCTTACCTTTATTACAAAGGTAAAGCTATGTGTGCACACATATACAGGGATAAGAAAATTGGTAAAAATTATTACAAATTTAGTAAATATTTGCTATCAATGCTGAATAACTTGTGGACAGTTTGTGATAGTTTTCAATTATTTTGATTGTTTTCTGCAAAATGCATGACAAATAATTTAATTAGAATACATTTGATTATTTAAAATTTGTTCAATCATAAATATAAATAAATGTCTAAGCTATTATTTTGGGATATATTTTTCTAATTGATCTTATTTACAATTTAGATATAACTCATCCATAATCCTGTTTTAAACATCTATTTAGAATTTAGCAATAGTGCTCTTGTCATATTTAACTTGTACTCATTTCCCAGCAATAGAAAATGAAAACAGACAATGAAATGAGCCCCCCGATGTTGAGCATTGAGCAGCATAACATTTTCAAGCTATGATCGTAGGTAGTAGGTACAGATTCAAAAGGCATTGGTCAGGGCATAGTCTGATTCATTTTGATATGTTATTCTTAGTTTCTGGGTTTATAAATGCAGTGATCAGTCACAATAGATGGATTCAGGCACTAAGATGTCATAGGGCATCTGATAGTTTAAGGTATGAAATCTTAGGGAAGAGGAACAGGGGCCCTAATGGGAATTGATTAGTGTTAACAGAAGTAGGGGCATCGTTAGGATAAAGAGAAGAAAAACGTGAGTGTGGGGTGGAGATGAAGACACATGTTAAATGAGGATGTGGGAGTGGTATGGAAACCCACAGAGATGGCTGTCATGTCTGCATTCAGCTGCATGAGGTCATCCTCAATCTGCATCTCCTTAAGGTCTAATAAAAATCTTCCAATATATCTTCATGGTCACAGATGTTTTGTTTTTCTTTCCTTTCTTTTAGGATGTACTGCAGTCCACCTTCCAACTTTGTGGGATTGATCCTTACATGACAGTACACACTGAAGTGTTGGCTAGTGTCTACAAGGAATTGTCTTAATGTCGGTGCCCATGGGGATCAAGGAGCACTTCATCTTCTAGAAAACACCTCCTCCTCCTCCGTGTCCTCACAAATGTGCTTGAAGAGTGTTAAAGATAAATTATTAAAATCATGGCTCTTACTGCCTTGGGGTACTTTCTTCACAGCTTTAAGGTTTATTGTTACTTTGGGCCTTTAAATTATAATCTGCAATGTTAAAATTTCAGATCTTTGACCTTTTGCACAATTTTTCTACTGTTGTTTGTCTGTCTAAGATAAATAAGCAGGAAAGTTACAGTTCAAGATATTGGAGTGCCACTCATACATTGCTGGTGGGACTACAGATTGGTGCAACCAATCTGAAAAGCAATATGGAGATTCCTTAGAAAACTTGGAATGGAACCACCCTTTGATCCAGCTATCCCACTCCTCTGTCTATACACAAAACACTTAAAAATAGCATGCTGCATTAACACAGCCACATCAATGTTCTAGCAGCATAATTCACAGTAGCTAAACTGTGGAAGCAACCTAGATGCCCTTCAGTAGATGAATGGATAAACTGTAGTATATATATACAATGGAATATTACTCATCATTAAAAGATAATAAAATTATGGCAATTTGAAGGTAAATGGATGGAGCTGGAGAATATCATGCTAAGTGAAGTAAGCCAATTCCAAAAAAACCAAAGGCCTAATGTTCTCTCTGATAAGTGTATGCTGATCCATAATGGGGGTAGGGTGGGTGGGTACTTTGGGAGAGTGGAGGAATTTCGATTGGGCTAAGGGGAGCAGGGGAAGGGGAAGGGTTATTGGGGTAGGAAAGACAGGATGAGACTAACACTGTTACCCTAAATACATGTGCGAGTGCACATGTAGTGTGAATCTACATCAGGTAGAACCAGAGAAATGAAATATTGTGCTCCATTTGTGTACAGTGAATCAAAATGCATTCTACTGTCATGTATAATTAATTAGAACAGGTAAAAATTTTTAAAAAAAGATATTGGTGTGCCATAGTAAATGATTTGGTCATGTTAATATTAATACTATTATTAATGGTTAGTAAGTTATAAAGCACCCCAAAATTTATGCAAATAACAGTTAAAGATGTCATGACATCTAGTATTTGCTCTGTAGAGTGAAGCATTACATTTGCTTTAATAAAATTATTTTAGTTATTTTAGGTAAGAATAGTAGAACATTTATTTAAAAGGATAAATTCAATTATAGAAATTAGATACCATTGCTCCCCAACTAATAGGCTCAAAAAACTCTCATACTGGTAAGATGCATTTGGTTACTACAAGAAAAACAAAACTTAAATAAAATATAACCTCCAAAAAGAAAGTGTGTACATAAAAGCATGAATATATTGACAACTAAATGGTAGTGGTAAGTAGCATATTCATAAGACATATTTAGAAACAGCATACTGTGAGGTTAACAACATTTTGCATACCAGAGTACATTTTATCAAATTTACCTTCCACATATGCATTTTAACTTTCACTTCAATCTATATGTTTAAAGTCATAGCATATCAATTTAAGTCCTTATTCCTGCTGTGTAGGGTACCTAGCCAAGTTTAGGTCAATCTGATTTTTTAAATTAATAGCCTTTTTTTTTATACTGGGGATTGAATTCAAGAGACACTCAACTACTGAGCCACATCACCACCCCTATTGTGTATGTTATTTAGAGAAAAGGTATCACTGAATTGCTTAGTGTCTCACTTTTGCTGAGGCTGTCTTTGAACTCATGATCCTCCTGCCTCAGCCTCCTGAGCTGTTAGGATTACAGGTATGTGACACCTGGTTTGCTTAGGGTTCATTCTTTTTTTTTTAGGGTTCATTCTTTATGGCCTAAAATTTTGTGTTTTGACGAATCCTTCTGCTTATGCCATTACCATATCTGAAAATATAGTTTTATTTTCCTGTGATTTCTGTTTCACTTGTTCACCTATCACCACTCCCCCTAAACCCTTAAAACCACTGACTTTTATAAGCACTACGATTTTGCCATTTTCAGAATGTCATATAGTTGGAATCCTACAGTTTATTATCTTTCCGTATAAGCAACTTAGCAAATGTGTTCAATTTACTCTTATATCATTTGGGGGATTAACAGCTATTTTTGAAATTGCTACATAATGGGCCATTGTGTGTCAGTATCAGTCTGTTTATCCATTCACTTATTGAAGAACATGCTTGCTTTTAGTTATTGGAGATTATGAAAAAAGATGCTGAAAACATGTATATGTAGGTGTTTTCATGTGGGTGAAAATTCTAAGAGTGTGATTACTGGATCACGCTGTAAGAGTATGCTTAGCTTTGTAAGAAATAATTTGATTTTCAATGTGATGATTCCTCCAGATTACATATTACACAGTTGGAATTTGAATAGCATTTTTTTGGCATGACAAACAAGCTATTCTTGGAACACCATAAAATGTAATATTTGGAATTTTTGTTTAAGACAACTTACAAAATAAGTGGAAAAGAAAGAAAATGGTAAGGTATTATTGAAGGCATATTATTTCTCAGGCAATATGTAGAAGTGTGCATGTGCATGCACACATACAAATTCGCTCTGTCAGGAAAAGGCATCTTAAGTGCACACCATTTCCACCTCATGCCCTACCATATAAGAATGGGCCTCAGGCCCTCACAGGCTGTCAGGTTGATCCTCTGCCTCAGATTCAGTGCGTACTTCTTTGCTCTGCTTAAATTCAGGTGCCAGTGGTCCCCAGGGTCCACCCAACCTCCAGCCCCCATGCCTTCCGTACAGCACAGGAGGGTGCATGCCATCCACTTGTTCTGCATGAGTGGCCTGGATAGATAGGGGACCCACCAGCCATGGAGGACCAATGTACTCTTTTGGAGCTGATCTTGCTCTGTCTCTTCACTATGTGAGAGTCTTTGTCCATTTAGGTTTTTCACAAACTACAAAGATTATAAACATAAATCTCTTTCTCATAGTACTAGGATCTGGAATGTCTGAAGATCAAGGTGCCGAGAATGCAGCATCTGGAGAGGGCTTGCTTTCTGTCCCAAGGTGCATCTTCTCTCTGTGTCCTCACATGGTGGGAACAGAGGAGGGCTGCTTTCTTAGACCACATTTATCAAGGGATGAATCCAGTGGTGAGGACTCTGCCCTCGTGGTCTTACCATCTGCCAAAGGCTCCACTTCCCAATGCCATCACCTTGTGATTAGGTTCCAACCTTGACAATGAGTCAGTCTTCCTTCTGGGCTTGACTATGCAGGGTTTCCTTTACCACTTTTGATACCAAGATGCCATGGGCAGAAGTGTTCTGGAGTTTGTCACAATGATGATCTTTGCTAGCTTTCTTGTACTTGGAGTCTTCCCCTGGCTCTGGTACCCAGTTTACAGTGTTCTGATTGACATATATATATTATAAAGACCTTGTACTTCTTACATAGGTGATGTGTTGTATGTCAGAGAATAATTTGACTATATCTTACCCCTTTAAGTTATATTTGTGGGTCATTATCCCAAACAAAAAGGAACTCTTACCCTTTTTGTTTGGGATAATCAAATGGAGCATGGACAATGAAATAATTTTATATTCTTATAATGGAAAACCACACAATTAAAAAGAATTACCAATATAAGCAACAGCATGAATTCATCTTGAAATGTGAGATTTCATGAAAGATGCTACAAACAAAATAAGATTACCTAAACAATTATGTTTTATAAATTTATGACTTCTATTGGAATCTGAGTAAGCTTTACTCTTATAGGAGTAAAAGAGTATGTAAGTATAAAAGGGAGATAGAAAACCTTTTGTACTGCTGCATTGGGCTTGATCTAGGCAGTAGGAACATTGGTATATACACATAAAGATCTTCAAGACAAAGATTATTGCCATTTGCTTACTTCATTTATGCATATTGTGACTCACTAAGTAAACAAACACAAAAACGTGTAAAAGTGTTATTATAAATCTTCCAATAAGAGTGGCAGATAGTCACTTTTGAAAGGAAAAATGGTAAATCAGGAAGATTTCTGAAATTGTTGGTAAATAGACTTCTGGTAAAGATGGGCTGGGCACTGTGGACTTCTAGGACTTATTTAACCAAAATCTAGATGTTAATTACTTTTTGATTGTCATCCCCTTCTATTCTCTTTAATTTTGGTGATATCGGTAAAACACAGCTGGTGTTGCAGGGAATAAAGAGACAATTTCTTTTGTTACATTGATGAATAAACTGATTTGTGGCTGCCATGACTGTGTCGATACAAAATACAGCATTGGATTTAGTGCTCAGCAGACGATACTGAAACCCATAGCTAAAGAATTAGGGCTATGAGGTTCTTCTGCCCCCACCCCCCATTGTCTTTCCTCTTTTTAGGGGATCTGGGCATAATTTTATGAAGAAAACTAAGGGATGGTGGGCTGCCTACAAAGAAGTATTCTAATGTGTTACATCTTGTAAAGAGAGAGCTTTTCTTGTCTGGACTGAAGGAATAGACTCCTTCTTGCTGTTCTTTCCCATTAACTACAACTATAAATCCTGGAAATAAAGCAAGAGACAACAGAGAGTGTCAGAAAAGTGGGAATGTTACAGACAGAAGCCACGCCACAGAGCTGAGGCACTCACGGCCATCCTTTCTCACCACGATCCTTATGGGCACACCAGAAAGATTTCAAAGATGTCATTAGAGTAGCCAGTGGGAGTTTAATAGAGGGGATGTGAAGGGGGAACAAAGGACAAAGTCAAGGGAGAGTGGGTCTTCTTGGAGAGAAGGATGGCATGACCCTCCTGCCATCCAGATTTATCGGGGACCCAAGGGAAGTTTCCAGAAACTCCTGCACAGGTCTACCTCTTGATTTATGACCAATAGCAGTGTGATATCAGACTTTCAACTACCCTGTGCACATGGCAATTATAGGCTACTTTGGCCTGTGCTGACTGGTTCTAATTGGAATCTGGACTTTCAGATTATATAGTTAGGGGAATTATCCTTTTCTCTTTGAATTCTATGTAAACTTCACAAAAATGTTCCCCACTCCTTCAGGGTAACTTATGTTCTTTTATCATCATTTTGGTCTGAATTTCTCCTGCAGCTAACAATTTACTGAGAAATGTAATATATCCTGTTGACTAAAGTCAGACAGGACTGCAGATAAATTGCTTATCATGTAGTGGTCAACACACTGGGCCCAAATTATAGAATTATCACCTTAAACTCATGTTCCTACCACACACCTGTGCTATTTCCTATCCTGACCATAAGGGTGACCTGGTTCCTGAACTCAGGACATCACAAGGCTCTCTGAAGTCTCCATTCTGTACAGACCCAGTTCCAGGATTCCCCACATTCCAGTCTAACAAAAGAAGGCTCCATGTCGACTTTCTTTTCCAGGTCCGTGGGAATCTTGCTAGCATGACCAGGCTGACTCCATGGGAAGGACCACGGCAGCCCTCCATTGTAGGAGCTCAAGTTCTGCCCTGGGGAGTAGACCCCCCTGCACACCCTTATCAAGGGCACTCCAAGGCAAGCAGAGAGCCTGGCTGACAGGGTTTCACCACAAAGGTCACCTGGCCAGGGGGTCCTTCTCCACCATCACAGGGTCTGAGGCTTCTCTCCCCAACCCCTCCCAGAGAATACTGCACAGCTGAACTCACCAGAAAGGAAAGGGGATCCTGCCACTCCAGGTCTTTAGGGCTACAATACTTCTCTTCTTGTGAGGTTGAGATCCACCTCCCCCAGCACAGAGACAGGCAGCAGCTGGTGGCCATGGTGAAAAGCAGCCCACCAACAAGAGCCTGGTGGAAGCAGGCTACATCTTCACAGCAGAGTGGAGACTCACACAGCTACAGGCACCAGGTACTCTGGCCTGGGAAGCCTCACCTGCCGCCTCCAGCATCACTTGGAGGGAGTGGCGGGAGGCCAGGTAGCAGGAGATAAATCCAGCAGACCAGATGCAAATGTCTAAAAGTTAGATTGTCATTGGAACCACAGCCCAAAAGAATAGTAGCACCCCTGAACCAAACTTAAACCATGTTACTGTCACTAATGTAAAAGACTTAAATATGGCAGAGTCTCCTAACATAGCCCAGAGATACCTGAGAGAAAGCACGGAACAGAATAAAGTAATGAGAATGAGAAATTGCCAGAAACTGACATTGACACTGAGATGAATCAGATGTTTAAATTATCTGAAAAAGGTTTTAAAGGAATTATCATAGGATAACCCTGCTAAAAATGAAAATATCAACAGTTCAAAACAAATATCAACATTTTCAAAACAAATTCTGTGTAAAATAACACAGAGTGAACCCTTGGAACACAATTTTTACTTGCCGTTAACACTTCTAATGAAAAACACAAAGTAGACAGTTAGCTCTCAAAATAAAGCAGACGGTAATGAGAACACCTATCACCTGTCATTCTAAGAAGGCCTCTCTTGCTGCCCCCACACCAATAGCTCAGGGATATGTTAGGGGCTGGCCTGTGGCTTCAGAACCCTCAAGTACCTCCTCATCTTTATGTGTGGACGGTTAATGACGATTCTCCATATTCCAGGCTTGCTCATTTCCTCTGTATTTTAGTTTTGGCATCCAGATGGAAAACAGAACGGATCAGCCATATTGTTTACTTCATGAGAAAAATGTTCTTACCTGTTAGGAAAACCAAAATAACAGCAATTGATTAGATGATAGACCGAAATTTCATATTCGTTTATGGTGGTTATTAAATGGATGCCAAAAACTGTAAATAAATAGTAGACAGAAATGATTGAGATGATACGTGAAACAGAAAAGAAATCTTTATAATAAAATTAAAATTAAAATTAATTTAGGACTTTTCAGCAGTAAGCACTTAACAGTTTTTAACTTTTAATTCATTTAACTACGATGAAGGAACATATTTTCCATATTCTAAAGTTTTATGTCTATGTTACATAAAACACAATAAATCAAAAGAGTCTGTTTATGTTCTAATGTTAAATAAGTCAGAATATGTGATGTACATATTCATTATGAAACTATATAGATATTTACAAGGAGAAAATGTATGCCTAGGCATTTGTTTCTGATTGACCTTATTTAAAACAAATGCCTACTTCAAAAATGTACTTAATTTTATTTCCAGATACTTAAAAAAGACTTAGTTTGAATATTGTTGATCAATTCAGAGAAAATTTCCCATGGCAATTTACAGATGCATGAACAGATAAACATATCTCTAATTTGATAGATGAAATATCAAATGTGTTGGAAGTTTCTTCAGCCTTCCGGAATGTAATAGGAACACCTGTGGCCGGGGGTCGACTTTGCTCTGGGCTGGGGGTGACCCTCTTGGGTCTTTTATCTTCTGCTTATCTACTTCTGAATTCACCTACATCAAATCAAAAAATTATTCCCCTGACCTTGCAGACCTAGACCTAGTCCTATGATCACCATTAGAATTTCTCCAGTGGAAATCTCACACCACCAGCCAACAAAAAGCAAAACTCCAGGATTGTCCTTTTCCCTTTCCTGATCTATTTCAATTACACCACTGCTTCTTGCAGCATTTCATATTTATAGAATTAGAGTTAAATCTGGTGCTTCTCTGTTGGACTCATTCAACACACAGAACAGGTTTACTTCTTTTATTAATGTTTTTAATTTGTTCTCTTTAGTTATACATGACAGTTCATGTATTTTGGTATATTATACATGCATAGAGTATAACTTTGGATCCCACTCTTGTGGTTATACATGATGCAGAGTTACCCTGGTCGTGTATTCAAATGCAAGGGTAGGAAATTTATGTCTGGTTAATTCTACTGTCTTTCCTATTCCCTTCTCCTCCTTTCCCTTAATTTTTCTTTGTCTTATCCAATGGATTTCTATTATTCCTCTGCCCAACCTCTCTTGTTTGGGGTTAGCATCCACAAATCAGAGAGAAGATTTGGCCTTTGCTATTTGGGGATGGGCTTATTTCAACTATCACGATGTTGTCCAATTCCATCCCTTTACCAGCAAATGCCATTATTTCATTCTTCCTATGGCTGAGTAATATTCCATTGTGTATATATACCACAGTTTCTTTATTCATTCATTCTGTGAAAGACACTACCATAGGTAGGCTGTTGTGTGTTGAGCTGCTGCAAACATTGATGTGGCCGCATTACTGTTATATACTGTTTTAAGTCCTTTGGGTATAGACTGAGAAGTGGGATAACTGGGTCAAATGGTGGTTCCATTTCCAATTTTTCAAGAAATCTCCATACTGTTTCCAGAGTTCCACCAATTTGCAGTCTCACCATCAATGTTTGAATGTACCTTTCTCCTTACGTCCTTGCCAACATTTATTTATTTTGATTTTTCATTGTTTTGTAATTCTTCCTTCCCAAACCTCCAGGCCAGAGCTCTTTATTTCCAAATATGTACTGTCTGTGTTTCTTTGCAATGTTGATCCTTATGATTTTTTTTTTCACCTCTTTCCCCTGTTTCAGTGTATCCTAAACTGTCACCAGATAGTTCAAACTTAAAAAAAAAAAAAAAAAAAAGACACTTCAGCAGTTAGATTCCTTCGGAAATCCTGTGGACTTCTGATTGATCTTTTTGGGAAATAAAGCAAGGAGGACCCCATGAGATGGCAAGTGAACAAGACCTTAAGAACAAAGGTGGAGAGTGAAGCTCCTAAACCCCATTCCTAGCTGCTCATTTTACCAGAGCTGTCAACACCAGACAGTGGGAATTTGTCCATTTCTTTATGTGATCCTATTTTTTCAAATAATTGTTTGTAATAGTCTCTTATGAACCTTTTAATTCTGGGAAAACAGTTTTAAGGGCTACTTTATTTCTAATTTTTTATTAGAGACTTTTTTTCTCTTTGTCTCACTAGAGGTCTGACGATGTCACTTATTTTTATTTTTAGAAAACCTTTAGATCTGTCATCCTTTTCATTGTTTTTTACTCTCTATTTCACTTAGTATTGCTATACATTTTCCAGAAACATGTTGTTAAATTTCCACATATTTTTAAATTACACACTAACAAAACCAGATTGGAAAGAAATAGTATCTGAGCAAGAAAACGATGTGGTTGGCTCAGTAATGTTATATATTATATATATTCATGCCCTAATGATTCACAACTGAGTTCTATCATACTTCAAACAACAGCAGAATATAAAATTAAGATAGAATTATCAGTTGCATTGTTATCCACTCAAAGCAAACTACTCAAACAATAGCAAGAAAAGTCTGTTTAAAATATTCAAAAAAGAATAAAATACTTAGTAATGAATTTAAACAAAGAGGTGAAAGTTCTACTCACTGAAAACTGTAAAGACATTGAAGAAATAAACTGAGGCAGACACAAATAAATGGAAAGAAATTGAGGTTTATATATTGTAAGAATTAATATTGCTCAACTGCCCAACTGGAGATTCCACCTGCAGGCCACAAGGGAGAGTGTTCTCTGTAGGAATCCGTAAACAATGATAAAACCGACTATAACTGAACTTTCTTTATATTTTTTCCACATGCTGGCCATTCTCAACAATGTCACTAATTTTTTTTTAAATCCTTCATGACTAGAAAACTGTGTTTCTCCTATAGATTATAATGTTACAACACATATATTTATTTACTATAAATAAAATATGCATTCATGATCACATTTTGGTGAAGATATTTTAACAAAAAATATATTTAGATTCAAAGAAATTTGAAAGCTACAAAATCAATCCCTTAGAAAGACATGAAGAGTATTTTAATTTCTGGAATTTTTATTTTTAAAAACTTAGGTGCCAATCATCTTGTTATGTTTAGGGTTTTTTTCTTAATTATTTTTACTTTGTTCTGCTTCATGTGAAAGAAACTTCAAGATTAAATAAAAAGTGTTTTTTATTTAACAATGAGCAATGGGCAATTTGACCCATCTGACCACACTGTCTTTTCCACATGTAGAAATGTGAAGCTTAATTGTGAGGAACTCGTGGACAGATTTGCACAGAAAATTTATAAAAAGAAACCATAGTGTATTTAATATTGCAGAAAATTAACATTAACTTGTGAATTTTTATTTAAGAATGCAATGATTGAATATTTGTAATTATTCTTTTCTATATATTATAATTCTTCATTTCTTTGTCTCTTTTTATTGTAATGATTATTTTACAAAGTTCAATAAAATATTTATTGCCACCTGCATTTTATTTTCTGGATATTATTTATTTTTATTTCATGTTTATTGTTTTCCATTTTTTAATAATGGAAAGAGATGCTATTAAATGGTCCACTGTTGTCTCAAATACATTAGTTTCTTGTTCTCCCAATTTTTGGCTAACAAGGCAATTGGAATCTGGCAATATGCTTTTGTCTGGTTCACATTTAATTAATTTTGAAAGCTTCTTTTTTCTTGTACTTTCCACATTCCCACTTTCCTAAGCCTGCAATTAGAAAGCATATCTTTTTGAAATTATGCATGGCTATGAGAGTGAAATACAGTCTTAAACCTTTAATTATTTGTCACTTTGGTTTTGACATGACTCCTAATATTTAAGGTATATTTTATTAGGCCCAGATTAAAATTTTGATTATCAAAGACACATGATACCAAGACATATGGCTGGATTAACTCAGTTAGAAGGGCCTACAATGTGCATCCAGATCATGTTTGTCTAAAATATCATTAATGAGAACTTGTGGCCCAGAGTGGACCAATGATGGTAACCCTCCCACCATAAGGATCTGTCCCACAGAGTTTAGAATGGAGTTGGCTGCTCATGAATAGTGGTATGTAACATTTAAAATCATTGGCTTTGGAGTCATATTGCCTTTGTTTGCCCCCCTCCCCCAATCATTTGCTTATTTGATATTCAGTGAAACATGTACAGATTTCTGAGTGTTGGGTGCCCTCCTATGTAAAATGGAGATGACAAGGGCACTACTTTATGAGTTGTTGTGTTTAGATAGTAACTTCATGTAGACCAATTCCCACAAGTGTTCATCTGTGGCTATCAGTGCAAGAGAGTGCAGCCTAGTATAAGACACTTTGGCTTCTAGATGGCATTGGAATCGCAACTCTGGCATACTTTATTGGGGATACATTCGCATTAACATTTCAGAATACTGCTCTTCTGTAAAATAAAGCAACAGTTCGTATGTTGGTTGAGTTATTCTTTCTAAGGTAGTCAAGGATATAATAATATATACTTAATATTCAATAACATTATATGATAACAAAGAATAGATTTTTCAGACTATAGTAATATTGTGAATCATTTTTATTCAGAACTGAACTTAAACATTTTAGGAAAACCTTTGAATGTCATTTATATTATAAAATTCTAATATCAACAAAATTGTGTTGGTATGTATATGACATTAAGTAGCAGTATTGAGATCATTTATAGAACTGGATCAATGTTCAATTCACTGAATTAATGAACAATTTGAGTGACCAAGATTATTTCTAAGTAAAGCAACAAAGAAAACATTTGAAAACAGCTTTGGGCCAAATATAGGGTTTTTATTATTTATATATTCTTATCTATAAATCAAAGCTTTATACTTACTAAAACTCCAATTAAGATAGTATGCTAAATGTATGAAATGCTTTATAATATGCTAGTAAGCTTAATTATGTTTAAATGCTGACATTTAAAATTCTAAATGATATACTTCCCTAGCTATAAACTTACAAGTATGTTTTTAGATTCACACAAAGGGCATATTAAATTTATTATACCAAAGAAACTTAGAATTAGAGACAGAGAATAATACTTCAGATAAGAAGGGAATTAATAGTTTAGATAAATTTCCTTAGATGACACAGTCTGTACTTAAAATATGTCTTTTGTGTATTCTATCTGTACAGTAGGGGTTCCTTCCCAGGGGAGCCTATTAACACACTGCGGTATTTTTCTGACACATGAATCAATAGAAAAGAAACCTAGAAAAATAAGGGAATACTCACTTTGGGGCGACACACTTTAATATTTATTATTAAATTTTCTGTTAGAGTTATTTCAGAACCTTCTCATTTTGATTAAATATAGTCAAGAATGTAGTTACTGGGGCTGGGGATGTGGCTCAAGCGGTAGCGCGCTCGTCTGGCATGGGTGCGGCCTGGGTTCGATCCTCAGCACCACATACAAACAACGATGTTGTGTCCCCCGATAACTAAAAAAAAAATAAATATTGAAAAATTCTCTCTGTCTCTCTCTCTCCCTCTATCACTCTCTCTTTAAAAAAAAAAAAAAAGAATGTAGTTACTTCTTGTTTTTCAAAGCCAAGTGCTTATTTAAATTTATTTTATCAAAGTTTAAAGTCTCGGGAATTCATCACCCAAATGCAGATGAATAAATCATTGAAAATACTCTCTGGACCCTCATTATCCTTGGCAACCCTTGATCCCTGTATAGTACAAAATTCCCTCTCTCAGCTGAGAATTCAGAATATGAAACTTGGGAGTGATGGGTGCTAGAAATGGTCAGCAATCTCAGTAATCTCAACACTTATCCATGTAAGAATATCTCTGCTTATCAAGTCCAAGAGTTAATAGTACTGGCTTGAACTCAAGAATTGTAAATTGCAAATTGTTCTCTAACACAAAATCACCTTTAAATTTGTCTTTTGCAATACCAACCTATAGGGACATGGGACGACACTTCTGGATTTTGTAAATTTGTGAGGAAATTTGATGCTTTAGCTTGTAGGAATAATGGGGAAAAATGGTCCTGAGGATAGCAGAAGCCCAAATCACCAAGAGTACTCTGTTAAATAAGGAGAACAAAGTGGGAAGATCAGCTAAAACATGCAAGGCTTCCTTTATATCATTTTATTTTATATTTTTCCATACTCCAATTCATAAATAAATACAAAGGAGTGGCACAATCTGAACCCTAAAATTTCCCTAAATAACAACCAGAATTTTCCCTCCAGAAAAAAGACAATCTCTGTGGGAAAACTCTGGAATAGAATCAGAAAGTAAAATTAATGGAATAAGAAGCCAAGACAAAAGTAAAGAAGGTTGAATATGAGGTGAAGAGTTTTATTTTTTAAAATCACTTTATAAAGTTAGAGAAAGATCTAAAGTTTTGATCCTGGAAAAATTATTGTGAACACTCATTATTAGACTCAGTATAACATGTTCTTCATAAAAATAAAATAAATACAAAGAAAAGTAATAATTATAAGTACAACACAGATTGGAATTAGAGAAATGAATAGATGCCATGTCAAAAATATTAAACCCCCAAAAATTTAGAAATGAAAACTAATCTACACAGAAAAAAAAGGAAATTAGTATTATGTATATTGCCTTTAAAGGAATACAAGGTCAAAGAGAGATGATTTAAAATTAAGGTTTAAAAGACACAAGAAATTTAAAATATTTAAAAGAATAAAACTGAGAATATGGGATGAAGCTATATGTAAGATAAAATTTCTTACGGAAGAAAGCAAAATAATGAATAGTAAATCATATGCATATAAATTTAATAAATATCCAGAAATTTAAAAAAGTTAATGTGTTTAAAAGCTGTAAATTTAAATGATAAGCTTTGATAATGTAATACTTACATGAAAAATAAGCAACTAAACAGTATATTGCTGATTAAAAGTAACCAAGAGGAAAGCAGCTAATAAGGAAACATCCTCATAGACACCAGTGTAAGGAAGACCATGAATCAGTAGTTTTCCAACTACAACAGAAAAAAAGGAGAGGCAAAATTAAATAGGAGCTCACTCTGGAAGTGATTCTAGGTTCCCCCACAACGTATGTGCCGAATTTTGTATTTCCAGAACATGTCACAACCCTACTAACACTTAGTACCTCAGAACGTGACTGTATTTGGAGACAAGGCTTTGAAGAGGTAATTAAGTTAAAATAACACCTTCAGTGTGTGCCTTAATCCAATCTGACTTTTGAGAAGAGGATATGTGAATTCACAAAGAATCAGAAAGGTCACACATGCACCAGGAAATGACCATGGAAAGCAGAGCAGGAAGCATGCCACCTGCAAGTCGAGGAGGCCCACCCTGCTGGTGTTTGATCTTGGCCTCCCATAACTCTGAGAAATAAGTTTCTGTTAAGCTACCCAGTCTGGAGTTGTTATAGCAGCCCTAGCCAACTTGGACATATGCTTTAAACTCTCCTCCTGAACTTAGATCTAATTAGTGCAGTTATGCCTTCAGCTACTGTATTTCTCCATGATGAATTGCTGCACTGTATGTTTTTCCTAAAACACAAGTTTTTATCATGGTTTTAGCATTTAGTAAATCAACCCAGGCTTCCCAGGTTCTATTATCTGTTTATAAAAGGACACTACAAAACAAAATATTCCATTAGTGAAGTAATTATTAAGGACAAAACAGCACTATTCAAGCTTATTTTTTAGAGGAGTATTTTAAGATGGTGCTGTAAGTCCATTTTTTTTTTTCCAATTAGAGAAACTGGGAAAATGAACAGTAAGAAAACAGTAATAACTAACCAATTTTAAATAAAAGTGTTAAAAGCACATCTATAATTTTAATGCCACATTCAATCACTTATGCATGTGACTGGCATGACATTATTTGTATAATGTAGAAAATAAAGGAGTGTGGTGGAAATCTCCTCCAAATAACTAAGACTCTATCCCCTCCTCTACAGGACTCAAAAAAACAAAACAAAACAAACAAACAAAAAGACTCTGGTAGTTTAAACTGATAGCTATGTAAAACAAAGGGTAAAAGATGGTGCCAGATATAAAAAAAAAAATTTGCTCTAGGCAACTGGAACTGAGAGAATCATCACTGATCAATGATTGGAAAGGGATGAGTGATGGCACCCCTGAAGGACAAGGGTGAGAAAGCAGCAAAAGGCAAACTAAAAGGAATGGAGATGGCCCACACCCCACTGCTCCACTGCCCCCTCTGATTAGAATTTGGTTTTGATGCACATTTTCAAGCAGGATGAAACTATAAATGCCTGTGATAAAATGTATGCCTCGCTGTGAGTGAGGCTGGTGGAAGTTTCCTCACACCTCCTCTTTCCTTCTCCTGCCTGTAGGAGCACCTAAGCTCCACTCCAGTGGCCACTCAGTGCCCACTGTCTTACAGCTCGTGACTTGGACTGCCCTTCTGAATGTGAGTACCATGGAATTTACTCAATGTTTTCTACTAATATAAATTCACGGACTACATATAGGAACCCCTATGCAAAAAAAAAAAAAAAAAAAAAAAAAGTAAGGATATTCATTCACTCTAAGATACATAAATTATATTTCAAAATGATTAGTGCCTGAGTTCCTTAAACTAAATTAGGATGACATATCCTAATTAACTTCAAATTTAATATGGGCTTTTGTCAATGCAAATAACCTTCTGGTATTAAACCCATCACAAAATCATTCCTAGAGAATTGCAGTTACAATTAAAAATACACCATAAATCATATTTCTATCATTGCTTCATCACCTGATATAATTAAAATATATAGATATTTTTATTCCTACTAAAAGTTATTAAATATTTGATTAATGATTTAGTATGATTAATATTAAAATATCCACATATTTTAATTGTTCTTGATGTAATCAATGTTTACTTTAAAATGTAAAAACAATTGTTAAACATGTAACAGGAAAAAGTGATATTTTTGTGAATGATTATCAAATGTTTAATATTTACTTTAACATGAAATAATTAGTAAGATTTTTTATTCTATAGGGCAAACTAGAATCCTAAACATTAGTTGTTATATTTTCTTAACCTACTTCTTCTTTCACACTTTAGCTAGAATTATCATCAATTTACATTTTAACTTATTCAGCAAATATTGATTTACTACTATGTACCAATCACCATTGTACCTGCTTGGAAAACATTTATAAACTGAAGAAGCTGAAAGTACCTGTCCTATTGAAGCTTACATTCCAGCAGTGGAGAGGAAGAGAATAAATGTCATAATTAAGTTATATTTATACAGGGGGTTACAAGAAGATGAGCAGGGAGGGCTAAGGACTTCTGGGCAGGTAAGCGGGCTTTACTGTGACGTTTTCCTCCACAGACAGCAAATGCAAACCGTGAGGAAACTTGAAGCATTGCAGGTGTTAATGAGAGATGTAGTAACTCAGCCTGGTGTGTTCTAGTGCAGATGGAGATCAGTGGTCAGATACCAGGTGTCTTTCAAAGGAAGAAAAAGCAGGGCATTTGGAGGTGCAGTGTCAGAGAAGGAGACAAATCAGTGACAGCTCAACACTGTGGGCCTGGGTGATGGAAAATTGAAGCTATCCCCAACCACAGACATTGAATGGAATATGTTTTGGGAAAAATAATGAAAATTTGAATTTAAACATTTTGTATTTAAATAGCAGGAGGTGATTTAATAAGCAGTAGTGATGTTTGGGGCTGCTCTAAAGACATTTTAAGAACCCTTTAAAATGATGCCAGAAAGAACAAACAAGGGAGAGTTGCTAGAAAAGTGAAAAGGACTAAGGACCTCCTGGCCAGTTCCACGTTTAGAGATGGGGGAGAATTGGAGCCATCCACTGAGACCAAGAGACAGGGGGTGGCCCAGGAAAAAAGCACAATTGATGCTGCAGAGTGGTGAATAGGTGAGCTGGGGGGAAATGTTTTGCTAGGAAGTTGGAATTTTTGTTTTAAAACGTGGGCAAAATTTCTTTATGAAGATTTAATTGTAAGATATTGCAGATGTTGTAAAGATATACATAGGGCTGTAGACACACAAAGCCATTACCTTTTTCTGTTAGCTGTAATTTTTCACTGAGACTAGAGATCATCTGAGGTTGCAGCAGGGACAGAGTGCTCACAGTCTAAGGATAAAATGAAGATGTGAGGTATATATCGACCTGGATGTTCTTTAAGTGCCCTTCAGCTTGACTAAACTTTGGACTTGCTTCCTCCTATTGACTGTTGGTTTTGATCTTATTCTTACAGTACTGACTTCTGGGGGGGGGGGGAGCTGCAATTCTAATTTCTTGCTCTTTCCCTTTGAGATGTAAAGATGTAAATCCCCTCCCTCCCTGCCTCTTTCCAGTTAATAAACCAGGAGTGTTGTTCAGAAAGACCTAGAAGCCAGTCCTTCCAAAAGTAATCATCAGAGTGTTAGAGCCCTTATCTCATTTTCTGGGAGAGAGCAGGAATTAGACTCAACCCTTCTAATCACACTGAAAAACCCCCTCTCTAATGGTCTCTGGGTCTTCCCTCTAGCCCCATCCAGTGCTTAGGCATTCTCTGCTTTGGGGAAAAATTGTGATTTTCCTTTGTGGAAGGGATTCTCTCTCATATTGCACCAGTCTGTTCTGCCTGTATAACTTTCCCTTTAATTTTTTTTATATGAGGTCATCTAGAAAACTCAGATAAAAGGAACAGAACGAGGTAACTACATAATGGTTTGCTGGCAGCACTGAAGAATTCATGAGATTACAGGGGACTTTGGGGAGACGGGAGGGGACCAAGGGCAGGAAGGGTGGGAGAGGGACTAGGAAGTTAAATTGTTCGCTTTACATTTCTCTATGTGTATGTATGAATATGCCACAGTGAACCCCACCCCTGCCATTATGTATAATTAATATGCACCAATAAAATTTTTTTAAAAAGTAGCTCACAAGGATTTTCTTTTCTTTCTTTCTTTCTTTTCTTTTTTTTTTGTAACACTCATGAACTTAGGTAGAATCAAGTAATGGCATGGTATCGTACATTTTCTTCCTAACATATAAGACAGTTTTCCAGGTGTGAAGTTGGTGGAGCACTCTATTCTTTGAATGAAGAACTCCTTGTATGTTTTATTTTTATGAGATTGAAACTTTGTTTTATTAGAAGTAATATGATTTTTGAACACCACTATTCAACCAATATATGATCCTTGGGTGAAAGTTTGTATGTTTGTTTTCCTGAAATATTTTTTCCTTGTATGTTTCAACATTCAGTCACATTCTAGGAAAAAATGTATGTCAATTGAAGGAAAACTTTATCATAGAAAACAATTTTATTTCTACATATCCAACATTGCATATAGACAATCAGACTTACAAATGCCTATTATGCATGGATTGTATGTACATACAGTCTTGGAAATACGCATCTAGTATTATCTAAGTTTGACCCACAGTAATTTTCATTACTTACCTCTAACCTATCATCAGTATCTGTGATTAAACATTTATTCCCTTCTTATGGCTGTAAAGGCATGCCATCGTGATTCTGCTGTGCCTTCCCGAGTTGGGGCTGGCTAATCAGCTGAGTCAGTACCCAGCTGGGTTCTCTTGCCTGCTTTGATTTCACAAATTCATTAATCTCATTCCCAACTGAGTCAAAACATTTCCAGTCAGAGAAACGGTGCCTTTTCATTTCTAAATCAGAGACGTACATGTTCTTTTCAGGGCATTCAGATTGAGAAACTTTATCTTGTAGAGCTGGTATTTTTGTCACAAAGATTTAAAACTCTTCATCATCTTTGGGTTTGATTTTCTGCAGCCTTGATCATTCAGGAAAAAATTCTATTATCTTTAATCTTTTTTTTAGCTTTCATGTCATTTATGTCCAAGTTCTTATTAACTTTATTGACAGTAAAAGAAAATATATGACATTCTGTACTTTGTATTACAAATATATAAAATGTCTAAAAATATGATCCATAAGTAGAGCTTATTGACATACAAATACAAACATACCCTTTCATCATACACATGCAAATATAAATACACATGCAAATATTCTCATATATAAACTTATAAAAATTAATTTAAATATCACATCTACAAATATCCTTCATGGATTTTTTCTTTATTCTTTTTGAAATTTTCGAGTGGTCAACAATATATTTATATTATTTTGTAGAACAAATTATGGATATTTGTAGTGTTTTTTTATTTATATATGATAAAAAGAACAGAGTATGAAATCCCAAGTTTTGATTTATGAAATCTGTGATTTGAATACAAATTACAATTTTTAGTATATATAACTTTTCATAATTTCACCATTTATCACAGGCATTTCTTCATAAGATCACTGGTGTATTGCTATACAAAATGCATTGAAATACATTTTTAATAATTTTGTTTTAATTAGGAAATAAACTTCAATATACAGTAAATTATGGTAAACCTTTTAACATATAAAATTACTACCCATACTGGTAGATAGAAAGCATGATTTAAGAATTTCAAGTAAACTGATAATAAATACTAAGAACCCATTAGGCAATCCTGTGTATTTATTGAGTGAATAATGTAACAATGAATTTTATCGTATAGCTTGATAATCAGAATCATTCACCAGGGTAGGGAAAGTGATCTCCAGTGCATTGGGAATTGGAGGATTAGAGAATTTAGGTACCTGAAAGGACCCTAGGTAGAGGTAGGATTGGACCATAAGTTTGTATGGTTTTCATTTATTTGTTTGAAGTTCCAAAGTCCATTTGTTGTCTTGGTTTAATGAATTTGTCCACAAATCTTGAGGTCACTTGGTAACTTTTTTTTCATTTCACTTTCCTATGTAGAGAGAGTATGTGAATGTTTCATCGTGCATGAAAATTAACCAGACAAGCAGTGACAATGCTCTTGTAGCCACCACTGTCCAACTAGCAGAAGTCCCATCCACTCCCAACCCAACCATAATTCTCTTTATTTTTGAGTTTTGAATGTAGAAAACTCTTCCAATAAGTGAATTATTTTGTGTATTGTTTATGTCTGTTCTTATAATACAATTGCAGAATAGTTGTGGCATTAGCCATTTGGCCTCCAAAACCTAAAAGATCTGTTATTTGAACCATCATAGAAGAAGTCTGTTAACATCTACATGTATTAGGGTCATCACTTTGAAATCAGGTACACAAATGTAGATCAAGACGTGGCAGTATACTTATAATCATAAACAAAACACAAGCCTCTTTAAGGCTCATTTTCATTATGTATAAATTAAGATTGATAACAGTATCTACTATACCAAGAGGTTCTGAGCATGAAATGAGAGAAAGATTTCTAAGGCACAGAAAAATACTTGATAATGAGATAATATTTATTATTATTATTCACTAACATTTTCTATTGATTTTCAGTTTTACTTGCTTGAGATTATTTTAAGTGGCATAAGCCTCAGAATTTTGCTTTTATTAGAAAAATATCTGCATTTTTAAAATATTTTCATTATATAATTCATTGGGGTCTCAAGAGTAATCAATCTTTTGTCAGAAACTATTTTCTACACTCTGTTGGTCTACTGAATCAAGACTCTTGCTTTATAGAATGCATGTAGTATGAAATAATAAAAATCTGGGTCATAAATATGATCACACATTTTATTTTGCATGTAATCTCTTCAATCCTGACTTGTATTACATGCAGAAATTTCAATACCTCACTCAAAATTGTTATGAAAATTTATAAATTTTAGAAAGTTTTAAAAATATGTTCCTTTTGTTTCTATAAAAGGCTTATCTGGTCAGCCTGATGATCCTTTGTCCCTCTGTATACCTTGAAAAGATGATAAATAATTTTCTGGGGAAGAAGAGAAGAAACAACCAAAAGGGAGAGAGAGAGAGAGAGAGAGAGAGAGAGAGAGAGAGAGACCCAGATACAACCACCTGTTAGGACCTACTTGCAACAGGGCACTGCAAGATTCTGTTATTTAAAAAAAAAAAATCATAACAAATAACAGCTTTTATTTCTTATTTCATTAAAAACATCTACACAGTAAATAATTTGATTGTGTCTATGGAGTGTTTCATATATATCTAATACAAGAACATTAATTGTGCTCTAAAGCCATAAATTCATTTAATTAATATGGTATATCAATGATTTAGTGGTAGCTCATTCTATGGTTCTGTTGGGTACTTTTTTAAAAAAATAAAATAACCATTTCATTATTTTTTCACCCTGACAGCTATATTACATCTACCATAGAGGCAGAGAAGTCAAGTTTTTTGTATCCAAAACTTAACTTTGCCTTTTTATAAAAATCAAAAATGTTTAGTTATTTCTACAAATTCCATCCATAGGCATATATAACTTTATCTTAATTTGGTCTAAATGTGAATTTGCCCAAATATACAAATTTTCATTTTTAAACTGCTTAATAACTCCTTTCTGAACAGTACATTTTTTTGTTGTTGTTACGAAGTGCTTTTGCTCATGCAATGTAATATTCAACAGACCCCATGTGATTTCTCAGGCTTTGTACTAATTTGTTTCTCAACTCTTGGGCTCAATTTCTTCCTGGTCCTAGATATCCTGTTTCTACATCTCACTAGTGTTTTGAGAAACACTATTTGGTGGCTCACTGCATAGCTCTATTTAGATTGTATAATGCAGAATAACTTTAACATTCCTAGAACTTACTAAGAAGAAACAATTGTACTCAATTTTTGAAAATAATTTCCCTTAAAATACCATAATGTGATATTCACTTAGAAAGAGTTATGGAAATAACCCCAAAGCATATTTTCTAAAAGCGTATTTTCTCATTCTCCTCCTATTTCCTATCATAACAAGGGTGCCTTTGATGTATAATGGATCACTATCCTTTGTCTTATCTGTGTTGAGTTGCATGACTGTAAATGATTTTTATTTTGTTTTATTTTTTCTTTTACCAATAAAACCCTCACCAACACAAAGCAATGTGGGTAGTTTATCTTAATTCTAAAATAAAAGTCATGTCTAATAAAATACAGGAGACCAATGAGGCCTATTATAAGTACAAAATATAATTAGTGACTGTGCTTAGGAAAAGAAACACTTGTATAGCCCCAAAGAATAAGATTTGGCAGTACTGTGCTATCGAAATGACCTGTGTTCCCGTTTCTGTCTTACCTTGTAGACAAATGATGCAAGGCTATGGTGTTTCCTTTGGAATTATGCTAGCCTATGACCTTGAGGTTGTTTTGACCTTCCCTTAGGGATTCCCAGAAGTTGTGCTTTTTCTTATCAAATACCCAATGACATGTGAAAGCTAAAGATAGATGGAATGCTGGGATAAAATGTATTTTTAGTAGTTCTTTCAATAAAAGATATTTGAGATTAGATCTTGCTTCTCAAATGCCTATTAAAACATATGTTTAATAAAAAAAATTATTCACAAAGGCCAAATATATTTATCAGAAATATTGCACTCCTTAAGATAACACCGCTGCAAACATGCTTTCTGTGCACAGCAATGTGACTGTTAACAACCGTAATTTCTAGTATGCTCTTCATTCAAGAAGACCTGCCATCTGGGGTTCAAACAGCCTCTCTTGTGAAGAGGTTTGGGGCACTCTTTAAAATGCTTTCCTCAGAATACTTTCAGATCGATGGATGCAGCAGAGAGAAAAGACAGGCAAATTGTGACGAGCCTTAAAATCAAGGAGTTTCAAGGTTTATTTCAACACTGCCTTTTCATGTCATTCACGGCACACAGCACTAACTTGTCCCTTGCTACATTGGGTCAATCTGAATATGTTTATGTATTGAAATAAGTAAATTCTTACAAAACATGATCAAATTAATGCACATACCTATCTGGACATTTTTATGAAGTCCCATAAAAGGAGGAAAAAGGTACAAACCCAAAAGAGAGGAAACATAAAAGATGGAAAGCACAAAAGAAATGAAATTGACACATTCTAGTAAGTGAAAATTTTATTAGAGAACCTACTTAAATAGTTGATTGCAAATATATCAAAGTGAAATTATATTTAGGATTGCTAAAACAACAACATAAATATAAGTAAAATTAGACCAGATTTGTCTCCTCACCATAAATTGAAGAGTATGGTGATTATTTTGAACTTGGAATTATGCATATTAGGTATATTTCCACTTAATGCAAAACAATTTTATAATACATTAAACATAAAATGAGTGAAATATATATATATATATAATATTGTAACAAATCAACTTCTATATGTTTTCTTTATCCCATTTAACAAAGTACTTAATTGCCTAAATAGAAAGCATTCAGATAGAAAAAAGTACAAATAATTTTTAGGCTGCAAAATAGCAAACTTGTTGTTGCTATTTAAGCAGATGAGTGTGGACAAAAAAAAGAGTACTCAGTGATTCTTATAACCCTTTCCTGAAAACCTGAATCCCAAACTTTAGATGGTACTGCTCTTGTTGTTCATTATTTTTCAAATATTTATTGATTGTCCGTAAGCCACATCCATTTTCTTAGTTGCAGGGATGCAATGATAAATCATATTCAGAGAAGAACATTCATGTTTGTATCATTCTCAGGTGTAACTGCAAGTAAGCTCTTCACATAAATCGCTCCATTTTCTCCACCCGACTGAAATGGAGCATTGTTTTTACTTTGTTATTTGCTTGTACAGGCATAGCACAATTAATTATTAGACTCAGATGAATACATTTGACATTTTAATATGCTTTCTTTTTATTGTCTCCTACACACAGTGAAAGACAATTGTGTCTTATCTGTGGAATGCTTGAGGTATTACAAACATTGCAAAAAAGAAAAACCAAAAGTGTGATAAATTTACAGCACAACCATGAATACCAAAGCCTCTCTTTGCCATGGAAACTAAAGTGGAAATCCGCCCGGAATGGGCATTAAGTGTCTGAATGTCATAACTTGTTATTAAGGCCTTGTAAGCAGCATAAAAGATTATTAGAGATGTCAAAAATCTATGTTTCAAAAGTGATGTTTTTATCAGGAGGAATGGCATGATGTCACAGCTTGTATTTCCTCCTGCATTTATAGCTGGGAAAAACACATAGAAAGGCGAGGAGCTGCAGTAATAAGCAGGTTATGATGATGATGAGCCAAAATGCTTTTGATGCCAAGATAGGTGCTTTTATGAAAAAAAAACTTGTCATTCAATGAATAGCCCTGTCTTTCTACCAGTGAGGCACTTACATGTTTGCACATCAGCATCTTTCCTCAATTGTTTAAGAAAATAAGAATCCATCTTTCATTTAAATGGGATCTTTCTTTGTCCGATGTACAGTCTCTGATAGTTAATCTTGGTCATCAACTTGACAGGATTGCAGGATACCTAGGAAGATGGGCACATCTGCAAGGG
The DNA here is from genome assembly GCF_964194105.1 of Spermophilus citellus. Lineage (NCBI taxonomy): Eukaryota > Metazoa > Chordata > Mammalia > Rodentia > Sciuridae > Spermophilus > Spermophilus citellus. Next base: position 121,946,800 of record NC_138198.1, read on the forward strand.
TGTTTCTGAAGAGGAGTGGTCTGTGGGTCAGCAAATCACAGGAGCAAGACCTGCCCATATGTGATTGGCACAGTCCAGTGGAGGAGGGGGAATGGCCTGGTGCTGGACTCTTCTTGAAGGGTGTGTTTTTCCCTGCTGCTGTTGCTGAGGTTGTCAGACTCAACCATTCTCAGATTCTTGTCAAACCAGGGAGCTTCTGGGCCTTCAACCTCCAACTATTGGCTGCCACATTGGTCCCTCTTGTTCAGAGGCTCCCTGGACAGAGCAGCTATTGGTTTCCAAGCTCTCCAGCATGTAGGATCTGCTTCTTAAGACAATCTAATAAATCTCTGTTCCTCTAGAGAAACCTAACACTCACAGATATCTACTTTTGCCTTTAATAACCTTTTAATATGTCCTTATTTGTGTCCTCAGATATCTATATAGAACTATCAAAAGAGAAGCTGAGGAGCTAGGGTTTGGCTCAGCGGTAGAGCGCTCGCCTCACAGGTGCAAAGCCCTATGGTTCAATCCTCAGCACCACAAATAAATAAATAAATAAAATAAAAGTATCATGTACAACTACAAAAAAATATATTAAAAAAAAGAGAGGCTGAAGTATTTTAGTCAAACATGCTTGGACTGGAATTCATAGGCTCATTCATCAGCTCAGAGGAAAATGAAAATATTTGGAAGAAAGTATAAGATTCAATTGTTTGCATACCAAGCATTTCTGTAGAGGTATAAGGCTTTGATTTGGTTATTGTGATGAGAAAACTCTCTGTGGGTCTGTTGGACCGCAGGTTAACTTGGTAGCTCAAAGTAGGCCAAATCTCAACTCTCACTTAGGACATTTTAGGATTAGAGCTATAGTTCTCGTGTATGTCAGAAACAATTTAGAAAGCTCTAGAAAATACTACAGCAGAACAAATCAAAACTGAAGTAAAACCCTATCAATTACAGCACTTTGCTGCTAAGTTACAGTAAATACTTATGACAAGGATTGGCAAGTTTATTCTCTGGAAGGACAGAGAATATTTTAAATATTTTTGGCTTGTGAATCATATGGTGATGTGCTTTGAAGGCATTAGGTCCCTTCTGAAACTCATGTAGAAATTTAATCTTGATTACTAAACATTATGAGGTCGAGCCAGGAATAACATTTTAGAAAAGATTGGGACTCTGCCTGTATAGATGAATTAATTCACTCATTCATTTCATGGATTAATGAATTAGTGGGTTATCTCAAGGGTTCACTATTAGAAAAGTCAATGTGGCCAGGTCCGTCACAGGCTTCCTGTCTTTTGCCATGTGACACTATCAGGCACCTTGGGACTATAATATCAGGAAGGCCATCATCAAATGCGGTCCCTCTGGTGGATGAGAACAGAGGTCAAAATAAAACTCTTCATACCCCACCTGAATCAAGTGTATGAAATATGATATGTCAAGATCATTGCAATGTTTTGAACAACCAATAAAAAATAAATAAAAATAAAACTCTTTTCTTTATGACTCACTCATCTTTTTGACTTTTTTTCTGTATGACTTATTTATCTTCAGAGTTGTATGATTAGTAACAAGAAGTGGCTAAGACTTAGGTCTCTGTCACAGCCACTTGACTGCTATTGTAGTATTATAGACATGAATGGGCACAGCCATTTTACAATAGCACTTTATTTATGAAAATCAGAATTTATCCCATGGGCTGTGGGTCTCCAGCTTTAGTTTGCCACCCACTCTATATAGTGCTTTACTGGAATGAGAATTCTTTCTTATTCCAGTGAGTTAACAATTCTTGGATCTGTGACTTCTGTCCTAGCTTCCCTTCCTAAGCCCCAGACTGATATGACCACTGCTCATTTCAAGAGCAACTCACAGTCAACAATCCTGGGTGGGATTTACTGTTTTCTATTTTTTTTTTAACCAGCAATTTCTTTGCAGTCTTCTAGTTAAGGGCATACAAAGAAGTGCAGTTTACAATACTATGATTCTTTTTAATTTAGACTTACTTTAATTGACATATAAGATAATAAAATTTATACATATTAATGAGGTAACATGATGTTTCCACACATGTACATATTGTGTAGTCCTATTAAACTTATACATCTAGAATATAAAAGTTTTGTGGTGAAACCATTTAAAATCCTGTCTCCTAACTTTTTGGAATGTTATTATTGTTATCTGTAGCCACCTTTTGTATAACAGCACACCAGAACTTCTTGCTCCTATTTAACTGTAACTTAGAACCATTGGTCCACCTTTCCCAGCCCTCCCTCCCCACCCATCCTCCTAGCGTCTGGCAAGCACATTGTACTCTCTGCCTCTGTGACTTTAACTTTTATATTCCACCTAGGAGGGAGATGGCGAGGTACTTCTCTTTCTGTGTCTGGTGTTATGGTTGACTTAACATAATGATCTCCAGTTATGCTTAATTCTTTCCATTTTCTTTTCCCTTATCCATTCAGGAGTTTATATATTTATCAAACTTTATGTGACCTGTTGTCACTCGACCATCTTTATTCGTCCTTGGGGGGAAAAAAAAAGTTGACACAAATACAGCTTAAATTCTAATCTCCAGGCGCTTGTACACCAAGTCGCCTGATTCATGGGTTAAGTCCCTGCTTCTTTCCCCAGTATTACTGCCCCAATTCAGGCTCCTCTTGACCCAGTCTCACTCTGGTAGATTAAAAGGGTTCTCCTGGTCTGCAACCTCCCTTTGCCTACCAAATGCATTTACAACACTAGCATCACTAACTTTAATCCACAAACAGGAACACTTCAGTCTTGACCTGTCTCCAGGGTGCCCACAGTGAGCTCACAGTGCTGAGACAGGCTCTATTCCCTCTCTGCTCCTGTCACAGTCTTCCTGTAAATTATACATGTTTAAATATTTTGGAAATTGGCTTCTACCAAGTTAAGTAAGTACTCTTTCAAATCCTCTGGTCTGCTTGAGGACCTATTCAACACTCCTTCCAATACATAGCTTCCCACATCATCGTACACATTCTCCTAACCAAGTGAATTGCTCCCTTATTTCAATTCTGTGGAATGGTTTCTAATCACCATCAAATTAGCTGTCACACTGAGGCAATCTCATGCATTTGCATGTCTATCTTCTCCAGTAGAAAGTGAGCTTCTATGGCCCTTCAAAGCACCTGATGCAATGCTGGACACGTAATGGGCATTCTATAAATGCCTTCTGAGCATAATGCAATTTTTACCACATGTCTAAAATTACTAAATACCTGATTCATTCACTCTATGTTTCAAAGTCCTTCTAAACTATTTTAAAGTGACATTGTTTTTGTCCTGGCTCTAACTCTAAACCTATTTGTCATTCCAAATTAACTCCCAACATAAGACCCATTTGAGATTATCAAATACTTCTTAAACTCTAGACTATATATTTAGTATTCTGCTAACTCTGCTAACATCTTGGAATAAAATAATAAACAGGTTAAAGAGGCCTTGCAGTCTGTATTTTTTCTACCTTACCAAAGACATACATTTGACACAAATATAAAGAGCTAGTTATGAAATCTTGGAAATTCTCTTTTTTTTTGCATGATCCTTTGTCTTTAATGTCATGTTCATGATAGTGCTTTCTTTCTTTAATTTCAGTGTCAGTTGGTGAACATGTGTAAAGGACAATTTTTGAGGAAATACCCAGTGACTATTCGCTATTATAGGTATTGTTTTTGTAGACTATGGTTAGCAATAAAAATAGTAAATTATTGAAAAATTTAAAAAGGCACTGACATTATAATAAAGAAAAGAATACATACGAACATTTTATTTCCTGAATGAGATTTCAGTTTTAAGGTTTTAGCTAGTCATCTTCCAGTTGCTTTTCTGGAAGTAGCAGGAGACACAGGGACTGTTATGTTCTCATCCCACTGTCTAGCTCTTCCTCTGACCATGTAGGAAAGTGAGAAGCAAGAGTCAAAGAAGTATTATTTTTCCTCCTAGAAACTTTCTGGAATTGGGAAAGAGGAGGCTCTTCTGTACTGGCAGAACTTGCTAGTCACCAGATAAGACAGGATGCCACGTGCTGGGTTGAGAGAAGCCTTCTGATGGCAAGGATTGGGGGGCTTTGGAAAAATCACCATTTACAAACTGAACATCTTCTGGAAAAGCTAAATTCTCATTGAACCAAGATCTTAAGTTGCTTATTCTACACGAGCTCAAGGGAGGGATTGCTGTGTTCTATTAAATGAGGAAATGATGCCGTGGGACATCTAGAGAACTGGAGGAATCTCTGGAGAGAACAAATTTTCATGTAAGGGAAATTGTGTCTACAATATATTCTGTAAGGAATAGATCTCAGGGCTGGGGCAATGGCTTAGCTGTAGTCCACTTGTCTGGCATTCATGATGCATTGGGTTTAATTATCAGTGCCATAAATAAATAAATAAATAAATAAATAAATAAACAAACAAACAAACAAATATCAACAACACAAGAAAAAATATACATGTATAAAATAAAGAACTAGATCTCTTGTGTATTGAATCTGTGTATATGGGTCTTTTTAACAAATCTCTGATCTTATACTCAGTCCATCATTTTAGTTCAATAATCATTTGTTCAACTTCAATGTGTCTGAGACAGCATGAGATCCTCGACACATAACCCTGCATATAGTAGTGTCCAGAACATCTGGATCTCACTGTGCATGAAAGACAATTCTTCGGATCTGCTAGATATGGCAGTATGTGCAGGGGCACCCGGTGAGTAAAGAGGACCCAAGGGAAGTTTCCTAGAATAGTTAGTAAGTGATCTGAGATTTAAAGTATTACAGAAAGAAAGAGAGAGAGAGAGAGAGAGAGAGAGAGAGAGAGAGAGAGAGAGAGAGATAGTCCAGGCCTCTAGGAAGTGTGAGCCAAGTTATGGCAGTGAGAAGTGCACTACATCGACTGTGTTCACGGACTCTGGTGGGGCTGCAGCACACTCATGGCAGAATTGGGTTTGGACAGTGGACCAGACCACAGAACTCCAGCATGCCTTTCCATCCATTGTGGCCTTGTCCATATAAAAATATAAGCAAAAGCAAAGCTTAATCATATTTAAGATCTATTGCATTCTCTGTAGAGTGTAGAATGAAAGCACTTAAGACAAGAGACAGGATGGCAGGTAAGACCATGATTATGCTCTGGATTACTAATCGTGATGCCCACCTCGAGAATGATGGAAAAGAAAGGACACCGTCAGTAATCATACGAAGAACAGTTTGCAGAACTTGATGAGTACTCATTTAAGGGGAATGGAGGACAGACAGCTGTCAAAGTTGACTTTCAACTTTCCAACAGGGGTAAATGAAAGATGGATAGCCTCAACTCTAAGAGAAAAAAAAATATTCAACAAACACAGATTTCACTATTTGAGATGGCCATATGGGTATTTGCTTTCAAACTGTAAAAATGTCACCATATGCATCATTCGTTTTTAGGAAATCGTGTCAGAGAAACTTTTTGGTTTTAATCTAGCATGCTATAGCCTCACATTCAGACTCTGACATAAATATTGTCCTGTTTTCCTTTCAAAAATTGCACTGTTTTAAAAATCTGTATTATTTTCGGAAGCAAGAGAACATGGTCTTGTGTAAAAACATTAATCATACCAGGAAAATAAAAGGAAGAAAACAAATTCTTCTATCATTTCAGAAAGATAAAACAGCTTCAGATAATATTTTATCACATATGCTTCTAGTATGACTATGTAGATAGATGCATGGGTATTTAGTCACACAATTATGCATATGGAGGTATATATACAAATGCTATAGAGAGCATTCTGGGCCATACATTTAAGTGATATTTTTAAAACCTGAGAAATCACACATCATTTTATTTATCATATATTTTATTTTCTGAGTCAACTGTCATAATAACAACAAGACATCTCTGTATCTATGTTCATTCCTTTGTTCACATATTAATTTATCTTCTCATAATCAATGTAATCAATGCCAATAAGGGACATTCGTGGGTTTTTTTTGTTTTTGTTTTTTGGTTTCTTTGTTTGTTTGTTTTTAGGAATAAAGTCAAGAACTCTTTGTACATTACCACAGATCTCGATCCCCAGGTTTTTTGTTTGTTTAATTTTGAAACAGGGTCTTGCTAAATCTCTTAGGGTCTTGCTAAGTTGCTAGCCTAGAACTTGTGATCCTCCTGTTCAGCATCCTGAGTCATTGGGATTACAGGCATACACTACTACACCTGGAAAGAGGCATTTTTTTAATAGCATGTAGATACACATGTATAATGCTAAATTATAAAATGAAACTATCATTCTACATTCTGATTATCTCTGATATTTTTGTCCTTGTGCCTTTGCTATTTCTCAATTTTCTCACATCTGATCTTAGCATCTGTAATTTTTTTCTGAGTATATTACAAAATGAAAGTGCTCATGTATTATTCTTTATATTTTAATTTCATAAAAAAAGTTTGGGAAAATTTGTTTTCTCTCTTTAACATGGTAAAATCTTTGAATTGACATCTTCGACACAAAGTCTACTTATCCCTGCAATAAATTCTTATTCAAAATATTTGAAGAACTTCATTAATGAGCAAGAAAAATCCAGAAAACTCTATATAATGTTCACCATATTTGATTAGGAACTTTATATAGTAAGAAATCCAAGTAGCTAGAAGCACACATAAAAATACCATCAAACTAATTTGCAATAAGGGAAATGCAAACTAATATCACGGGACACTCCTGCACACATCTCAGTGTAGCAAAAAATTAAAAAGGCTTGTCAAAATAAGAATTGGCAAATATTGACAGGAAAAAAGAATTCTTTTTTTTTCTTTTCCTTTTTTTCTATTTATTTATTTATTTCTTACATACATGACAATAGTGGAATGCATTACATTCATAATTATCCATTCACAGAACAATTTTTCCTAAATCTGTATATAAAGTATGTTACACCAAATTATGCCATTATACATGAGCGCTCTCTTTTTCTTTTTGCATTACAATTCTTAATACACCTCTATAACACAATTTATCATATCTCTGTTTGTATATAAGGTATATTGACACCAAATTCACATCTTCATACATGTATTCTTACCTAGCCCATACACAATTAGAGTAATGTTTAGATTTGTATGAACTTTAGAAAGAAGTTTTCATTATCCTTTAAGCTTCAAGATGTGCTTCCCCACCACACAGTGTTCATACTATTACAAGAGGATCCCAGGGGATTCTTTTGCAAATATGCAGCAGGAGAAACAAAACAAATGTTGTTCGTAGCACTGTTTGAACCAGTTAAGGTGACTGAAAACAATGAAATCAGAGAGTATGATGTGATGTTTTCACATATGGAACAATACAACAATGAAACTGAAAGTCTAATGACATGCAGAATAAATCAATAGGACACATGAACACATATATGCACATGCCAACACACAAAGCCCTGTGTGCCAAACCTGACACCAGGCAGAATTTAGGTATGATATTTAGGGTAAAAATACAAGGAAATATACGGAAATGATTGTCACTGAATCAAGGAAAGCAAAAAATGTGCTTAGGGACGAGGCACAAATGAGGAATTAGGAAACAAGGTAGATACCAGGTTGCCTAGTTCCTTAGAATAAGCTCAGTGGTGAAGCTCAGGGGCAGAGCACTTGCTAGCAATGCCCTGAGTTTAATTCCCAGAATCACAAATAAAAGAGAAAGAAAGAAAGAAAGAAAGAAAGAAAGAAAGAAAGAAAGAAAGAAAGAAAGAAAGAAAGAAAGAAAGACTGTTAGTTAAGTTTAACATAAATGTTTAATTTCTTTGTATATTCATTGAAAACTCATTCAATACCCGCATTTGGGCATTTGTATGTCATGTCTCACACCCAGCGCATTGTGAACTACTTGCATTTTCATTGTAGAAATTCCCAATGTGTTTTCTGTTAGTATTTTCTTTGGATTTGTTACCTGTACCAGAAGGCTTCTGCCCAGAGTTCAAGTTTGGATATTTTAACCTAACTGACAATCTTTAGAAAGACGAAATGCAGGAATCAGAAGAATCCTACCATGGAGTCTATACACTTTTCTTCATGACCTGCTTTTACCAGGCATCCCATGTCAGCCTCCACTGGTTCCCTAAATCCCAAGCTTCAGTTTCATCTCCTGAGTAAATGTTTATTTTCCACTCAGAAGGAAACCATATTTTATGAACTGGGCAACAGTGGTGAAGATGTGTATGTCTCTTTGTTTTACCAACTTTCAAAACACTGTTTTGTTTATTCATTTCAGTTTGCCATCTCGCCAAATTAGAGGTGTCTGATGCTAACTCCTGAGAGACTTCAGATCTACAGAGGAAAATATTGTCTTCTTACATCTTCCCCATGGCTTAAGTCCTCATCTATCTTCCTTCTGTCAAGTCAGACATCACCCATCCACCTGCTTCTTAATTCAGAAATTTTGTTTAAATTTTAGTTTTGTCTTCACTTTCCCTCTTTTATTTCCTTTCTGTTTTTTTTTTTAAATTCTGCCTCCTGATTGCATTTCTTTAATGATATTTCTACCTTCCATTACTGCCAGATTTACAAAGATAAAGTTACATTATTCACTTTGTATTATCAAAATCAGCATTCTATTCATTTTTAAATGGATAATACTTTAATATGCTAATTTTTAATATTTATTTTTGAATTGTTGCTGGACATGTTACATTTATTTTATTTATTTATTGTTAGATTGTGCTGAGAATCGAACCCAGAGCCTTCCATGTGCTAGGTGAGTGCTCTATCGATAAGCCACAACCCCAGCCCTAATATGCTAATTTTTGATATGCTGTTTTCTCCCATTCAGATCATTCACAAATATAGTATCCTGATAGTTCACTCTTAACCACTTCATATGCCTTTCAAGATGACTTTTGACTATCACCTGAGCTTCAATTTTCCTTTCTTTTATAATGAGGTCTATTGATTATAATGTTCATATTGTACAATTTGTTCTCTGTTATGAACCTTCTAAAAATAATAGCTGAACATGAACAGAAACATGAAACTTACATCACCTAAACAGTTAATTGATGGGTTTTTTTATTTCTACTTTAGCCCTGAAAATATGGTGTCAATTAGAATTCTATCCTGTTTGTACTTTCTCCCTTTTATTCACATCATGCTATACTGCCTCATAAAATGCAATAGAGATAATAAATATACAAATCAGATTTTTGTATTTTATTGCAAAATCCAATAAGTGATAAAATCTAATGTTTACCTAATACTATCTTCAATGAGGTTTTGATTGCTAGAATGAATTTTCTAATGGATGAACATAGCATTTCATTTTCCCCAAGATATTTATTCTATTTATATGTGACATTTCTTATGGGGGCATAGATCAGGTCCAATCAACACTAATATTGATTGATTGTAATGCATTTTTATCAGCTGAATAAGAAGCAAATTAGGTAGAACCCTTCTATATTATATTTTTAATTGCTGACTAATACCACAAATTACCATCATGACTTTGATAAATTTCTACAACTTTTAAAAACTTCCAAGTTAAAGTGATTGTTTGCATGAGAGACAGATTGCTTATTTAAAATAGTTTTAGAATAGATCTTTGACATAAATATCTTTATTAATCATGTGATAACTACTGAGAAAATAATTAAATAATTAAAATTCAGAAGTTTAAAATTAAATATATTTAATAATTTGATGAGTGATAGAGTCAGTATATCACTGCCTTCATGCCCTTCCAGGTGGCTTCCATATCTCAGTGTGCAGAAAGAGACTTCAAACTTAATTTTAAAGACATGTTGTGCATGATGTTATGGTGAAGTTTTATGAATGCCCAGACTTATAATTAAACTTTCTTTCAGCCTATGTCTCCAAGTATTGTTTGATTTTGTACAACCAATCACAATCTTTGTACATGTGCTTACTTGTCTCCACACATTTTATTAGTTACCTAAGTGACAGAAAGATGGTGCATCACACTGCCTATGTACAATGTAATCACAATACTATGCACTAGTGCAAATTTAGTTTGAATGTTTGAGACATATTAATATAAATGCTTTTCTCATTATCATATCTCTGATTTGAGAAAAACTGTTTTATAATTAGATTTATTGAACAATGGAAAAGTGTCATAAACATGGTTAATCTAAACTGCCTCATTAAACAATTAAACCCATGTGGAGAAGCATATAAAATGCACATATCTATAAAACTATTTTTTCTATCATTCCATCAATATTTAGTGTTAAACAAGGGCTTGCAGGACATCCCAGATCTGACAGTGATTTTCATAGTAAACTCCAAAGGACAGATTAAAAACAAAATTTTAATTTTCTGCATTTGGATAAAGCAAGTTCTGCAAGGCTTTTTCACCATAACCCTTAATATCACTACTTTATCAAAATCCACTTTCTTTCTGGATAGCATATGACTATTAATTTTTTAATTGAACATTTCCCAAAGCACTCAATAATAACCTTTTTTAACACTGAGATTAATTTGGTGTATAAATTACTGCCACCTGTATGGAAGCTAATGTGAGAATGTATTATCTCTCACAATATGAAAATAACAGATTTGAGCATATTTGAATATTAAGAATAATTTTGAGTGAATTTTAGTATCACTGATACATTTCTGAAAATATTTTGGAAAAATATTTAAAAAGCTAAGTAAACAAGACCCTTCTCCACTTCAGTACACTTATGGTATAAATTTGTACACATTTTTCTGATTGATTTTGCTGTTTTGCATTTATAATTTTGAAGCATATAAAGTTACATTTTTTAAGGATGCTGAGAAATAAAAATGCTCAATGCATTACTTATATAGAAATTTTATATTCTAGAGATATTAAAATTACTAGCCTCTAACAGATGATTTTTTTTTCTTCTACTCTTTAATGGAAACTCTTCTATAAGAAACATCCCCCAGGATCCTCCTCACCAGGTCCTCAAATTCTCTTTGGCTTTCCCCAATGGTTTCCCCTGCTTTTGTATTTAAAATTTATTTTGTGGATGTCTTTAGGTAGGGTTGAAATTTCTTCTCTTACTCTCCTCAAGCATGAAAATAAGTGCAAGAATCAAAAACAGCAAACAAAATAAAACAGCTCAAACCAAAAAAAAAAAAAAAAAAAAGGTGATGCTGATGTTTTTTAGACATTGTTTGTGTGATATTTTTAAGAGACAGAGATTTTAATGGGTGCAATTCTTTCACACAGGGTGTGAATTCTGACTTCGTCTGTGCCCCCTATTGTTTCTCCAGAAGTGAGGGAGATGCAGCCTCCTCTCAACCAGCAGCTCAGGGGTCTACAGGAATTGCTGAGCACTCACAGATACTATCCTAATCCCTTAGGGTTAGCTCTATGACAGACAGGAGCAAACATCCTCTCAGGATCCTCTTTTCATGTCTAAATGATGCTATATTTATCATTGTGGTAAATTGACTTTGACCTTGGGAACCAGTGGGTAAAATCACTTTTCCTTGCCCTTGGTCTAAGGTAGTCAAGCCATCCTGTTGTTAAAGAGTCACAGTAATTTACTCATTGCAGTTTGGGACAAAGCTTCTTATAGAAATGATGTGGTATTTTGACTCATTTAATGTCTTTTTCTGTACATATATCTCCCTTCAGATATATTTCTCATGTGCTTACAATTAGGAAGGACGTGATGTTTTTGAGCCCTGATTCTATAGCCATTGTGCCTGGTTGCAATTCATGATTCCATTGCTCCCTGGTGTGACTTTGGTGAACGCACTTAACATCATTTGCTTCTGTATCTTGGTGATATCAAGGGTATAATAATAGAAAGTAACTCATGAGTTTACACAGAGTATGGGAAGATGCCTGCCAGAATTATAGAGAGCTATAAAGGTATTAATAATATGAATAGACTCTTAGTATCATTGCAGGTGGTGGACATGGTGATGGCTTTGCAAAACAGAGATAGGACTATTCCTGACCATCTTCATAGCATGGTCATCTCAATAGCACTGCAGCCTGAACCATGAGCAATTCACCAGAAGGTCTGATGGGCTCCAACTTTGGTGATCTTCACACCCTGTAGACCTTATCCATGCTGTCTCAGACCCCCAGGATCCTCCTCGCCAGGTCCTCAAATTCTCTTTGGCTTTCCCCACTGGTTTTCCTGCCTTATTTTTCTTACAAGTCTTATATAAAACCAGAATGGGGTTTTTGAAAAATATTTTTAGATGTTAATAAACCTTTTTTTTATTCATTTATTTATATGCAGAGATGAGAATGGAACCCAGGCATCACACATGCTAGGCAAGCACTCTACCACTGAGCCACAACACCTGCCCAGAATGCTTTAATTCTCTATAGGTGCAATGGAGAGTATTTAGGAAAACCTAATATTTTAATGATCTAATCTGTTAGAATATCTCACTTTCAGTAATTATTTATTTGTCAGAGATGAAATAAACATATATTCTGGGACCTGAAAAGTGTTTCTCTGAATTCATACATATTTAAATCTGCCAGCATTTTTTTTCTTCAAAAAGATAAAGTATTCAAAAGCTTCATTCAGAGTAAAAAAATTTAACATATGCAAAACCTAAATCACTCTTCACTCTGCTTTTTTCATCCAGATAGTCTTGGCATGAAGCTTTGAATTGAGGGCCATGTTGTTTCTATAGAGGTACAAAAATTGCAAGATAGCAGGAGATATGAAAGATAATTATTGTTCTCATTAATTATTAATTTAATTATTTATTGGTGCTGGGACTGGGAATTGAACCCCGAGGCACTTAACCATTCAGCCACATCCCTAGCCCTTTTTTATTTTTATTTTGTTTTTTTTAATTTTGAGAAAGTGTCTTAGGACCTTGAGAAAGTTGCTTAGGACCTCACTAAGTTGCTAAGGCAGGCTCAGCCCTCAAGCTACGGGGATTACAGGTGTGAACCAACATGCACAGCTAAAATAAACATTATAAAATACTGTATATTATATCTCTGATTCAGTGTTCAAATTTTAGAACTCATATGAATATTCAAGTGTTGTTAGATATTTATTAGATATATATTCAAGTGTTGTTAGATATTTAAATGTCTAAAGAAAATAAAAGAAATGACTCTGAAACTGTCATGTTATATTATGTGAAGAAAAACAATAGAACTATTATTTTGACAGTGAAATATTAACAATGTTTTTATAAGTAAAATTTGAACAAAAATTTTAGCAAGTTATATGTAGCAAGTTAAATATACTTAGTCACAGAATTTATATGTAGTGACCAGAACATACTCAACTTAAAAATCAAGAAAATGAGCAATACATAATAGAAAAACAATCAAACACTATTCAGCACTATTGGAGCCAATGGGTAGCATACTATCAGAAGAGATTACTCCGAATTTCAAATAAGAATCATAGCCTTTCCAAGTTCATCCTGATGTCAATTCTAGTTGGTCAGGGCATTCCTTCTAACTGTCCACATAAACCGCATGACTTGATAAAAGTTAAATCCCTAGGTGGTCACTGGAGGAAGAAGGTGAAGAAAGGTGACAGAGAGTGAAGTTGATCAAATTATATTATGTGCATGAACAAATACACTGCAATGAAATCTAATATTCTGTATAGTTAGTAAATATAAATCCTTAACATAATGAGACACTCAGAGAGATTCTTGGAATACTTCTTGTAATACACACATGTGTACCCCCTGCACACATTCACACAAGAATGAACCTAAGGAATGTATTGGCTCATCAGACTTCCTTTCCCTTGATACTGGGAAAATTCTGAGCCTGAAACTAGCAACATAAATCTCCACAGGGTAATTAAAATGAGCTCTGCATTTCTTTATCTCAAATTATTTTTGCTGTTGTTATTTATTTACACTGTTGGCTATTGAACCCAGGGGCACTCTACCTCTGAGCCACATCACAGCACTTTTTATTTTTTGAGACAAGATCTTACTGAGTTCCACAGACTGGCCTAGAACTCTCAATTCTCCTGACTCAGCCTCCCTAGTAGCTGGAATTATGGATGTGCACCACTGCCTGGCAAATGTCAAATTATTGTTAAAATTTTGGGTTTTTTTTTTAATTTAAAGAAAAATACTTTCAAGATATTTAAGGAGAGAAAAGCCCTATTAAGGAAATTTTTGCCATTGTTGTATCCTTGTTGGCAACTTACATAAAGATTTTATGTATTTCTAGAATATCATACTAGGTGTCTTCAAAACAAATGCATTGCCTGAATTTCAAGATGAGAAAAGGCATCAAAATAAATTTGCAGCATAAAAGTACAAAGTGGGCAATTGCGGTTTTGGAAGGCAATTTAACTCCTTACTAGATAATATTGTTCATTATCACAATATAACACTTTCTAGAGCTTTTATTACTATTGAAGATCACACACAATTCAAGAGCTACTCCATCCTTTTAAGATACCAAATGCACCATGTTTTCTTTTGAGATAACAACTTATTTCAGAAGAGTTGTCTCTTGGAAAAAATTGGGTTCAAAATATAACAAAGACAAAAAATTGCTTATTGAAAGAACAGATTTAGTGAAGCAAAATAGGAACTTTTCTTTCTTTTTGCTTCTTTTCTATATTTAGTAAAAGTCAACTTGAAAAAGAAATTGGAGCCTTTTTTTTTTATCATTCCCTTTCATTCTTGATATCATCCTGGGCTCTTGATAAGACTAAGTGCTCTAAGGCCAGTTGCATTGCTAATGTACAGAGAAATGGAAAAGAGTTTCCAGCATCTTATTAGCAGTGAATGCTGCGATTTCTTTCCAAGCATATTGTTCAATTTACATTTAATCCCCTAAAAAGCCTACAAATGTTCTGTAGTAAAATATAAGTCGTTATAAAAAATTTAAAATAAAAGAAAATCACATTTTTTGGAAGAAGCCAGGCCTTGTGCTAAGGCACCAGAGATTTTACACAGAGGTCAGCTCTGCAGGGGGAGAGCTCACCTGCCAGTTTGCACCTGCAGCCTGTCATTTCCCTTTTTCACCTCAGTAAATTTTTTAGCATACTACTTTTAGAGCTATACCAAAAGTAACCAATATTCTACTTCCAGTTAATGTTATTTGGTTTATATTCGTGCACATCTTGATGCATGTGTTCTAATAATTCATTGATTAAACAAACACTATCTTTTCTTATCCCTATTTAATCTCATGTTTGTCTACTTTCTCTCCCTCTTCTTTTCCTTTCTTATTTCCTACATTCCTCCTTCATTTCCTCCCCCTCCTTTCCTACCCCTTTCCCCCTTTCCTTTTCTTCAAACACAATGGAAAGAAGTTTTCCTTATGAATATTGCCACCACATGAGCAGCACCCTTATCCCTTGGGAATAACAGACACTCAGGCCAGCACATCACACACCAAGAATCTCCCCTGTCCACCTAGCGAATTGGAATCTAGGCTGTACCTAAAAGAATCAGCAATGTTCCCTCATTTGAGGTTTGATTCTTTGGCTTGTGTACCCAGAAATACAAGTGAAATCTATTTGATAGCCAAGGACAGGGATTAGCATGACACTGGACAACTTTAGCCCCAAGGTGTCCTTAAAAGGTCCTTTCACCCAGAAACACTTGAGTCATCCTTCAGCACAGTGCCCAGGTACCCCACACCTGTCCACTGAAGGGTGGAGAGTTCAGTGGGTAGGGATGAAGGGAAGGATTCCTTATGTTGATTATGCCTTCAACAGAAGAATTTAAAGTATTAGAATTTTCTTCCTTGCCTAAAACAGTACCAGATGAGAAAAGCTTCAGAATATGCTCAAATCACAAAATTCAATGCTTTTCTCCAGGGGGAAAAGGTCATTTATAAAGCACAAATTAAAAAATCCAGTTTTCTGACCCACAATCCATTATCCACCCAAAATATCTGAAGCTCAGAAAGTATAGCACTTGCCATAGGGTAAAAAAAAAAAAATAGAAAATTATCTGCTCAGAATTACAATTCATATCTTTTGATTTTGGGTCCAATACACATTCGTCAACATCATATCATGCCATTTGTTTTATCCCAAGTGTCAAAGCAAAAATTCACAGCATACAAAATGAGATAAGCAGAGGAGATTTTATAAGCAGGTTATTGTGATAGCCAACAGTGGCCAGAACTGCTTCTGAGTTCAACTCCTTAAACAATAGGTGGCAGGTTGTTTTGTTTGTTTTGATTTTTAGGCAGCAGGTTCTTTTTTTTTATTTTCTAAAGAATTTTATTAAGATATAATTGACATAAGGAATCGCACATATTTAAAGTGAATACCCCTGATCATCATCTCAATTGAGATAATAAACATATCCATCACCCCAAAAAGGTTCCTCAGTGCCTATTGATAATTCCTCCCTCTGCTTCTCCCCATGCCACCCCATCTCCAGGCATTCATTGGTCTGCTTTCTGTCATTACAGATGAGTTTGCCTTCTGTAATACTTTATATGAATGCAATAATATAGTATGTTCTCTTGTTTTATTTATTTATTTATTTATTATTTTTTTTTTACCTTTTGGTTCTGTTCTTTCTTTCTTTATTTATTTTTATTGGTTCTTCAAAACATTACAAAGCTCTTGACATATCATATTTCATACATTAGATTCAAGTGGGTTATGAACTCCCATTTTTACCCCAAATACAGATTGCAGAATCACATCGGTTACACATCCACATTTTTACATAATGCCATATTAGTAATTGTTGTATTCTTCTACCTTTCCTATCCCCTACTATCCCCCCTCCCCTCCCCTCCCATCTTCTCTCTCTACCCCATCTACTGGCAGCAGGTTCTTAAGAACCAGGGTTAAGGACAGCGGAAGAGAGACTGATGTTCTTATAAAGCAGAGAGTCTGGATGCAGAGACAGTCATGTACACAGGGAAGGTGGTGTGGAGACACACTAGGAGAAGACTGGATGGTACTAGACGGATGCCTGCACCTGCCCAGCAGTGCCCCCAGGCACCAAAAGGCCACAGGCAGGAAGGATTCCCCTGCAGGGCTGCCCAAGGCTCCAGGCCCTGCGCCTTCATTTCAGACTTTTAGCTCTGGTGATTGTGAACATTACATTTCTGTTTTTTCAGGCCAACTAGTTGGTACATTTCTCTCTCTCTCTCTCTCTCTCTCTTTAATAGCCGGATGCACCTTATATCCTGTAGAAGAATTTGATTTTCAATTTTTTACGCTATGCTTCATGGACAATCATGTCATCTATGAATAAAGATTATTTTATTTCTTGCTTTTAAATCCATCCACCTTTTGTTTTACAGTCTAATTAAACTACCTAGGACTTCCTGTGTGATGTTCACTAGTTGTGGAGAAAGAACAAGAAAAAGAGAGAATACCCTTGTTATATTCCTAATATTTGTAAGAAAAAAAAAGTTTGTTTTCTCAGAATTAACTATGAGTTTGACTATAAATTATTTTATATGACTTATTAAGATTTTATTTATTAAGCTGAGAAAGCTTGCTTATATTCCTAGTTTTCAGAGTGATTTATTATGAATGGATATCGGCTTTTGTCAATTGCTTTTGCTGTGATAATTACTATGGGTCAGATGATTTGTATTATTTAGCTTAATGACATGATGAACTGATTTTCCAATCTTTAACCAGTCTTGCATACTTAGAATAAACCCACATAACCATAGTGCATGATTTTATACCTCATTGAATTTTATTTGCTATTTTTTTGAGGATTGTTGCACCTGTTTTCATTAGAGACACCAGTCTGCAATTTTTTTTCTTACTATATCTTCACCCATTCTAGTACTAGGAAGATGCCTGACTTATTGAATGAGTTATCAGGTATTATCTCACCTCCTCCTGTCTGAGAGATTGTAGAGAATTGGTACCATATATTTATTAAGATTTATTAATTATTTGACAGAATTTTATATATATATTCAGGTTAATATGTCTTCTTATGTGAATTGGGTAATTTGTGTCTTTTGATAATACAGGTAAAATTTTCCATCTCAGGATTCTTGACCACATTTCCATAGAGACTTTGCCTACCTATGGTACCATGATCACAGGTTGCTGGGGTTAGCACTTTGGTCTCTCAGGTGAACTATTCTGCCCACCACAGTCTGCTCTTGTCAACTCCAGTTTCAAAATGCACTTACCCTGTGCCAATATCCTCAAGGTCTCCACCCACCAGATTTGATAAACTAGAAAATGCATGTACATTTTGTTGGTTGGAATAGTTTATGAATATCAATTAGTCAAGTTGACTCGTGTTGTCTAGATCAACCATATGCTCACTGATTTTCTGCCTGTTCAATTTATAAATAGCTTACAAGAGTGGGCTCACTTCTTGCATTACTATAGTGTGCTTGTCTATCTTTCCTTTCCATCCTATTTTTTTTTTCATTTTGAGCTTTGTTTTTAGGTACCTATACATTTGGGATTATGTCTTCCTGAAATGTTGAATCTTTTATCCTTATCTAAGACTCTCACTGTCTTTGCTAGTCCTCCCTGTTATGAATTTTTCTTGGAATGCAATTAATATTACTGCTTCATCTTTTCATTCATTTTTGTTGGCAGGGCATATCTTTATATGTCCCTTCACTTTGAACTTCTCCAAGTCTTCTACAAGGGTTTCTTGTTGACAATACATAATTCAGTGTTGTCTTTTTTCTTTCTGCCTTGGCAATCTGTCTTTTACTCAGCACATTTAGATTGTGTACAATCAAAGTGATTATTGAGATAATCAAGTAAATGTCTACCATATTTCTAGCTCCCTTCTATACATATTTTGTTTCCTTTTTTTTAATGGAAAATTTCATGTAATTTTATTTTTGTTTCCTTTCACTTACTTTATCAATTATATTTCTTATGTTTTGGTAATCAGAGGTTTTATAATACATTTTAAAATTAAGCTAGGCTTACTTTTAAATAACAGTATAGTATTTCACTTACAGTGGGAGTAACTTAACAATGAATGGCCAAAACCTCTCTCTCATTCCGGGGGCCATTGCTGTAATTCATTTCACTTATCCATATTCTATCATCACCCAATACATTCTTACACTGTTGTACAATGTCTCACTTTCCCCACAGAGTAGATCAGATGTGTCGAAACAGATCACAGGAGATGTCTCACTGCAAGGGAGCTGCAAACAAAAGGCTTCAGCCATTTTCTGAGCCAAAGGAGAGGTAACCATGAAGGACAAAGAGAGGAAAAGTACAGAGTGCCAAGTCAGAGTGGAGGGAAGGGTTTAAGGCCCTGGGTGGGGCAGGGGAGTGTCTCTGCAGAGATGACTGAGAAAGACCCTAAGCCACGGCCTTCTTCTTCAGAAGGCCCTGAATGGAATCACCTCTGAATGCAGATGGGCTGAGACCATGGGTGCCAGGGAAGCTGACCCTCTGCAGCCACCTCCGACACAGCATGCACCAGCTGTATACCAAGGGTGCTGGGCAGGGAGGCGCCAGGAGAGGCCTTCCTAATTGTCCGCAGGAGGGCTTGAAAAGTCACTGGAGAGACTTTTTTTTGGTCCCTGCATTGTTTTAATCAATAATATGCCTCTGTGTGTGTGTGTGTGTGTGTGTGTGTGTCTGTGTCTGTGTGTGTGTGTTCTGCCTGATGTTCTCTGAATTTCCTGGATTCAAGTGTGTCCTTCAATTTGGAATATTTCGTCAGTTATTTTTGTTGTTCTCTCTTTATTCCTCCCTCTCTAATTACAAATGTATTCCTCCATTTCTAGTTGCAGGTGTACTATGTCTTTACCTGCCTCCCTATATGCTTCTGTGTGTATTCTAGATTGCTTGTTGACGATGTTTTGTTTGTATATTGTTTACTTTTTCCTTTATTTAAAACAGGAATGATGGTGGAGTGACAGAACTCAAGTGTTAGGAATATCCTCCAGGATCTGGTATAAGGCTCTGGCCAAGTCCTTCTCCCTGGCAGAGAGGCTTTTGTAAGAGAAGGCTCTGTATTTCAGAAAGCTCCCTGTTCCCTGCCCAAGGCAGAGACAGTGGTCTCTTTCTATAGTAAGGGCAACGGGAGGGACACCAAAGTCTGTTCTCACCAAGGATTCCTCAGTTTCACACTGTCCCACACTCAGCCACAAGCACTCTGACACATTGCCATCTAACTGTTCCTATGGGTTTATGGTTCCATTGGCTTCTTTTCTAGGTAAGCAAATCGTCTGCGATTCCCGATTTGCTTGTCTCTTCAGAATGGGGTGTGGGGAGGGGTTTCCTACAATCTTTTGTATCAGGATGGAAGCAATGAGTTCTGCACTTCTCCTGTGCCCATCTGAGGCCGAAGTGGAGCTCCGTGGTTCTAACTCCTCTATTCTCCTTTATTTCTGGATAGAACTTTTCCCTAAATGATATTTTCACTTTTGTTCTTGTTTACCTTCACTTGTCACCCTCACTTGAATGCTAGCTGTTTTCCCATGACTGTGACCTGTTCGTTCATCACTCCCACCCATGATTGCCACAGACGCAGACCACAGCAGGATCTCAGTCTCTATCTGGAGGATGAACGAACCGTGAGGGGAGCAGGAATTCTCCTCCATGCTCACCTGCAGTGACAGCAGCACAGTCTGCACCAGCTCAGGGGCAGCGAGCAGCAAGCCCAGTTCCTCCAGTTCATGCCTCTCTTATTTGTGGAAATAAATACTAACTGAAAAGGAAAGTTTTATGGAATCATATTTTACATTGAATGATGACAAGCCTTCTCTGCTATCAGACCTCAGCTGTTTCCCTGACCTGTAGATGTTCTTACTCTACCCTCTGGGGTAGAGACTCAGCTATAACATTAGGTTTTTATACTTTGATCCCAGAAATAAAAACATCTCTTTTTTTTCACTTTTAAGTTCATTTATTAGAGTGAATCAAACAGAATTGTGCATAAATCTTAAATGTGCTCCTCAATAAAATATCATGAGGTGAATACAGCCCAAGTCAAGAAACAGAATATTTCACACAACCCAGATCCTTTCTGCTTGTATGCTTTGAAATACGTATTCTCTGGACCTCTGACTGAAATATATATTCAGAGAAATGAAACTACTGCATATTAGGGAAATAAAGCAGGTGATATATTGATAATGATGCATATTATAACACACATATAAGTAAAAGTATATATCTACACATACATGTGGAGAAAGACAGAGGTGGAGATAGTATGTGTACATACTAATAATTCCCCCTGTAATGAAGAAGAGTTGTTTTCTCTCATTTCTCTACCACTCCGACATCTTGCTGGATATATAGAAATGTTATTATATTTGTGAGATAGACCTTCCTTGAAAAAACACAACCTGTTCCTCTTCCTGTAACTGAAGCAGCTCTTACATTTTAGTGCCTAAATTACTGGGTAAATCAAACATATATTTTGTTCATAGAAAAGTATTGAAAACACCTTTCAAAATAAGAAGAGGCATTTTGCTGAAACATGTAGGAGGGCTGTCTGAGGTGAGGGGTAGAGAGCAGGGTTCACAGCAGACTGGAGTTTGGCCTGGGAGAGTTGAACACGAAGGAACCTCTAAGTACAATCTGAGGAAGAGAACTGACCAGGGACAGAATGCAAGTTTGAACATACGATGAACAAACAGCATTGACAGATCATAAAAAGGGGACAGATGTTGGGCAAAACTACTTGCGTTTTGAGAGTCCCAGATGCATCCTCTTGTCCTCTTCCACAATGGAAATACAAATAAACACTTTTTTATTCTTAAATTTTCACACATTGTCTCTATAACTGTGATTTTATAATTACTTTTGATATCACCTATGTGAGTTATTCTGTTTAGTTCTTATTCAAAACAGCCATTTTTTGATCAGTTGGTCCCTCATAGGACTTATATCAATGACTTCTCAATTTCCATATAAAATCCTGTGGAAATTTTGAATAGATACTACTGAATTTATAGATTGATGTGTAGAGAAGTCACAGCTTTTATATTGAGTTTTATTATTTATATGTCTTTCCACTAATTTAGATTTTTCTACTTTGCAGTGAATTAATTGGAGAATTGGTCAAGTCTTTCCCTCTATCCTATTCAAAGACACAATATATTAGTTCCTCAGTTACCTTGAGATGGTGACTGTATGTAGTCTTCTTGAGCTTGAAGGCAGATAGGTGGTGGGTCAGATTTACCACTATCATTCTTCTGAGAGTGCACACAGAGAAAATATAAAATAAAATTGATGTTGCTATTCCATTTTATTTCTTCTGATATTAAGAATGGTAAAAATTATTAGAAACACATTTTATGCTTTTTAATTCCTTATTAACATCATTATTTTTTCTGTATGACAAAGTTTTTTTTTATTTTTGAACACATTTATTTATTACATATTTTACCTTAAGACTAAAAAAAAACGAAAAACAGGATAGCACACACAATCACACAAGCAGTTAATGAAGCAAGTGTCCTCAATCTTTCATGATGCTTAATAGCCATCCTAGAGACCAAATTCCTAATACTGGATTTTTCAAAGAGATATTCTTACAACCTTAGAACAAAAGCACTTTCAATATTTGAATTTGCAGAATCTTTGCTCTGTCTTGGAATCTTGAAAATCTGTTCTCTGCAAACCTTCCCTAAGAAATCTGAGACCAGTTGTCTCAGAATTCAAATGTCAAATTTAGCAATACTGTTCCCTCTCCTGAATGTACACTTGATGACACTAGATCAATTTATACCCTTACCCATTGTAACCTTTTGCAGGGATTTTTTTTCAGTGTTCACTTATAGCAGCTTATTCATGCAGCAATATATAAATGCAGAATTATGCATACATTACCTATAGAAAATTCTCTCAAGATATATATATATATTTATATATTCCCTAACTGTATATATTTTGATTATACATATGTAATCAAAAGAGCATAATCAAGCTGTGTGGTGTAGAAATTTAAATTTGAAAAGAGTAAACATATTTGGAGTAGAAAGATTCAGTTTAAAAAGTAATGAGGTGTTTATAGTCACCTGCTATGCTCCAGAGCACATCAGGAAGTGCGTTTATGTTTTTTTTTTAATTCTCATGATTCTAGAAACAGGCAAAAAGAAAGAAAGAAAGGAACCAAGTTTATTACTAAGACCTATAATATTTTTATTTTATCTTTGCACAAGTTAAGGCCCCTGCTTTATGTCTGATTGTATTTGCTGCCTACTCTCCTGAAAACATAATCGTGTAATATGAATACAATCATATCAGAAGGAAGATGCATGCTGATTCTATTGGACTTTTTATAAGCCATCTGTTTATGTTGATCTATAAAGGGAAAATAAACATACTTTTCAAAATTCACATCCTTAAGACTTTCAATATTGACTTTGTATTATCGTTAGAGTTGAACTTAAGGGATGAACAGTGCCAGTTTTTCTCCAAATTGTCTAATATATGCTCATCTACTTTTAGCAGGGCTCTCTCAAATCAAAGAGGTGCACTTGGAAACTGAGGCACACGTGTTACTCTACAGAGTAGATGTCTTACTGCTAGATATGCAATATATATGTGTGCTGTGTGTGCGTGCGTGTGTGTGTGCACGCATACATGTGCACACATGCATATATACATACACATCAGGTTTGACCTAAATTTTTCTTTTCAAGGGTGAGCTTTGCAGTGTCAGATATGACTTCAACCAATTGACTGGAATGATATATAATTCAAGACACTGTGATATCTTTTAAAATGACCAAGAACAATGTTTAACTGCAATCTTCCACAATTTTGTAGACTGACAGGAAGACAAAAAAAAAATTGCTGTTTAAGGAGACCTGTTGACTTTTATAGCTCAGAATTGATCTCAGTCACAGCAGTTGCTCCATCTTTATGTACTAAATGGGGCGAGCTCTGCAGGACAAATAGAAGAAGCAGGAGGGTTCACAGCTGCCTGCCTTTGAGTAGAACATGGCCATGCCAACAGGAGATCCTAAGCGAGCAGTGCACATTTCTTGTGAAAGAAAATATAGAATTCACAAAGTTCTCATATATAAAGTGCACTTCATTCATACAGAAGTCAAATTTTCACCTATTCTTTAGTTGAGAGGGTTCACAATTATCAATTAGCATTATAACAGGAAAGGGAAACAAGTAATTTAATCATCCCAATGTATCTAGGGTGCTTTCTTCTTTCTAAAGGTAAACTACATGTTAAAGTGAGCATTAAGTCAGCAGTCCTTATTTCAAATGTCTCGTACTTGGAATCAAGAGACGAGCAAGTTAATGACCACTATCATCAATCTTTTTATTAAGTCTAATTAATAAAAATGATAAAAGACCACATACCAAGGTCAGTATATAGACTAAAAATCTTTGGGAAAAGGAAAACATCAGCTAAGTTTGGACTCCTAGCAAATAGATGGACAGGCTCTGTCATGGGCTTTTTCTGCCTTAAAGTTTTCATGCCTAAATGGTAACCCTGGGCCAGTGCTGTGGTAGGCACTCACATTATTACATCCTGCAAAGATACATTACTTACACACACTGAAATATTTCCTCCATAGAATGGTGGCTACCATGGGAGGCGGGAATGGAGGGGTGGGGAGACTTGGTTCAAAGGGTACAAAATTCCTTCAGAAGGAATAAGTTCAAGACAAGTATGCACCTACACTTAATAACAATCCACTGTATTCTTAAAAAATGCTGAGAGTAGATGTTAAGTGTTTTCATCATAAAGATGATAACTTCATGAGAAAATGCATAGATTAATTAGGTAGAATCAGCAATTACACAATGTGTGCATATGCAATTTCAACACATCATGGCCCATGTCATATGCACAATTGTATTAGTAAATTTAAATGGAATTTGCTTTGAACCCAGACATGAGGAAGGCACAAATCTGGGGTTTCAGTCCCATATTTGGCAACTTTCAAAGCCTATTCTTTTTATAGAACTTTTTTAAAATTTTAATTATTTATGCCTAATGTAAACCATATATCCACAGATTAGAGGTGGCTTTATTTTTAATTGAGCATTTGCTTTAAGTCCTTTCACTGAAACTCAAATGCAAAATGCTTGTCAGAAAAAAAGTCCCCTTAAAAATAAAGTAATTTTTGGTAGAACTTTGAATGTTCAACTTAACCAACTGTTCAGGGGTCATTTATATTCTCTTCTCAATTTTTCCCACACTTGTATATGTGTAAAACATACTTTTAAATTTAATAATGTAGACAGAGAATGAACATTTATAAAGTAAAAATAATTGATATTAGTAAAGTTCAAATGATGTGCTGAAAGAAATCATTTATAGTACATAGAATAAAATGTAAAGTTCTTTAATCTAAATCCTGAATTATTTCTAACAAATGCATAGAAACTGACAGTTGAGGTTCAATTTGTGATTTGATGAGCCTAAATGTTCTTACAAACTTAATGATTTTTTTTCACATTTTATCATTTGTAAATTTCCTTTTACAAAAGCATAAAAGTATGTAGAAAATGAACCCCTCTGAGAGTACAAAACACTTCACTGGATGTGGACTTTATTTTAGAGGATTTTAGAAGTGACAGAGGACCTATCCAGATGGATCTAGCAGGAAGAGCTGCAACCATGTGAGGAAAGGTTCAGTACAACAGCTAAGACAAAGTTTCAAAAGTCTAGATCAAGTCTATTGAGATACCCAAATGTCTGGCATGTTGGTTGAGGTAGGTGATATGCAATTGGAAGAAAGTAGAGAAGATGGTCACGTGTCCCATAGGCAGACAGGGCTGGGCAAAGCTCTAGAGTCTGGTGTGTGGGACAATGTTCTACAAGAAACTGACCTCTAAGCATATAGACACAGAGCCAGCAAAGGACCCTTAGGAGTTCAGGGAGCAACTGCTATGCTGAAATCTGTCCTAGACATTCAGATCTACAAATATGAACAAGGTAGACAACGTGCTAAGAGAAAACACAGAATTATCCCAATTTTGTAGTGTATGGGTTTATATGTACAAACACACATAGAAACAGAGATGTGGATAGATATACATGCAACAAACCACAAACCTATAGAAAAATGCACACACTTAACTATGTGACAATTTAAAGGATTTACTGTCCGTACTAAATTTCATATGTTGAAGTTCTAACTCCAAATGTAACCATATTTGGGGACAGACCTTTAAAGAGATAATTAAGAGTGAATAAAATTATGTGAGAGAGACCTGATCCAGTATAGACTGATGTCCTTATAAGAAGAGAGAGAGACACTAGGGACTCACCAAATCTGTCAACACCTTGATGTTAGACTTCCAGAGTTGTGAGACTAGAAGTGTCTGTTCTTGAAGCTTCCGGTCTCTGTGTTCTATGATGGCAGTCCAATTAAAAATGATCAATGTATACCAAGTGTCACTTCATGGTCAGTCTCTGAGGGATGCAATTATGTATTTCAAGTTTCTTTTTGTATTCCCCATTTTCTACATTTTCTGTAATAAATATATTTTTTATTAGCACAAAATTATTATCAAGGGAAAAAGTCTATTAGGATTTAAAAGATGGAAAGAGAAAGTATAGTAAAAATCCCCGCAGGGGATATGGTAAAATTTAAAGATGGACCTCTGAGAATATATGGCATTTGAGTAAAGACTTAAAAGAAACGAGCCACTGGGTCTTGTGTGAATCGAGAAGCCATTGCCATGTTTTGAACACAGGGGTGACAGGATCTGACTTGTGATCTCTACAGAGGACTGTGTAAGTAGATCATGGGGGAAGAAGGAGGCAGGCACCAGGGAGGCAGTACTGATGGTTGTGTTCATGTATGGAAACAATGATCTCTGGAGTCCAAGGGGTTGCCAGGGAGGCAACAATGAAGGGCTAAATCTGAATATACCTTGAAGACAAAACTAAAAGGCTAGAGTAAGAAATACAGGGAAAGTATGAGAGAAGAAAGACAATGTGGCCGCCAGGTCCCTGACCATCTTGATTGGAAGGATATGATAGCATCATCTCAGGGATGATGCAGGAAGGCAGTGAGCTCAATTTTGGATAATTAGGTTGGAGATGCCTGTTTGATACACATTGAAAATGTCAAGCTGGTCATAAGTGTTGAGATTTTAAAACTGTAAGTGGGGAATAAATCCACAAGACTTCAGGATGTGCGTTACTTAAGGGCTGACACTGGACTAACTCACCAAGGATGTGAGTGTTGATAGAAAATTGGTTCAAGATTTGAACCCTGAGGGATTCCAATTGCTAGAAAGAAGATGAACAACCAGAAAAGAAGAGAAAGAGCACAGAATAGCACAAATGAAAATGCAAGAAATTGTGGCACCCTTGAAGGTGATTGGAACAACCATACTTAGGAACGTGGAGTAATCAAATGTGTCAAATTCTTTTTGAATGGCCGACGAAAATGACATTAATAACACCGTGTTCAGAAAATTACAATGTAGGCATCAGATTATTCAAATATGAAATGCTCTGAACTGTTTAAATGTTTCTGGTTACAGACTTTCATTTCTCATAGTCACTGATCCACCATATTTACTTCTTCCTCCAAGTCTTAATTTTGGATTTGAAGATATGAAAGTACTTGAAAGACATCCATCAGATCATCTTTGGGTAATATTTCAACATGCTCCGGGCAGAAAATTCTATTTAATATGGAGGTGGGAGTTTTCCCGTCACCAGCTCACCATATTCCCTCTTTGGAGTTTCTCAAGGACTTTTCCGGCTTTATTGAATATCCACCTTAAACTTCCTTACTGTTTAAACTATAAACATGTTCTCAGGATCCTGACACTGTTCCCTAACAGAT
Organism: Spermophilus citellus; assembly: GCF_964194105.1. Classification (NCBI taxonomy): domain Eukaryota; kingdom Metazoa; phylum Chordata; class Mammalia; order Rodentia; family Sciuridae; genus Spermophilus; species Spermophilus citellus. Next base: position 121,974,463 of record NC_138198.1, read on the forward strand.
GTGGATTAGCATTACTTTTATTTCCCTCAGGATTTCACCTTATCAAAAAAACTAAGCTTTGCTCCTATTTGAACTGTTAGAAATTTCAAATGAAGGTACTCAGTTGGCCTACATTTATGTTATAAAAACTCAATGGCAACATTATGTCTATTCTGTTTTACAAATTATTTTCCTTTCCCTGACATGCCACTTTATTTTTCCGAACATAAGTAAACCCACACTGATATTGATCTATATCTATCTATTTACCTATCTATCTAGTATATTTATGTTACTTGAATAAATAAAGATCTGTCCATCATTCAATAAAATCTGAGTTTCTAAGAAAAAAGACTCCAACCTCTTTCTAATCTTGCATTCGCTTGGTTACCCAGTCTGGTCTCCCACACATCACCTGTTAGCATCTATGTGGAGCCCTGTCTCCTACATATGCCCAACCCTGCCTGTCCCATCCATCTACTGTTAGTTAGAGTTTCTTCTAACTTGCATAATACACACTCACTTTAAATTTAGTAGTGTCCTGAAGGACTCCAGTTATGATTTTCTTTAAGTAAAAACATAAATCTAGATTCACAAGTGATAGGCTTTTCAAGCCTATATGATTATGGAATACAGACTAATTTAAAAATTGAATTTAAATCATACATGTACAATTTACTTTAGTGGTGTAACTTACTGTGTTTGGGGGTACTTAAAACCAGCGTTGCTGCTTGGCAAGGTCTGAATAGGTGTCAGGTGATGTTTCTATTCTCCTGCGACCTTTAGTGTTGGACCTGCTGGGAAACCTCCATTCTTGGGATGCAATCATTTTGCCTTTGTTTGGTAGCAAATCATCAAATACTTATTGTGCCAGCTCTTTTCTTCCCTCTATGTAAGAAGGATATTGGTTCTACTAGCCGCCATTTCCATTCTAACATAAGAACATGGTTCACGCACTCCCCTCATCTCCCACACTGTGTCCTGTTTGAGGAAAACCACCCAGTACTTGCTCGCCCACAGAGGCCCTGTGGATGAAATGTTCAGACGCCCCATCCCACCTCCTCTCGCATTCTGTTTACCAGCTTTGCCAGAGGAGCAGAGTGGAGAGGCTGCTCCTCTGAGTGGTGAGGTATGATGTTTGGCTGATTTCACAGTGTTTCTTCCAGGCACTGCTGTACTTTAGACAAGGAATGTCTCCCATAGGCCTGTGTGTTAAAGGCTGGCTGCAGCTGATAGGGATCTGGGGAGGGGGTGGACACTGGAGGAGGGGGGTCATTGGACACATGCACTTGCTAGGTATACTGGGCCCCGGTCCCTTTCCTCTCTTTCTCTACTTCCAGGCCACCTTGAAGTGAGCAGTTTTGTTCTACCAGGCACTCCCACCATGACTTGCTGCCTCACCATAGGCCCAAAACAGAACAGCCAACCCATGATGGACTGAAACTTATGAAACTGTGAGCCAAAATATACCTTTTCTCCTTTTAGGTTGATTGTCCCAGGTATTTTGTCATAGTGACAGAAGGCTGACTAACACAAATAGTTCAAGCCTATTTCATTTATATTTCTATCCCAAATGCACTGACAATGAGCTCTTCATTGACTATTACCTGAGGACAGAGAGCTCTCCTTAGCAAGCCTTTTTCATCTAAAATAGTAGAACTAATGTCTTCTTCTGTTGTTTTGTTTTGATTTCAATGAACACCACATCATTATATAGCAATTATGCTATAAGGAATAATTACGTAACATAAAGGTTTTTTGTGTGCTTTATGTATTCATAATCAATTATGTACACACACAGAACAATACTATATAGAATCTTCAGAAAGTGAGAGAGATTTAATATACTCACGGGTCCTGGAAAGGAGCCATGGACCAATGACTGCACAGGGGGACATATGAAGGAGCTTCCAGGGGGCAGGCTTTAGAAAGCAGGTGGGGAGGGAGAGGGAGGGAGAAGGAGGGAGAAGAAGGGATGGGAAGAGGGAGAAGAAAATATATTGGACATCTGGGTAGAGCACACATACTGAAGATGTGAGATTTTATTGGTGCTTGAATGTCACAAGATCAGAGGGGAGGACAACTTGTGGCAGTGAGCAGTATTATTATCACAATTGTCCACCTGTTCACTGGGATAGTGCTCATAGTGCGTTTATGTTGAGGTGTTGGAAAAACATGAAATTTTAAGAAATAATATTATACTAATAAAAGTACCTGTATTCAAATAACAGCTAGATTTCTTCCTTACTTCACAAAATTAGGTAGGTAGCACTTCCCTGAACAAGTTCTCTTCCCTGTTATAACAGTCACTGTAGGAATCACGTTACGTGGCCTATATAACATGCTGGGGATAATGGCAGGACAGAAGCAGAGACCCTACAAAGACTCGTCACTGTGATTACCCAAGGCATTCTTCAATATTCATCTCTGACAATACTTCTATAATGATTCATTCTAGGGAGCTCTGAGAACATATTATGGTCATTTTCTTCTATAATATAGACTTCTTTTTAAACTCACTTTTAACCAATACATCAAAACATTAAAGTTGTACACATATTATTGGTGTAATATTATAGGTGTACATTCCAATACATGTATACCTTGTACAGTATTTAAATCTGGGAATATATGTTTGTCTCCTCAAATGTTTATTATATCCTTATGGTGCAGTTTCAAATTCCTTTCAGCTAGCTTTCTGAAATATACACTATGTTATTGTTATGCACAATTAGTATATAAGAGAATAGTGTCTAGGCTGAAGCTGAACTGATTCTGTCCTAGTTTCCCCAGCACATTGATATAACATGACGCAAAGCAAACTCAGAAGCAGCTGATTGGAGCAGCACTGAGAGATGCAACTGTACCCGTGACCTGGGGACTCACTTCATTCTGGCCCCCCAGCCCTGAGTAGGCCAATCAAAAAAATCTCTCTGGCCTTTGTGTTTGCTTTGTTTGGATTTTCATATGAACCTCTATTATCCCTTCAGTTCCATTCCATCAAGCTACTTTCAAAATACCAAAAGTACAAAAAAAAAAAATCACACAACTTAGCTTGACAAATGTGTGTAACTTTAACATTCCAGTGAAAATAGAACCCAGGTTGAAATACAGTTGCTACATGTACAAGGGAAGTTCCTTTCAGTGGCTGCCCACTTCCAAGGGTAATAACAATCCATGCTTCTAACTATATGTATTGGCTCAGATGCTTTTGAATTTAATAAAAATATAATTACACAGTATACTCCCTTTTGAGTCTGAATTCTTTTATACATCATTAGGATGCTGAGGTTCATCTATATTATCTCATGAATCAGCAGTCTATTCCTGTACAGGGCGTAACAATATTATTTTGTACATAAGTATCTGCATGTATTTGCCATTCCATTGTTAATTGGCTTTCTTGCACATACCATTAATGAGTATTTTTATGGGTAAATATTCCTACTCAAGAGTCACATTCCTGAAGGTGGGATATAGATTTGTTCAGAAGATACTGACAAATAATTTTCCAAAATTGTTGTGCTCTATCAGAAGTGTATATAAGATTTGAGTTTTATAGATTCTAGCTTTATATTGTATAGCTTCCATTTTAGATTAAATCCTATTATTTTAATGTATAAATTTTCTGATAAAAAATAATTTGAGCAACTTTACATTTATTTATTGAAAATTTATACTTCCTCCTCTCTGAAGTACCTTTTCAAGTTTTTTGTCGATTTTTTTATTCTGAGTTGTCTAGGACTTTTATAAGCTGTAAATATAAACATTTTGTTATATATATGTACTAGAATTCCTTTGTCTACTATATGACTTGCCAGTTCCCTCTTTTAGTAATGCTTTTTAGAATAGTTTTGTTGTGGACTGGTTACAAAGTTGCCTTGATCTCAAGTATTCTGTTTTAATCTACATATTTTTCTATAAACCAAGGTATTTTTCAGACATAAAAGTTTTTGCATAGTGTGGGATTTCAATGGTGCATGTATCACAGTGCACATAGGATCTTGGGAATAGTCAAGGTCATGTGTCAGCAAGCTGTTTCATAGATTACATCTACGGTAGAAGGTGGGGTCCAGGATGCTGTTTCTTTTTTTATTATAGCAATAATTTCTGTATTTTTTATAGCATGAACATTAATAAATTAGACACAAATATATTTCATGATATGTTAGTTAATATTTTATATTTGATGTGCTGACTTTTAAAAGCAATCATATAATTAGCTCCTCTCTTTGCATTTCTTTATAGCACTTTCCTAAGATATTTGCTGGAGTGGAAAACAAATTTTCCCCATCTTTTGATTAAAAAAAAGTCTAAGGAAATGCTCATTAATTTATTACAGAAAAAAACCCACAAAGTAAATATGAGGAGCTGCTAAATGGAAATTGAAGTACATTTTTACCATATCGATTTTAGAATTGTCAACATTTAAAAAAGTGATTCATGGATGTGAATTAGAAATTGATTTTCATTCCATACACTGAAACCAAAGTATAACCTAATAAAAACTGCCTAATATGGAATGGAGTATCAACAGAAAAATGCATGGGCAAGGAATGAAAAGGCCAAATGAGAATAAAGGAATATTCATTCCATTGGCCATGAAGTGGTGGACACAAGTCTGGTATATGACAGTGTTTAAACTAAAGTGAATGAATCTTAAGGTACTTTGAACACTGAGACTGATTTAGTGACTATAAAATATTTCTTGTTAAAGTAGGACATTATTTTCAGAATAAGATACATCAAACATTTTCCGAAAGAAAAACCTTATTTAGCTACCAACTTACATTTATATCGTTATTATTTGGTATGGGTAAAAATTTTCTCAATTATTTAGAGACATCAAAACATGATGTATTACTACATTAATTATAGTTATAATTTTTCAATTAACATAATGGTAATTTTAAATTATATAAATAAGTAAATAAATAAAAAATAGGAAGGATTATTAAGTGAGGGCAATAAGAGACCACTTCAGATGCTGGACACTATTATAGATCACTATTGTTCTAGGTATTTAAAGCTGCACATCCTACACCAGCGATTGATTTTTGCATCTATGGATTTCCATAGTGTTCCTGTAGCACCATCTGTGCACTGACTCAGAGAATATTCTTGCATGCCTGGGAATTACTCCCCAAAATGCATTTTATTTAGATTTTATTTATCTGGCCAATAAATATTTTAACGTTAAACCTGTTAATATCAAAATGTCTCAGAACTAATTAACTAAAACTTAAAATTTATTTTTCAAAAAATAGAATTATAATATTATACATTAAAATTAGATATTAGAAAGCTGAATGAGCTTTTGTGGAATATGAATGATTTCTTTCTCCAAAGGTGGCATCTAGTTTGATGAAACTACAGAGACCCCATGCTGTGTTCGCACATACCATACACAGAAGTTTTGAAGTACTTTGGCATGTATAACACCACAGTTAAGACTTGTGAAAGGAGTGCAGAAGACATTAATGAGGCTATTTTATCACTTTTGAATGCATAAATGTACCTTTGGGAATTATGTGACACACATAAATGGGCATAAACATGCATATGCCCATGATGTTCTTATATCAAACAGCAGCTTCCAGTCCCTTTGTTTTACAGTCCAGAGCACTGCCCTAACATAGTATCGCTTGTGTAATTCTCCTGCCAGATGCTGAACAGTTAGCACACAGTAGGAAGCATATTATCCTTGCAGAACATGTGGTGTTATTTTTTCCTAAGAAGAGAGGTCTATTACTTTTGTGTGTGCATATTTTAACAACATGATAAATATTTATTATAAAGTCTAAATGTTACAAACAATAACTCTTAGGTAATAGAAAAGCAAGGAACACATCAGAATGAAAAGAAAGCTTTCTCGAGCGTAAATGCTTTCTTGTACACCCCTTGGGAACACATCTTTTCCCCAAGTCCCCGTGGCTTTTGATTTTGCATGCCTGTATCTGTTTGCTAGTCCTTGTGTTATTTCCCTAGTACAAGTTTTTCAAGATGAGAAACAAGGTGCTAAGTTTGAAAGTCCATATAGTGCCTCAAAGAATATCTTGTGTATAATAGGTCCTTAATAAATATTAATTAAATTGATTTTTACATTATATTTTCAATGCATCTAAAAGTGAACAAATTGTTCTTTTAAAATATTTTCTGCCAGGTGTGGTAGCACAGGCCTGTAATCCTAGTGACTTGGGAGTTTAGGAAAGAAGGATTGATCACAAGTGATGTACCTCAATGGTAAAGTGTCCCTGGCAGTGGTGAAATGCCCTCAGGTTCAAACCCCAGTATGGAAAATATATATACACATAAAGACATATATATGATTTTAAAATTATCATTATTTCAGGGGCGAAACACATTAGGCAAACTAAAAACATCCTTAATAAAGTCATTTTTAGTTTATTTCTCTAACCCTAGAGGATCTGTTAATTGAGAGGTTAAAGTGTTGAATTTTTATGCAGTATACTCAAGAGGACAACATGTTGCCCTGGTGAATAACTGATAATAGCATTTTACTGCAATACACTGGGCAGCATATGCTAATTACACCAGTTAGAGCATTTTCTTAGCATAATTCATGCTAAAGCAAGTAAAATACACAGGGACGACATTTTTTTTAATTGGTTGTTCAAAACATTACACAGCTCTTGACATATCATATTTCATACATTAGATTCAAGTGAGTTATGAATTCCCATTTTTACCCCAAATACAGATTGCAGAATCACATTGGTTACACATCCACATTTTTACATAATGCCATATTAGTAACTGCTGTATTCTGCTACCTTTCCTATCCTCTACTATCCCCCCTTCCCTCCTCTCCCATCTTCTCTCTCTACCCCATCTACTGTAATTCATTTCCCTCCTTATTTATTATCCCATTCCCCTCACAACCTCTAATATGTAATTTTGTATAACAATGAGCCAATCCCTAAAAAACAAATACCAAATGTCTTCTTTGATATAATGAGAGCAACTAAGAACAGAGCAGGGAGGAAGCACAGGCACAACATTTGAGATAACCTTTGAAACAAAGAATAAGTGAAGATAAATTGTTTCAGTAAAAAAAATTTCAGAATCCAGATCTGTAATTTGTGATTTTTGCCCATTAGAGTTGTTGCATTATTAAATACCCCCTCCATCTGAATTGAACACCACTAGGGAAACACATAAATGTATGCATTTTTATATGTACAACAGATAGGTACTTGAAATTCTGAGAGCTGTAGTAGGTTACTTATATAGTTGCCATAAAAGGAAACATGTTGTTATGTTTCCAATCTGAAATATTTCTTTCACTGTGGATAATTACAGCTGTGACTATTTTGCTTCCATATATTGCATTATTTTATGAAATGCGTCCCAGGTTTAAGAGGTCATTTTATAGTGACCATGAAATTTAGAATAGTTTCAACTTAACAGACCTGAATGAAGAGAATGCATCAGTTAAAGTCAGTATGCAACCATAAAATAAGTATCACATGGAGTACTTATCCTTCTCCTGAGAGAAAACCTGGGTGATGTCCTGTTTCTTGCCTTTTAAGTCAGTGGTTGACACAATTATGAAGCCCACATAGAAAAGAAGAACTTTCCAGCACACGGGGATTTCTCCCATAGATAACTGCACAGATAAATGAACAATAGCTCTCAACTCCTCCCAATTTAGAGCCCCCTAAGCCATTTATAATACCTCAGAGGTTAGGATATGTTCTGTTATGCTCCATTAACTTAGCAGATTTCCTTCCTTTGAAAGGAGATTAGTAAAGTCAAGTAAGCCTTTCCACTTTGTTTTGTGTGTGTGTGTGGGTTGTCTTGTTTAATTTTATTTTAAATGACAGAAGGATAAAATAGAGCAGAAGGAAAGGGAGAAAGTTTCTAAGAAGAAAGAAGAGAAAAAACAGAATATTTGAGAATAGCTAGTTTTTCTTACCTTCTAGACTAGGTTTGGGGAGCAAGATTGCCTGGTGCTCTGGAGAAGAAAGAAGAGAGGCAGAAAGTAGATTTAGAGTGTAGAAGAAGGGTACAGGAGCTCTCATCCTCAACCATCTGTACCAGGTACCAATCGACTTCCCAGGTAGTCACAAAACAGACCCAAGTGCAGCTTCTGATCTTAAGATTGGGGAGCAAAGGGCTGTACATCTTTGCAGACAGATCCATGCTGTAGACCAGAAGGAGACTAACGAAGGATTCAGATTCCCCTAGCCTGATACAGAAGTATCAGAGTGATCAGAACAAGGGGTCCAGGTCATTAATACAGATGCATCTTTTATAGCTGACTTGTGTATACTTACCAAAGATCAGTTTTCCCAACAATAGTCGATTCCTATAAACAAAAAAATAAGTGTTTCACTCCACCAGTCTTTACAACTATGCCCTCTGTCCATGACTAAAATTCAGCCCTAAGAAAAGTTGATAGGATAATCAGATCATTAAAAAAATTAGATTTTGTCTTTAATCTTGGAAAAAAAAACTAATTGAATCATAGAAAATGAATAGAAGAAATAGATAAAGAAGAAAGATAAAGTGCTTACATACCTGATTTGTGAACTGAGAATGCTCCTTGCAAAGTACTCTACCATACATGGGGGACAAAATAGTGAAACCAAAGAATGGCACCTGCTATCAGAGCTCAGTCTGTTTTGGGAGACAAACATTCAGTCATGAGTCCTACAAAATACATGAAAATAAAAGTCTAATATGGTGTTAAAAGAATTGTTTAGTCTCTATTGAATTGTGGCTGACAATTTTCCATTTTATTGAGTGATGAGTGAATACAAGTAACTTAGATAAAAAATAAGAAAAAAAGAGTGTTCTAAATATGAGCTTGTGAGCATGTGCACACACACCTACCTGTCAGGCCTGACATGGCAAATAGTTTCAGGTCTACAAGGCATTGCAAGAAAGCGACTTGGAGGGAGAAGATGAGTTCAGGCCACAGAATGGTAGAGAACACAAGGTGCGGACCAGCTCCTGTGGGGCCTTGCAGGCAATACTGGAATAGCTTTAATCATCATACAAGTGATGGTTACAATTGAAATATTTTGAACATGGAAGGATGATATCAGACACGTATTTTGAATAACATATCTGTGATTAATGTACTTAAAAAATTCAGAGAATGGGAGTTGGGGAAACAAAATCAACAGGAAATTTTTGTTTACCAGATGATATGGTTTTTAATCTGGAATGTACCCTAAAGGCTCGTGTGCTGAAGGCTTGGTCCTGGTGCAATAGCGTCCAGAGGTGGGGCTCTTGGGAATCGACGGAGTCAGAAGGGTACTGACCTCATCAGTGAATAAATCTATGGATAGGTGCCTGAAGGCATTATCGGGAGGTGGTGGAAACAGTTGGAGGAGGTAGATCACTGAGCCTTGGAAGGGTGTTATTGCTCCTGGTGACTTCCTCTCCCTCTCTGCTTCCTGGCTATCATGGGTAGGCAGTTCTGTTCTACCACATATTCTCTGCCGTACTGCTATGTCTCACTCACCACAGGCCCACAACAATGGTGCAGGTGGACCATGAACTATAACCTCTAATAAGGGGCAAAATACATCTTTCCCTTCTAAGTTGTTTTTGTTAGGTATTTTGTCACAACAGTGAAAAGCTGACTACCACACCAAGCAAACATAATCTTGTTTTAATTAGAATTATGAGAGAATAAGTGGAAAACTGAGAAGGAAAAAAGAGGGTGGTTGGTTGAGAGTTTTAACAATCAGAATGAGACAATGGATTTGATGCATACAATCAACAGAATGAAGTGATTGATCAAACAAAGAAAGAGCATGTTTCAAGGATCAGACCTGATGCTGGCTTGTGTAATTGTAAAACAACTGCGCTATTCATTGGGCTAAACTCTGCTGCTTCCCAATCTTCAGTAGAGTACATACTTATTATCAGGGGAACTGAACAATGCACCAATTTTGATTCATGCCGGGGGCAGATGTAACCTTCATTTCTGAAATATGCCTGGGTGGTGCTGGTAATGCTGGCTCTGAGACCCTGGAAGATGTGGAAAGAAGATGGCAAGGTGTGGGATATTTGACCCCATGCCAAATTCAGATTAGAATTTACCAAAAATGAGGTACTGAGACATACATGCAAAAACTAACCCCAAGAAAATTGTTTTTAGGTTCATCAATTAATCAGTGTGCCTAGAAACAATGTATCAATACTAAAGACCTGTTGACTCCTGGTTAAATGCTTAATGGATGACATCTAGTCTCATCATCACACTTGTGACTGAACCAATTGTGTTGTTCAATCCTTTTCTGGCCTAAACAAGCCATCCTTCTTGTGTACAGCTGAACTCAGCATACTTCTCATAAGATATTTTGCTATTTTATTAATTCCATTATAAGGGACGTAGTAGAAACACGTCAACAGGCATCATAACAATATTAAAATCAATAATTTGATAGAAACAGATTTTATTCATTTAAATTTAAGCATTTTTGTCCTTTTAAAAAAAGTGTTGTTAAAATAGTAATACATTTTTTATAACCCCAGAGATTTGTGGAACATAGGCTATTTCATAAGAAATAGACACATAGCCCAGGGTCTGGCTTATATTAAACCAATAATCATGTGTTAAGTGAATAAACAACTACATGAATTGTAATAATTACTGTGCATTTGCTTTCAATTGGCCTCTTTCTCTTCATTTTATAACCTACTCATTTTCATATAAAGCTAAAACAGCATTCTTTGAAACCACATAAACATAATTAGCCATTATTTTAGCCATTATTTTAAACTCTAAATTCTGTGGCAAACTTCTGTCACCAACAGAAAGGTGCAGGATCTGTGTTGGTGCGGACTTTGGGCTCCATGAATAGGTCTGGCTGTGATCCTCCTTGATCATTGTACTTGAGATGGAGGTAATAATGCCCAGGAACTTTAGATGCTTCAGAGACAGAATAACATCGATTTCTTAAAGCATCATTTCTGAATATGAAAATTACCTTCCCATATTAACTTTAGGGAAAGTTCTCTTTGTTCAGTGGCACTACTGGCCAAGAGAAGCCATGTGAGGTGGAGCTCTGGTCTTCAGAGAGGTTGTCTTCCTATGTCCTTCCCTTCCCTGCAGAACAAAGAAAATGAGCTTCATTGTAAATGAACATTAAAATTACTAAGCTTCCTTTTGGCTACTCCACATTATAAGCTTCACTTTTTGAATTACCTTAAATGACATTTTTTTAAGCTATGGAACTTAAATTCCTTCATTTTCAAGAAATTTATTGTGCAATCATCTGGTATGTTTTCTCTGAGGGTTTAAACACTTAAACATCTGTTATTATCAAACAGCTTGAAGACAACTGCTCTTTTAAAATAATTCCAAGGAAGGTTCAAATAAATAATCAAAACAACTAGAACAAATCAACTTTTTGAAAAATATCTTAATGCTAATATTTCTTATTTTAATTAGTTTTCCTTTTAAATTGTAGGTCATTGCTAATTAAATGATCTTTAATTGGACTTTTTGAGTCATTTTGATCCATGATAACCCATTTAGATTGAAAATCATTTTCTCTGGTTTACTTAATTTAGAAAATGCTACATTAATCACTTGCAGTATTTTATTTGCTAGTCGTAATTGGACACTGAAATGTTTATGGAGAATGACATACTGATAGAATTAAAATCAACTTATATCTTCAATGTAGTTTCAAAACACCATAGTTCAGGTAAATTCTCTAGAAACAATAGATGAATGAAGCCTTTTATTCTGTACCATTTTAACCAATCAATATCTCTCTTTTTAGAGAACCCCTTGTCATTACTAAGACTATAATTTTGTCTAAAATATACTTTTTAGTGATCAAATGTCTTCATATTTACTAGAAAATGCACCATGTAGAAACACATAAGAATAGAGATATTATGAAAATACTTTTTAATTGGAAAATCCACAAAAAAACACTAATGTCATATCTGTGTAATCACTAAATATTGGAAATTTCTGTGGCAATTTATAATTCCTATACATCAGATATTCACATTCTTCACAAGTTGCAAAATTAGTAGGTACTAATGGTTCTGTCCCCATGGTCAAGGGACAAGGAAAAAAAAAACTTGAAGATACCCAGAAAAATGAATCTAACTCTCAGAAATAGCAAGACTAATATGAATGAACCAGCTTGTGGGTGTAAATTCTGCCTTTCTCTCGACTTCATCAAAACCACTTTGATTTAAGTATTAGCATAAATATTCTCAGCAGTAAAAACCAATGACCAGAGCAACACTTTAAGATAATTGTAAGGAAAGCAAGAAGGTCCCAGGTATTTACTTTCTACCTGCTCCCACTCAACTCAGGAGCTATAGATTATACTGTGGAGTTGATCTTCCCTATAGAGTAGAACACCTGGGGGCCTTGCACATTCCAATGCCCAGTTCATATTCTTTTTTTTTTTTTTTTTGAGAGAGAATTTTTTTTTTTTACTATTCATTTTTTAGTTTTCGGTGGACACAACATCTTTATTTTATTTTTATGTGGTGCTGAGGATCGAACCCAGCACCCCAGCGCATGCCAGGCGAGCGCACTATACTGCTTGAGCCACATCCCCAGCCCAGTTCATATTCTTAATCAAGTAAGTCAGAATCTATGATGATTTTTTTTCCTTGTCTTATTATACTTGCTAAGATCGCCACTACAAATCTGAAAAGAAACATAAAAATAGGCATTTGATTTTTTTTGTATTGACTGACTTGATTAGATATTATTTTACTTTTTCAATGTTGTTTAGTTCATCGGTTTATATTTATAATGTAAAATCAAGTCATATTTGTTAGAAAAGCTTGATAGTATCAAAAATAAATAAAGAGCTATTTCTATATTCTCTAGGCTATTTCAACTTGGTGGCTTTAAAAAAAAAAGATGAATTATTTCTTCACTGCTAAAAAGCAAACAAAATTATTCAAAAAGAAACCAATATAACTCACTTGAAGCTTATGTATGAAATATGATATGTCAAGAGCTTTGTAATGTTTTGAGCAACCAATAAAAAAAAATTTAAAAAAAAAGAAACCAACAAGTCCATAGTACTAAAAAAAAAAAAATCAGAAATAATGAATATTTGGAAGAAAAGTTCCCAAACCATATTTCCTTGATAAGGTCACAGTATTGAAATGAGCCCTGAGCAACATTGTCTTGATTTCTGAAAGGTGTTCATAATATAACTTCCAATATATGAGAGGAAAAGTTGTAGTTAAGTGACCTTAAGCATGCCTTCCTATGTCTATTTTAATGTGAAATGGTTTCCCTTGAACTTTGGCTTTCTTTTTCCCAAAATAATGTGTTCAAACATCCTTGAATTTCTGATATCACACTTAGAATATGTGGCAACCTTAACTTTACATTTTATTTACTCTCAAAAAAATAAATTTTAAAAATTCTAAATTAGAGTAAATTTTAAAACACTTTAAATTTACTTGAAATAATCATTATGAATTTATTCTTTTTGTTGCACTTAATAGTCAAAACACTTCAGGTGCTAAACCTCTGACAAGATCTTGCATAACAGTTTTGAAATTTACACTTCTGATTGATGATTTTGATATTATTTGTAGAAACTTGTTACCATATGTTAATCTTCTAGACATTGTTAAATAGACATTTATTATAAATAATCAATTCTATAAAATATCCTCATAATATCTATTTAATATATCCATTAAATATTTCTTTATAGGTCCTAAATATATTCTACCCCATAAATTTCTATAATTTAATTAACTCTTTGTCTTATAAAGCATGTTTTTAAAACTTTAAGAGCATTACTTACAAGAGCAAGGTAAACCACTTAGGAGGCATTTGGTGGCATGACACAGGACTGTAAATTGTACATATTTGACTCAATATTTAATATGTTATGGATATAGTGAATTTATGGAATAAACTTAATTCTAAATTTAGACAAATATTATAAGTTTTCATTGCAGAAATATAATGCTAATTTCAAAATATTCTGTAATTATGTATATTTTCTTCTTAGATCCTAAATAATTACTATATAGATTCTTACATGATTGGTGTGCTTTCTATTATGCTTTTGCTCTTGTCCATTCTGTATACATTTTATGTAGAATTAAGCCTCGCTTATTTTTTATAATAGAACTGTAACCTTATTCTGCTTAGCTTGATTATTTTTAGCTTCCTATTTTATTCTGAAATAAAAGTTGCTCGGAAACAAGGAGGAGAATGAAGACTACCATAAACATTTCTCTTTTCTAAAGACAATTAATTATATTCCCGTTCATTTATTGTTTATCCTCTGCTCTGTCAGGATTGTGGGATACTGTCTCAGCACTCACTTGTTCATGTTAATTTCTGTGCTTTCCCCTTCCTACATGTGAAAGCTACATGACTTGGTTGATAGGTGAACCTAATAACTAGAGCACTATTTCGAATAATCAATCCCCTTCTATCTCCAACTACAGAGATCACAAAAGCCTTCTACCTGCATATATTCTGACTTAAAATATACTCCCTGAGATTTACTCTCCTTTGAGTTACTTGCAACTTCATGTTACATCATCTTCATTATTTTACATTTAGACTTTCTATGTCACTTTACTTTAGTTGTATCTCTTGTATGTATCTTTGAATTGGATTTTCCATGAATCTAAAAATGTTAATATGTCACTTTGCTTTAGTTATATCTCTTGTATGTATCTTTGAATTGGATTTTCCATGAATCTATATGTATTTATTCAATTTTTTAGATCACTTTTCATCTATTCTCTTACTTCACATCATGACTAGATGGTAGATTCACAACATGAATATTTCAACAATTTATCAAGCCCGCTGGTACTAGGGACTGAAATTTATTATACAATGAATGAAGGTAACTTATAATATATGATCCATAGTTTATCAGATTAGAGTAACTGAAAGTTGTTCAACAAGTATCAATGTTGATTTATATTTAAAAATCAATTTTATATCCCTCTACTATAATTAATGATTGGTGCTTATTCTATTTCATCTGTCATTGGGCTGGTTTTCACTTAACAAATTTTTGTCTTATTTATACATGATTTCAATTATTTCTTAAGATCATGAAGATTTGAATATAACTTTAATTTAATGTTATCTATGTGCAATGAACTCTGAAGCTGTTTTTCTTCCATAAATGTTGATTTGTGTTCATAATAATAAAACCCATTCCATGCTTTAGTTAATAAATACTTAAAAAGTTATGAGATTATTTTAAATTAGTAGTAACTAAGAAATAGTATTTAACACCTCTACCTATAACTATGATCTGCCACAAAGAAGGCAGATAAAGAGGAAATGTAATCTATTGTGCTGTACATATGAAATATTGAAAGAAATACAGTGTTAAATGAGTTCGCTCATAAAACTAAGCTCTCTTAGTAGTTAAATTTTATCATGGATTTTATCACAGTCAGAAATACATGATGCTGTGGTTCAGTTGTAAACACTTAAAACTGTGAAGAAATTCCAGGAAAGTATTTTTCAACAACTTAAACCATGGCATATAAAAACATGGTTGAATTTAGCTCCTGGGCAATTGCAAGCATTCCAAGGTGGGAGCTAAGAATTATTTATTTGAGCGAGCAGGAGTGGGGGGGGGTGGTAAAGTCCTGAGCAGGAAAGTAAGCAAAACAAACCTCCTGTGTAATATTGTGACATATTTTTCACCGGGGAAGTGAATAAAGTTCTGAATTGCATGTATTTTCAAAGCAACTATTTTAAAATGAAAAGTTATGCACTATAAAAGTAGTTTCCTACCTACTAAATTATAAGCTTCATAAGAAAGGAAACATGTCTATTTTATGTAATCACTCTATACAGAGTCCCATGTTCATAATGTATGCCCAATAGCTCCTTGTATAATGGAACACACAGACTTAAATTTCAACAAGGTCTTGTTGAGCAGTTGAGCATGGATTAAAACCAGTATGGAATACAGAAACACATGGGTCTATGTTTGTTCTAGGTGCCCTTTGCTGTCTGGTGATGACTAGATGCCTGAATACATGGTGATATTGCAGTGCTAGTGGGAGATGAACCAAATTCTTGGGAAGTCCAGAGCCATGTTCATAGACAGAGAAGTGGTTTCAAGCCAGGATCTTCAAGTTGGCTAAAGCTCCCACAGCATGGATGGTGTTGATCCTGTAGAGAGATGTAATAAGCAAACCTCATCAAGACTGATGCCTCAGTGATAACTGGTAAGTATGGGCACAGTCTTTGCTCTAAAGTCTTCTGCAGCATGCTAGAGCCACACCAACCACAACACAGCCATTACCACTTGGAGTCGTATTGTTTCAGGGATTTTCAAATTTCTAGGGCAACTTACTCAACAACATGCAGTCTCTTTATCTGAAAAGTCTTAAATATTACAGTCTGTCTTGATGATGTAGCCAGGAGGCCCGTGGGAGGATACTAACACTGTGCTATTTAAAATCTGTAGCCACCAGAATTATGAGTCAAATAGACCTCTACTTAAAATTAACAAGCCTCAGGTATTTTGTTATCGCAAGAGGAAATGGACTAAGACATATATTATCCCCAAAACTTCCACGTCTTAACCTAAAAACTCTTACTTTTAGAAAGTAATACAACAGTACAAATAAGAAAAAAAATAGGTGTATGTTTTAATTTTTAAGATAATCAAATGTTATTTGTCGGTATAACTATAATAATGTAACTTAAAATATACCATTATTATCAGATGCCTGCATTCATTTTTGCAATTCTTCTTTTCTAGATTAATAATTTGTTCATTTTATTTGCCATGCTAGCTGTCTAACCTTCTAGGAAGTAAGCATTTATTACTTTTAGAACATAATCAGAATTGATGCCCATGCATCAACCTACAAACATTATATTAGTATTGGACCTTTGCTTATTCTGTTGTAAGTCTAAAACTTTTCAAGTGGCCAATCTGGATTTTATCATTTACATAAATAAGCTAGTCAGATGTACAAAATTATGCTATGTTAAAAAATTGTATTAAGGAATAAAAAGTAGCAAAAATTAGAATATAATAAAAATAGCAAAAAGTTATACCATTTTTTAATAAAAATAATCTTAAAATTCATAATTGTATATCAATTAGGTATAAATGTCTAAAATATTAGTCATAAATTGTGTAAATTGTCCCTATAATAAGAGTAACAAATAAACTATATTTTATAATACTGAGGTTACAAAAAGAAATTAAAAGAATATATTAAAGTGTTCCAGTTTAGCAAACTGTGGTCTCCCTATGAAAAGTGCTGTGACATCTTTCAGAAGCACACAGTCAAGACTTGGCCTTTTCTGCCTTGTCCCTGTGTGACTCGCCAGGGAGCCAGTCAGGTTTTTGGACTAACACATCTATAAAGTGCTAAACCCCTGATGAACTTCCATTTAAGTACTTAAAATACCCAAATAAATCTAGCAATCATCATGTGTTACACAAGGATTGAAATATTCACCAAATCTCAGTCATAGGTAAAAATGGAGAATTTAGTGTATTCATGTTCTTGTAAGGTTAAATGACTAACCAACTATTCAAATAATCTCAAAATCACAATTCAAACTTTCTAAAACAAAACATCAGCTGGGTATGGTGGCACACGCCTATAATCCCAGCATCTAGGAGGCTGTGGCAGGAGGATTGTGAGTTCAAAGCCAGCCTCAGCAACTTGGTGAGGACCTAAGCAACTCAGTGAGAACCTGTCTCTAAATAAAATTTATCAAGGGCTGGGGATGTGGCTCAGTTGTTCAGTACCCCCAAGTTCAATACCATGTGCCAATAAATAAATAAATAAATAAAGCAAAGTATCATTTAAATAAAATTAATCTGCCTATAAATTTTTCCATAAATCTGCTTCTTAATTTTTAGAGAAGGAATTGCTTGATTGATTTTGGAATTATAGTGTTATTAAGTAATTCTTTAGTGAGAAATGTTATATTAAAAGGATTTATTTTATTCTTTTCCAAACAGAAAAAAATTTGTTTTATTTTAAACAACAAAAGGATCAACTCTTGCTGCGTGGTGTATTCTTAGCATCTGACATTTAGAAGCATGAATGATTGATAACTCCTCCTTATTTAGATGGAAGATTAGTCTTTATGTAGATTTAAGAGAAGGAAGAGACATTCACATTTCTCACTTTTATACTAGGAATGCTGTAAATTTGAAGTGTCAAAAAGTAATTTCTCAATTTATATGCATGGAAAGAACTCTATTTTTGTTTAAATGTACTATCATTAAAGTCTCCCATATAAGGTAACCAATACATATTTGAAGTTTCATAAATGTATAATGCCTTTGAAGTTATCTTCTTTCGTTTTATTGGTGAGTTGCTAAGCAATATACAATGCTATTCAAGAACCACTGGACATTAGTTTCAAAAGCAAGTCATGGATAATGGAACTACTAAACCTGCATTTAAATGTCTTACATATGAAACTACCACATACAGTAAATATTAATCATAAACTGAGTTTAGCATAATAGCTGAATTTTAGAGTGTTCTGTTCCTATTCAGAGCCATGTGATTATTGAAAAAGTCTAATTTAGTAACCCTTGTGCGAAATCCCAAACGAACTTTATTTACATGATACCCATCATTTCTCATTTGTATATTATTTCTATAATTTCAATTTTGAAATAATTGCTAAATCAACATATTAAAATCTAGAGAATAAGGAATTCATCAAAAACAACCTAAAATCGTATTCTAGTGAGACACTGAACAAAAATGTTCAAAGGGCTTTGGTGAATGAAAAGAACCATGGTGGACAAAGAAGTGAAAATATTCTGAAAACTCCTACATCAGGCTCTGAGGGGAGTCTCCAGAGTATCCTGCCTGCCATCCAGGAGAACATCTCTTCCTACTGCACAAATGAATTAGGACTGATTTTTGTGTAAGCAATAAGTATTTAAAATGAGTTGCTTAGCAATTCAGCTTTTCCTATAGAACACTGAACTCCTGAAATAACAGCTTGGTTGCTGTTATTTTTGGTTGCTGACATGATTTTTAAGATTTTTTTCTACTTCCAATACCAGAGAGAGAGAGAGAAGAAAAACACTTCTGAATGAAAGACTAAGCCAAATTTTTCAAACTTAGGATTTTTGAGATGTATATTCTTACAGAAGAAAAGTAGAGACATGTTAAAGTTTTGTAGTTTTGTGTTTTTTTTTTTTTGGAAGGTAATTATATGGAATTAGAACTATTGACAAATTTGGATATTTTTAAGTTAGACTTACCAATTAAAGATGCATAGAATAAATATGAAAATAAATTGGCCAATTTTGTTCCAAAAAATAAGCCAGATAACTTGGTTTAGAGTGACTTCTATCAAAATTAAACAGTCTACCACTGACTGTACTTTGAGACTGACTATCTCACCATGACCCTCCTCCTTAAGCCCAGAATCTGCAGAGTGTCCCTGTGCCTGGAGGACTCCACCACTGCTTACCAGGCAAACTCTAACTCATCTTTCAAGGCTTACTTCAAAAACACCTGACCTTTGCATTCTGTGACAGCTTTAGTTCTGTTCTGTAATTTATCTGTTTACATGTCCTTCTCCTATTTTTTTTCCTTTATGGAGAAATTTATGAATGCTATGAATGCCCTTGCATTTTTGGAGCACTCAGTAATTCATATTTATGAAAATATGCAAGGAGAACAAAACTGGATATTCAAGAATGAATCAGAAAAAAATAGGCTCAAAGCTCAAGATAATGCTTCTATAATCACAAAAGTTCAAAATGTTACCTAAATAAAGGTTTTTGAGACATGGATAAGGAAGACCTTTGTTTGCTCCAAGGCATAATGACTCATTCAAGAATTATATACCTCATTTGTATTCTGTCACAATTTTTAAAAAAGTTTTTCTAACATTTTATTCTAAGCTCTAACTATATTATCTTTTCACCAGATAACATTGTATAAATGCCATCATATTGATTAAACTATTTTTTAAACACTGATATGGTGTTGACTTCTAAAATATACTTTTATAGCTTTGGTTTGTTTGGTTTTAGGGAAACTGTAAATAGCACAAAAAAAAGATTGTATGAAGAAAATTATCCTATCTCCCACAACTAGAAATGTGTCACTGCTAATGTCCACTCTTGTAATAAATGCATAGTGAGAAGTGAGAACAAGCATGTGCCCTGACTTCACAGCAGGTCACGCAGATTCCCACAGAGCCCAAGTGGGATGCCACAGAAGGCAGCAGGAAGGGAGCGCTGGTCTTGAGAGCTCCCTGTCTAGCTCCACGAGCTGATGGCTGCACTTGGAAGATAAGCAGGTTACTTTTGGTCTGCAGGGAGAGGGAGGGTAAAGGGAGAAGTCAAGGGAAAACATTGCAAAATCAATGGTTGTGGAATGCCTGAAAGCAGATTATTAGGTCAAACAACTTCATAATTTATTTTTCAGATTCAATAAAAGATAAAAGATACTACTTTGTCAGCTAAATTAATCAATCCTAATTAATGGAAAAATTCTACATTCTTAATAATATATAATTATTACAAATAACAATACAACTGTAGAAATATAACAAAACTAAACCTTTCTTTTAAATTGCATCACTTTGTATTTTGATTATTTTCATAAGCTTATCGCTAGGATTTCTATGACTATTTTTGAGATACATAATTAGACATTAACATCCTCAGCTATTATATCCTCCATTGCAGTGTTCTATATATAAGGTATAAGGTTTTATTCTACTAAATCAAATGTGTGCATTGTAACTATTTGCAGCAGAGATTGCTTTCAGGGGCATAATCCAGAATGTCTGGCTATTAGAGCAAATGTTTTCTTTTAGTAACATCAATATGCTTCTACAGAGAAGAGGAAAATAGGATCCTGGCATGGCAAAATATGTAGATGTTATCTGGTGCCATAGTGCTATTGGAATTAATGTTAAGTTTTCAAACATAGGGAGAAATAAAACTGTCAGACTTATGTTTCAAAACTGGCCCTGCAGAATTTCCAATATTCCACAGAGACTAATTTACAAAGACTCCCTGTTCTTCCCAACATTCACTGACCTGTGTTATAAATGCCAGAAGATGATGTTTATACTTATAAGACAGGAGCTAAACATTCACAGTATTATCACTACAGGGCTTTCTGGACCCCTTGCCCCACCAAATAAAATATTGCTTGTTATAAGAATTTTTCTGAAACATAAGATGAGCTGAGGGATAAGTGAAAAGAAATAAGACTGACAGCAAGACAGGCAAAAAGCCTAGAGTATCAGGAATCTATTTATCTATCTACACACACACACATACACACACACAGAGACACACACACAGACACACACATACACACGAGAGAGAGACACACACACACAGACACACACACACACAGACACAGTTTTTTTTTTTTAACCTTGATTTTGGCTGGAATTAATTACACAAGAATATTGAAAACACATCCTGAGTTCCATTAAAATCTATTAATTTATAGTCTTAAAATAGTTTTAACATATTATAGAAAGACTACAGCAAACTTAAAAGTTTAAGATGACAACTCTCTGTATCATAAACTTGGTATGATATAATACATTTATTTCAACAAAAACAAATTATCATTATATTTTAGGTGCTGATATAATTGTATTCATGTATTTAAGTCCATTTAAGATCAATTTTAAAACACAATAAAAATAAAGGGGAAAAGGACATTAGTTTTTCATTTTGTTTATCTGTTAAAACATTCTGAGTTCCAGAAACCTGCCCAGTTAACAGCCTCCAGAGAAATTGATTATGGAAGCTTGACAGGTCAATGTGTATGTAGTGTAAAAGGGTATGCATTTTAGTGGAAGTAGCACTGATTTTTGGATTCTAGGCAGGCTCTCCTCCAACTTGCTATTTATATTGAGTAAGTCTTTTAATTTCGTAGAACTTTGGTTTCCCTATTCATTAAATAAACACATTAGAATCGATACTTCAACAGATAACCTCAAGGTAAAAACTCAGTCACCACAGAATCTGCTCAAAGTCAGTTCAAACAATACTAGCCTTCCATCCGGAGACTCCCCGGTGCTTGGGAACAGTAAAAAAGATCACTGGCGATTCTCACTGTACAGTGATGCTTTCACAAATGTTTTCCCATGATTAATTCCCAGCTGAGCTGTCATCTCTGTCCAGCGACACAGATAACACCAGAGATTCGAGTTTCTTTCTCTGCTAAGGACGGACCGGCATTCTGTCTACCACAACTGTCTTTCCCATAATCTTTTAGGTAAACACAGGAAACACAACTAACTAGTTCACCTGGGTTGAGGCAAAATATTGCAGATGCCACAGAGTTTTGCCCACAAGGAAATGAAATCTGGATTAGACATTTCGGCCAGTAGATGTCAAAGGAGTAGATAGGAAAAAGAAACCTGATGTTCTAGAAAGAAGGAAACCCGTGGAAATAATCATGGCAACATGACAAAGGAAGTCACATGGTAAGAACTGCAGAAAGCTGTGAGCATTTCAAGGGAGCATGCCAGATATGAAGCTGTGGAAATGGACAGCTTCCAATTCACAGAGATAAGAAGCCAGGAGACTGACTTACAGGTGTAGTCAGGGAAATCAATTCCATATCCTTTACTTTGGCTGAAATTTAGAGGACAGACTGGCTGCATTTGACTAAAGGTGAGGGTAGCAGTCTGTACCTCAGTGACATCCGAGTCCTTTAGGGTACTGAAGACTTCACAGCAGTCTGGAAATCGGGTATATCCAAAAGAAATAAATGTCAATCAGCAGATCTACCTGCACTTAAGAATCTCGAGGAAAATTTACAAGATGGTTTTAGTAATGCTGACCTTGAGAAGTTTGTGGTGTATTGAAATGAAAATTCCTATTCATCATAACATTTTGCACCTTTTTTGCACAATGCAGTATTTCCTTGAAATCCTAGCAGCAGAATAATATTGAAGTGTTGAAACAAAGTCTAAAATCCTTGAAATGTTAAAATAGAGTTAAAAACATTGAAGTTAAAAATGAAGATTGACAGGTTATATTCTTCAGATACATTGATGTGCTCAGGGTTGCTATTGTAAAGCAACTCAGGAATACTTGGGCATGATAAAGTACAAAATTCCTGGAATAATAATGAAGAAAACAGGGCCTGAAATAAAATCAGTATGTGAGATAATCTGAATTATCTCCAAAATTGAAATGGATATGACATTTTACGTAAACTATATATAATTATTTTGAAAAAGTAAATTCATATATAGGCAAGGTGACTTTCACATTAATAATAGAGATATGTGTAATAAGAAAATTCATCATGCATCAGAAAATAATATCTTGATGATGATTCATGCTTTTCATAATAAGACCATATATCAATTCATAAAGAAAAGATTCTATTGTACTCACAATGCTGAAAAAAAAAGACTCATAATAAAATTCCAGCTGTCCATGTTCTCATAAACAAGCAGCCTAGAATAAAGGTTAATAACTAGAAGTTATAAACAACTGTCTTTAATTGTATAAAACACAACCATGCTAGGTCCCAGGAATTCAGCATTCTGAGTGATCCTTCTGTTTAATGTAGAACAGCATAAGCCCTGATATTTCAGACAATTCAAAATAGAGGTGATACACAGATATGTGAGAAGTGCAAGGTACATAATAAACCAGCTGAAAGACAGGCTGTGAAAGTCTCAGGAATAGTCATTATGCTTCATAATCTATAATACATAGAAATGAAATAATGTGAGTGCATTTTGTGTGTGTGTGTGTGTGTGTGTGAAAGAGAGATATGAAATGTGCTGAGACAAAAGGGAAAATCTTAAGGTAAATAAAATGAACATATAAAACCTGACATGGACAACTAAAGATCAGAAATTGGTTGAAAATGAGATTTTTCTATAAGCAAATTGTAGATGAGCCAAAAAAAATTTTAGAGTTACTAGTCAATGACAGACTGCATATATGATGATAATCCCCTAAAATCATATCTCCTTAATACTGGTCTAAGTTTGTGAAATTACATGCTGATGTTCAGATGACCAAATTGCCTGATGATGCATTTCTCAGAATATACCTTCATCATTGGAATGCATGAAAACATATGATATATCATATGTTTTCTACAAGAACATTAAAACAAGCCTCAGAATATTCCCACTGATTAAGAATTATAGGTGAGAAATGTAGTACCTTTGCTCTACCCATAACAAGGTTCATGACTGTGACTCTATAACAAAGGACACATTGATAACAGAAAACATGCTAAAGTTATTTAACCAATGGTTTCCTTGACATGGGAGCCTACCTAACGAAGACCCAGAGATTCAGGGAAAACTGTATTTTTAAGCTTAGTTTTATGAAGAATAGGCATTATATAGAAATGTGATTGGAGGAGGAGGTATATACTAATGCATGTAAACAAACTGAGGAAAACTCATCAGGAATGATGTGTTCAAATTCTTCTGGGCCTCACTGTGGAGCATGCCTTCCCTCCAGGTATGGGGCAAGAGGTGTTGTTTGGCTTGTGCGTTATTAAACTTGTCACTTGAGGATCTGCAGAAGAGTGAGCAGGAGAAGGAAGAGAGATCTTTCTGTTGTGGTTTTATCAATTTCCTTCAGCTCTAAATAATTCCAAGATGCCATATTTGGGGATAATATTTTCTGCCAGCCATCAGAATCTACTCAATTATTTTATAACCCAATAAAATCTGTACTCATATAATCAAAGTTAGGTTCTTTTAAAAAATGTAGTTGAAATATCTTCTAAGATTAATATTTAAATATGAAAGGTAGAAAATGAATTAATTAAATTAAAAATTGAAAATCTAATGAGATTAAATAAGCACATGAAACATAAGGTCTGTAACATTTTATAGAACCATTCCACTAACCATTCAAATGAAAAGGTAAATCCAAGCTATTTCAAATGCCCTGATTGTGTATAAGAAGCAATATTTTCCCGCAGTTATTCTAAGTCTCCCACAATATCAATATGAAAGTCTTAGAATTAGATGCAAATAAAACAAAGTTATAGGTTAATTCTATTTATTAATGCAGAGGAAGTAATTCTAAATACCATGATAGTAAATGGAATTCTGTAACTGATATTTAAAAAAAAAAATCTAGGTAGAGAAAATTGAGAAAAATTTGCTAAAATTATTTGACAAAATGATAAGAAAGAAATTCCTTGTGATAATGAAATAAAAGTAGGGAAAAAAGTAAGTAAAATTCCACTTAAACTCATGATTTAGAAGAAAGTCAATCATGCCTACAAAACAATAACAGTATTCTTCAGTGTGTAACAGAGACCCTAATCACCTACAAGTCAAACACCAACCACCACAGTGTGTTGTTCGACTATGTTGGAAGCAGATACTATAAGTTAGCAATGAATTTTCCATGTACAATTCCCCTTCCATGGTGCACTGGGGTAGACGTGAGTGCTGTAAGAATAAGCAATAAGGGTCAGTGCCAAGATTAGCAAACCAGAAATAAACAACAGTCACATAAAAATATGTTCATGGACAGAAAATTGAAGAGACAAATTATTGAAAATAAAATACAGTGCAGCAAAGACTGTGTATTAATATTGAAAATTAATAAAAATATATAAAAGGAATTGTGATGATTTTAACTGAATAGAAGTGTTTAAAATTTCTATTTATAAATATCAAAGAGTAAAGAAAATTGAATTATTATCTCACACCACAAAATACATATATTCAAGTATCTCATAGTTTTATCTTTATGATAACAAAATACATAACAACTTCTTACGGGGAACATGCAAAATTTTTAAAAAGATCATTCAATTTAATTGCCCCAGAAAGATCAACAGTGGGCTCTGCAGCTTTTTTAGGGCTGGTACTTTTTTTAGGACCCACAAATATACCATTTACCTCACAAGCACCGGCTGCATTTCAAGGTTTTCCATCAATGGGTGTACCTGTGCCTGCAGCGCCCAGCCTTCTAGGAAATGTGATGGGACAGAGTACAGGCATGATGGCGGGCATGCCCATGCCTAATGGGTTTATGGGAAATGCACAAACTGGTGTGATGCCACTTCCTCAAAATGTTGTTGCCCCTCAAGGAGGAATGGTAGGACAGATGGGTGCACCTCAGAGTAAGTTTGGCCTCCCACAAGCTCAACAGCCTCCGTGGAGCCTCTCACAGATGAATCAGCAAATGGCTGGCATGAGTATCAATAGTGCAAACCCTGCAGCAGGTTTTGGCCAGTCCCCCAACACAACAGCAGGATGGTCTGGAAGCTCATTGGGTCAGACTCTGAGCACACAACTGTGGAAATAAAAACTGCAATACAAGTTTCATCCAGAATTAATACCTGACATTCCTTGCTAAAACGCATCTAGTTCCCCTGTTTATTCATGTACATATATTTTTTTTCTTTTCCCCCCATTTGTTCATATTAGGAATTACCTGATTGACCGAGTTGGTCTGTTACTGATTAAATTTGATGTGGTGAAAAGCAGGTTGAAGAACCATTTTATGTCAGGGGCAGCTTTGCTCATGTTTCCCATGATCTCATAAAACTACATTATTTGAGAAGCTGCTCAGTCAACTTGCATAATCAGTTTTACTCAATAAAATCATAGCTCTAATGTTTGCATATAAGGGAAGTAGTTATCATGTTGGTAATACCTCTAACAGTATAAACCCTACCCCCAAATTAGCCAGTAATCCTGTAGGAAGGTACTGTATGATCCAATGTTTAATCATATAAATAGAATGTAAATGTATCACTGAGCACTGTTTTCTAGTGTATCAAAATTCTTTTATTTCATCATTCACTTCACTGTGCTGTTATTATGATGTGCTTAACAGGGAACGTGGTTAGTGAAAGGAAGATAAACCTGGATGTTACTATAAAACTTAATTTAATGAATGTTCAAAGAATTTGAATTTTACCTGCCTCTTATAATTTGGATCTCTTCTTATGTACATAGTGCTAACATGAAGACCTTTTTCTGCACTATATGCAAACAGGGTAACTAAAAGCCACTTTTAATCCTTGAAGGTATATCCAGGTTTATGACAGTAATTGTGTTTACATTTTATGGTGCCTAGTATTGACAAAATGTTATTTCCCTATATATTAAACAGATAAATCCATAAAAAAATAATTTCCCCAGATTTAAAGAAAAAATTCTGTTCATTAAAAATGCCTTAAAATTGAAGACAAATCACTGACTACCTGGTATTTGCAATATTCATGAACTAAACATTGATATTCAAAACCACAAAGAACTTAATGCTAACATAGAATGGATATAGCTCATTAGAAAACGAAATACATAAATGTGTAATTTATGTATACTCAAGACAAGATACATCAGAAAATTACTCAACTTCTCTGGTAATCAGTATAATAAGAATTGAAATCACAATGGAACACATTTCAAATTCTTCAGAAGGTCAAAATTTGAACGCTTTAATATAATATGTTTCTCCAATAGTGTGTAGGGACAGAAATCTATTTCATCTTTGATGAAGGTGTAGATTGGACCATCACTTTGGAGAATGATGCTGTATATCCAAGTACATGTAGAGTACATAAATGGCCAAGTGTGTATCCCAGAGATGCTCTTGGGAAAGTGACGGAAACATTCTAAAAGCATTGAAAAATCAGAATCAAAGTAGATGCTCCTTAGTATTTAATTATAAAATTAGATAAGACTAAATGCAGAATATAAACCACTAAGCTGTTGGGAAAGTGAATGGACTGTACCTTCAAACATCAATAATATAAATCTTTAAAATATTTTGAGCAAAAAATAAAGTAAAATGAAGTGCTTATAAAGAATCTAAAAGCAGGCAAATCAATACAGTGAAATTGTAAACCTAGAATGGATTAAAACATACCAAATTCAGAATAATGTCTACTTTTAGAGGACAAAGGAGGATATACAGACAAACACTCGTGCTTCTGTCCCATTTATAATTTTTGTTTTCTTCTGTTGGGAGTCACTTTAATGGATATTTATTATGCCATGCATCAGACCTTTAACGTCTAAAATATTTCATAATAAAACTAATTGGATAAAATTTTTAACCACAATGTTTTAAAATCCTATGTGGTTTCATAAATATTTAATTGACAGATTTCAAAATAGATTGTAAAGTGCTTTATAACTCAAATGTGTCTATTCTAAAAAAAAGAAAGAAAGAAAGAAAAGAAAAACTTAGTTTTTTCACCACCTTCACAAGGCAAAATATAGTGTTCACACTCATGAACATGCAAACACATGCCCACACAGCTATTGTCTCTCTTCCTATAAAACACCTGATTGCAAAGGTCAGTACATGTCATATAAAAGGAAATAGGTAACAAAGTCTGATATCAAAAGCATTCCACACATAATATGTCATCACCATTTTAAATATATTAAAATAAGTAAGTTTTTGAGTCTAGAAAATACCATAAAATTATATTTTGATCATGACACTATTAAATTCCTTACAATTTTAACAGCAAAAACATCTGTACATTTATTGTAGTAAAACATTTTTTTTTAGATTTAAGGTTAGTTTAAAATGTTTTAGGCTCTGAGTCACAAAGTTAGTCATATTTTGTTCCTTCACTCATTCAGTCACACAGTCAAGTTTTTATTGCCCCTTGCCATGTGATAAGCCCTGCTGTATGCTCCTGATAAATGTCAGGGGAAAAAAATTAACAATCAATCAACAACCAGATTTACTGTCTAGCAGAAACAAGAAGCCAGGAAATATGAAAACAACAAGATTATTTCTATTAGTGTAAATTCTATGAACAAAAAAACAAGTAGGATCAAAGAGAGAAATAAGTGCAGATCAGTGAAATTCGATTCAGTGTGTTGCAAAGGGAAGTATCATACAAAGGTGTCATTTGGCTTGTGTTTTGAGTAATGAA
The DNA here is from genome assembly GCF_964194105.1 of Spermophilus citellus. Taxonomy (NCBI): domain Eukaryota; kingdom Metazoa; phylum Chordata; class Mammalia; order Rodentia; family Sciuridae; genus Spermophilus; species Spermophilus citellus. The sequence continues at coordinate 122,003,314 of NC_138198.1, forward strand.
AGAGATTTGTGCAGAGGACCTAGGATAAAGAGTTTCTAAGAGCAGTGCCAGCTTTCTCAAAGTTCTGGAACTTGAACAAGCAAGATGTGTTTAGGGGAGAGATTGAAGGCCACTGTGGATGATACCTAAGAGGAGGAAGCAGAGTCAGTTGGTTCACCAGGACATCAGTAATTGCCATTGGAAGTCGCCTGAGAGTTTTCAGATCCTGGGCATGGTCTGACTTGCAGAGGACCTGCCCGGATGACAGCTTAGACAGGCGATGAGAGTTGTAGGAAGAATACTCAGTGGCCTGTGGCAGTAGGCGGCTGGCTTGGCAACAACAGGCTGTCTGCCTGTAATGTCAGCAGGACTCCTCAGGGGCTTGGAAACTTTTTCAGTAAAATAACAAATAAGGCAATCCTTAGGATTTTTACCTAATTGGTAAAGTGATTTGGAGATCTGGAAGTGACAAGGAAATGTCTGGATATGAATAGGTTCTGGAAAAGGTGATGTAAGTTTTTATTTTGGTTCAGCTGAGTTTCAGACTTTGGCTTTGAAGTGCTATGGCTCTAGTTGAAGTGCTGTGGCTCCAGCAGCAGCACCACCCAGGTAAAGGGGTTGGTGAAATGACAGAAGGTGACACAGAGTGAGTGAGTGTGAATAGAGAGATGTTTTCATGTTAAAGTAAGGAATATCTTCTCAAGTTAGAAAATTATTCGGAAGTGTGTATAATTTGTCTAAGGCAGAACAATTTTTGTTATAGAACAAAATAGAAGGTGCAAACTACCAGAAAGTCTTGCACCGCATTTTGTAACTATGCAATAAAAGAAGCATTAGCTAAAGCTACGTAGTTTGTATATATAAGGACTACGGACTTAAAAGTTTGCACTTTGATAAATTGTAGACAAATTGCTAATGTCTTACAATTACTAAAGTACCCTAAAACAATTAACTACTTCTAACCCAGACTGATGAAAAACATAAATGAATAATGAAAACCAATGAAAGAAGCAAATATGAATATTATGGGGCAGAAATAATACTCCCTGCTCATATAGGCAGAGATATTACTAATTTCTCAGGGAGGAGAGATTGGCTATATCAGGTGTATCATTCTCTTTGTCTCTGTAGTTCACTGTTTTCCATTCACACACCAGTTAACTTCAGTTATTTTTATCTCATGTCCTGGATATTAAACTGAAATTCTGAATTTAAGCAATAGCAGTAACAGAAATTTAGGTATTAGTATATAATTAATTTTGCCTAAATTACATGGCCCAACTGGAGCATCACATGGAAATTCCACATGTTGTGACGAGACAGGCTGGTACTCACCTCTATTACCACATGGTGACTTGCTGGCCCATGATGTCCCCTCACCCCTGGACTTGGAGACAGTGGCAACCCATTGTCTCCTCCTGCTATAGATCAGGCTTCAATTTACCTCATAGCTGACTGCAAATCCTGGTCTTTTTGTCCCTGAGTTTCCTAAAACATGTTGCCTTTTATACCAACTATATTTCTGAGAATACCCCAATGACCCTAAAATGAGTTGCTCTAAATGTGAAATTATCAATTTAGATAACCACCTTCTCTGACAATTTTGCATATCATAACATCTAAATGCATGTCAGCTACTTGTATAAATATTTGACTTTAATAATCTTCCCACTTCCCTCTTCTTATTCTTCCCATTCTGTTCTTCCAACTAACTGGTCAGCCTCAAATGTTTTCAGCTCAGTCAGCAACGGCAAGCAGTGTTTTCATTCCTCTGCATTAGCCCGCATCAGTCTTCACACTCCTCCATGCGCCTGGACACCCTGATCCTGTCAACCTAAATTAACTGCTCCATTATTTTCAATTAATTTCCTGGTTATGTTGTCATTTTTTTCCCTCATTCAACATGAAGGGAAAAAATAAGATTTTTTCCAAACTATGTTCTCTCGACTTTTTTTTTTTATCTCCGCTACTCCTAGAGAGTATAAAATCACATTATAAATTCATGAGCAGAAAACCTCCAGTAAAACAAGTATGTGTACTTAGAAAGCTTACGTTTCCATTCTCCACCTCTACTCCTGTAATTCAGATTTCATCTCATTCTATCACCTACCTCACGAGATAGAGAAACATATCAGAAAGAAGTATTTACCACATAGGTATTAAATCTACAAATTTAGTGCACATAAGTAGTTGCAAAACCAGGTTAGAGATGTGGATTATCCTGGGTCCAATTCGTTATTTAGAATAAGCTATTTTATCATTTCTAGATTTGGATTCCCTTATGTATAACAATATTTGAAACTATGATAAAAACGACAAAATATTTATGCACTGCTATATAGAGTATGTTACAAATGTGGCTATTGTTATCATTACATTTGTCACTACTAATTTTTTAAATGGTTTTGTAGTTATAGATGGACAGAATGTCTTTACTTCATTTGTTTATTTTTATGTGGTGCTAAGGATTGAACCCAGTGACTCACGCATGCTAGGCAAGCCCTCCACTCCTGAGCCCCAGCCCCAGCCCTGTCATTACTATCTGTTTGTGGGCATATTTAGCATCTCATTTCCTTTATGTCTGTGGTTATATGAGTGGATAATCTCTACCTGTCAGTAAGCCCTATCATCTACTACAAGATTATTGCAAAAAATCTTACATGGAAAATTTTCAGCCATTACTTCTGTATATTTAGTGTCTTCTATGCTTTCCTGTCCATAATTTTATGGCTTAAGCCTTTTCCACCTTAAAAGATTTCCATAGGCACCTCATCTTTTACTGTCCTCTTTAATCAGAGCCAAATTCTTGAAGACATTGTTTTCAATTTATTTTCTCTGAGTCACATTCTTTCAGTCTTTTCGAGTAGCTTCCCACCAAAAAATTCTGATATAGCTCTCATCCTATAAGACAATAAACCCATGGTTTCTTGAACATATTGAATGAATAAAGGTTTAGAAATTCATAATGATACTCAAAAGGAGAGAGCAAAATAAAAATACCTTTATTATGACCATCAACGGCAACATGAATAACAAGAATAGCACATTTTGCAATAATTGGCCAAATTAACAAATCAATTCCTGACAATCAATACTGATAATTATAGGGAAAGATTTAAGAATTTAAGTTTTTTTAAAAAAAAATTTGCATGAAACAACTTGTCTCAGAATATAATGAGTGAAAATTATTCTTTACAGAAGAATTTTTAACCTAATAAATGAAAACTTCAAACAGTAATTGCTTCTGACAATTATTATCACAGGACTTAAATTAATTAACTAAAATAGGAAAACTGAACCTTTGCCAGATGTCATGTTATCATGTAACAGATTACTTGCCAGTTATAAGAACAAAGGTCTACTTGCAAGTTACAAGAAAATTAAGTGTAAAAGCAACTTTATAAAGGAGAACATTGGGCTATTACAACATAAATTCAGTAACTATGTGCTTGCTGATATCAAGTAATACATAGTCTATAGCTCCACAAATTAAGTATTCTTGAACAAATTTAACTACATGTGTAACTGAGTTTTAGATCGACAGGAGACAGAGATGAATATCATAGATGACAACATGGTGAACAACCAAACATGCTCAGAACATGAAGCATGGTGGAGGACATTTAAATTCTCAGCAAAGTAATTACCAGAAAAGAAGAGCCTGTGCTCTTTGAGATTGAGGGATAGTTAAGACACATAAAAAATTTAGAGTCCACAATTTTTGAGGACTCATTTGAACAGATCAAATGTAAAAGTGCCTCCTTCTAAGACAATGGTAGATATTTCCACAAAGATAATTATTTTTTGTTCTAATTAGATATACATGACAGTAGAATGCATTTTGATACATCATGCATAAATGGAATATAACTTCTCATTTTTCTGGTTGTACATGATATAAATATAATCACACCTGTTATATAATCACAATATGTAAACAGTATAATAATGTCCAATTCATTCTACTCTCTGACACCCTCCCCTCCCTTCTCTCACGTCTGCCTAAAGCAGAGTACCTCTATTTTCTCCTAGCCACCTACCCCCTCATTGTGAATTAGCATCCACATGTCAGAGAAAACATTTGGACTTTGGTTTGGGGGGATTGGCTTATTTTGCTTAGCATTATATTCTCCAGCTCCATCCATGTATTTGTAAATGTCATAATTCCATTCTTCTTTAAGGCTAAGTAATATTCCATTGTATTTATATACCACATTTGCTTTATCCATTCATCTGTTGACAGGAATCTGGGTTGATTCCATAGTTTGACTATTGTGAATTTTTTGAGCTGTTATAAAGATTGATGTGGCTGCATCACTGTAGTATACTGATTTTAAGTCCTTTGGGTATAAACAGAGGAGTGGAATAACTGGGTCAAATGGTGGTTCCACACTAAGTTTTCTGAGGAATCTCCATACTGCTTTTTATAATGTTTGCACCAATTTGCAGTCCCACCAGCAATATATGGATGTACCTTTTTCCCCACATCTTCACCAACATTTATTGTTGCTTGTATTCTTGATAATTGCTATGCTGACTGGAATCAAATGGAATCTCAGTATAGTTTTAATTTGCGTTTCTCTAATAGCTAGGTATTTTGAAATTTTTTCATATATATTTGTTGACCATTCATACTTCTTCTGTGAAGTGTCTGTTCAGTTCCTTAGCCCATTTGTTGATTGGGTTATTTGGTTTTATTTTTGTGTGTGTTGACATTTTTGAGTTATTTATATATTCTAGAAGTTAAGGCTCTATCTGAGGTGTGTGTGGTAAAGATTTTCTCCTATTCTGTAGGCTATCTCTTCATGTTATTGATTACTTCCTTTGCTGAGAAGAAGCTTTTTATCAAAATGACCATACTACCAAAAGCATTTCACAGATTTAATCCAATTCATATTAAAATCCTAATGACATTCTTTATAGAAATAGAAAAGGCAACCATGAAATTCATTTGGAAAAATAAGATACTCAGAATAGCTGAAGCAATTCTTAGCAAGAAAAGTGAAGCAGGAGGCATCACAGAACCAGACCTTAAACTATATTACAGAGCCTTAGTATTAAAAATGGCATGGTACTGGCACCAAAACAGACATGTAGACTAATGGTACCGAATAGAAGACATAGAAACAAACCCACATAAATATAGTTCTCTCATACTAGACAAAGGCACCAAAAACATTCACTGGAGAAAAGATGGCCTCTTCGACAAACAGTGCTGAGAAAACTGGAAATCAATATTTAACAAAATTAAATTAAGTTCCTATATCTCACCCTGCACAAACAAAACAGAGACCCTGTGCCTAATAGAAAAAAAAATAGGCAAAAATATCTACCATGTCAGCTTAAAAACTGATTTCCTTAACGAGACTCCTAAAGCGCAAGAAGTAAAATCAAGAATTAATAAATAGAATGGATTCAAACTAAAAAAGATGACTTTTAAAAAAGTAACATTAGAGAATATAAATTTTAGGGGCAATAATGTTCTTTTGTGTTGTGAGCCATCTGTGGGATGCACATGGGCCACCATGCATGGCAGTCTAGTGACACATCTGGTGCCTGGGAACTACCAGTGGACATTTCTGCTGCAAGATTGCCCAGAAATATTGTGAATTCCTATTCCACTCTGCCATGTCCCACACAGCACCAGAGATGGGTGTAGCCTGCCAAGATGCCAATCAACCTGCTGACTGCTAGACATCAGGAAGCAAGACTCCACCCTTGAAACCTTACCCCTGCCTTTGATGTACCCCCTTAAATAAATCACCTTAGACATTTTATCTTGTCTAGTTCCAGCTCCAGTGTGTCCTGGATCTATCAGGGGCTCTGCTTTTGAAAATATATTTCTGACTCTTTGTCTTTTGATCTTCACTAATTATTCTAGGCCTTAAGTTCTTAGGTGGTTTACACCCTCCTCCTTGCAAGAAGTAGAACCCCAAAGAGATGCTGGCTGTCACACCCTATGCTTTTATTAAAATGAAATAAAGTTCTGTTCTCCAGGTCTAGTCTATAAAATTAAAAAAATTAGGAGTAAAAGGGGCATCTTGGATTTGCCTTAAAATATTCCAGCAAAGGAATAATACAGATTCAGCCAAGGTGACCACATATCACTAAGTATTATAGCCAAATGATAGATATGTATTTTTCTATCAGTGTTATTAATGTTTAGATCTTCTCATATTTAATATGTATTCTCATTTTTAATATTTTAAAATCATTCCTCCTTAGACTACTTAGATAGTATCAGCTTGTTATTGAACTTTATAATGCTTTCAATAAATGAATATTCCTTAAATGAATCAAGAATCTTCAGTCTGAACTTAAATGATTAGATTAATGATCCCATTTGTCTCAAGATACAAAACTATGAAATTGTTCACTACCATGTTTTACTGAATATACTGTTAAGAGACAGTATGAAAACTAGGAGAAAGTCTAAATATTTCCAGCAAAAATGTAATTTGACCAAAGGGCTAATGAATGTGGAAGGGAGGCTGGAGGAGTTAAAAGGATGGGTGTCACCACTGGACTTTTGGTGTCAAAGTCACAAGAGCTGGACACCAAAGCTGATACTGACATCACACCTTTCATTTTTCAACGTAATCCAGCAGCCAGATGATGAGGATTGGATAGTAGGGCATGGTGCCCAGGTCCACGTGGAGCTTGATCATTCATTGTTCTGCCAGTCTTCTAAATATTAATGAGTACACATCATTTACAGAAGACTCATATCCAGAGTGCTAGCTCCAATTGTGTCTGATAAGATTTTGTAACAAATACAAGTCCCTGTATTTGTAGTGCAGGTGGAGAACAGAACAATAAGGGATTGGACAAATCGAAATGGATTGGACAATATCTGATTCTCTGAGTTGGACGGGTTTCCATGGAAAACAAGAATCTGATTGAAAAACTTTGAAAGATTAATTAAAGGTAAAAAACAATGGGAAAAGAAGTACTAACAGATTGAAAAACTAACATTACCGATTTTTTACAATATACAAGTTCTTAATTAGAACCCAAGATTAATCCTTATTTCTTTTGTCTACCTAAAAGATAACCTAGCACAAATTCTCAGTTTTGTTTTTCTTGGAATAATAGCCTTACATATTAAAAGTCTCATTTAAAATTTAAAATTTCTTAAAAATTCAAGAGCACCAACTCAAACTTAGCTATAAATAAGTGGAAAGTTTTCTTTGCCTGAAAAAAAAAAAGTCATCGGAATAAGAGAGTTTGAGCATCAAAATAGATATTGCTTGAAGGGATAAACTCTTAAAAGTTTTCCTAAATTTGTTTTTTTTACTTCTTGTTACATGCAAATATAATGATATGTTGCAAGTTTTATCAAATACCATACCATTAAATCTAAAATAAGTCTTTACCCTAATCAAGAATCTGCTTTAAAATCAGTTTAAAATTAATACGTTTTCCAAGGAAGAGAATTATATTTCAACTTCCATAATTTAGGACCCAAAATTAATAAAGATAAAAGACTCATAATATTTTTTCTGCTACAAAATATTAGTCTTTAAAATCTTCAATTTAGACAGGGAAAATAATGTGTAATTATTGGAGAAATAATTAAAAATGATGTGTAAAATTATCAAAACTATATCATATATTCCAGATATATAATAATCTCAAATCTTTAGTTGCTCCAAAATAAAATTTGATTATAACATTTTCAAAATTGAAAAAAAAATGATACATAAATTATTGACTAATACTAAATTATGTTAAAACAAAATCTTGATAGTTCCATGCGTATTTTTGAAAAAACTAAAATTAATACACAAGTTGATTACATCAAGTTAGGGCGGTATGTCTGATTTTATCATTTTTTATCTACTTTGTGAGGATTCAGTAGAGTTAGTACTTTCTCTGGTCTTTATGAAGTGTAAAATCCTATATGTCTAATAAAAAATTTCCCCTAATTACTTTCCATAAGTGTCCTCCCCCACAACCCTTTCTGCTTAACAAAACACAAACCCAGGGTCTTCTGGAGCTTTTGGCATTGCCACACCCTCCCATTCCCAAACCCATTTGCCTTGAATTGCATTTCTCCCATGCCCAGGAGGCTCTGTAAATATGTGGATGATAAAGCCACTGAGGCTGGAAATGCTCCAACATACCCACAGTCAGTCCCATTGGGTCTTTCCAAAGTTCATATTTACCTTTCCTAAATTATTACAAATTTGATGAAAACTCAGACAAGAGAGGCCATCCAGGAAAGGTTGCCTATTGGAAACCCTCGTTTAAGGTTGATGTTCAAACTGCCTTTGGTGTCCACCTCCATCCTTAGGACCAGACTGCACAGAACATCCCAATCTCATACCACTGTAGGTATCAGCACCGATACATGTGTACAAAGCTCTGAAAAACTGAAATCAGGAGAAATGGTCCAAACAAAGCCTCCTCTTAAAAATGATTTAATTTATTTATTATCCACTAACCCGGCTGAGTGGGAATCTTTGCTCCTCTATCAGTAGGTGTTATGTGTGTTAATAAGTTTTGGAAGGTTTGCAAGTATGATAAGCACAGCACGTACAGAATGTATGATTCCCTTCAGGTTTCTGTGCTTCAGATATTAACCACATTTCCTAGCTAAGAATACAGCATATGGCTCTGAAACTCATCCCCTTTGTTATTCACTGGTATGAATATTCACATAGTTCATTCTGTGTGTGCGTGTGCACCTGCACTAGGATTTAAACCCAGGGCTTATGCTAACCCTAACCCTAATCCTCACCCTAACCATAACTGGTGCCTGGAAAAACATAATATTTGACTCTACTTTTTACAAATACAATTAACTGCATTGGTAAGTTACATTAGTAAAATTTTCTGCTATTCATAGTCAACCTGTGAGTTGTAATGAATTATCTATGTGAAATGGAAGTAGAACTTAACAGGAGAAATACACAGGAGCCCAAGAAGCTTAGGGATCCTCTGTCTCCACAGCCTCCCAGACATCTGCAGCAGGCTCCCTCAATTTACAGGTATGTCCTATAAACCAATGGAGAGTGAGAAACTGGTGAGACCCCAGACAGGGATAGCATATTGAAAAGCATGGGAAAATGGCCTAATGACATGAAAATATATCAATCTTTTAACAATTTGATACTAGTTTTATGGGCACAAACCTGAAATGTTCTCTTGGCATTTAGCTCTTTCCAAATATAGTTTTAATTATTTTTGAATCCTCTCTTCCAGGTATTAGACTATTTTTACTGTATGCTTTTATTTTTATATAATTAAATCAAACATGGCAAAATAGTTAAGAAATCCAATATATTTTGAAGACAAATATTGGCTTAAATTCTTAAGTACAGTTATTATCACTAGAATTTTGCACTAAAATGAAAAAAAATTAAATAAGCATATGTGATAATTTTGCTCTGGGACGTCAAGAAAACATGAAATATTAAATTTGTGCTAAAATATGTTCATAATTGAGTTGGGGTCTACTCTTCTGTTTACTACTTAACATGAACATTTTCACAATGTAAGGCTCATATTATTCTTATAAAAATATTTTATAAACCACTTAGGTAGCCATTTTTATACACATTTTTAATTTTTTCCCCAAATTTTATAACCTTGCCATTATCTCTCTCACTGTGATTCACACTTAACTTTATCCAGTTCAGACATCTTCTAAGTGTTTTCACTCGGCATTCATTGAAGAATCACAGAGTAAAGCAGGACAGCAGAGAAGTAGGTAACTTCAGAAAAATGAGAAAAGGCTGTTACAATAAATGCAATTTTCAAGAAACAATGGCCAGCTGCCACTCTTGGGGCACATGTCTAGGGTCCATGTTGTAGTATCTATTGTGCCAAAGCATGAATTGTTTTTTATTAATCTTGTTGAAGGATTTGTAGATCCTTGTGAATCTGTAAGTTGATATCTTCCATAAGTTCTTAAGGATTCTTGGCTCTTATTTTTCCAAAGAGTACTTTCATTCTCGTCTTTTCCTCTCCTCTATACTTTGTTGAAATCCAACGGGGGACCACGTCTTTAGTCACAACTCGCATGTGTTACCATGAGATAATCAAACTCTCCTCTTAGCTGCAGACTCACATGGACAGTTTAAGCAGCAGACACTCAGCAAAATAAATAGCGAAGGGTTTTCTTCAGCACATGCACACAAAATGACCCCAGGTGGAAGTTGGTAGATGGGAAAGAAAAGAAATGAAGAGCAATAAGGCAGGGAAAGCATGTAGCTAAATGCACATACATATAGGTGCTTATGTTATAGAAAATCATACCTGGATTTTGTTGCAGATGTGAATAAAGCTGCCTTTACCCAGACAAAATTTGGACTTGATGCACACATTTGCAGAGAGATCTTGGAATATGGCACATTCTAAAAGATTTTCTGAAGATGAATCTTTCTACCAGTTCTGAAACAACATCCACCAATGGTTCTCTGAGAGAAAATGGCATCAATATTTTGCGTTTACCTACATATTTTCTCCATTTTGTGAACATACTCAGCCCCTTTCTCTATTAAAGTAATGAAGAATGTGACTAGAAAGTTAATGTTATGCTTAGATTATTAAAAATAACATATCATAAGGAAAAAAAATCCTTAAATAAATAAAAATTTCAATAAGGAAAGTGATTATAATGGAGCAGATGGCAAGGAAGAAATCAGAATCATGAAAATAATAAAAATATAAATCTTTATAATTTAGACACATTCAGATTCAGTTTTTGTTTCTTGAGTTGTGCCAAATATCCAAATTTAAAAATACCTGTGTCATACCAAGTACATCATAGTGGCTGCTCTGAAATATCATGTGTGCAGAATTAATCTGCTTCCCCAGCTCCTTTTAATTGGAAACAATAACACCTTCAATCTCAAAGTCATAACTTACATTGCTAAGCCAATCCTTATTAAGGCATTCAATATATTGAATAGGGAACTAAGCTCCTTTTGTTAGAAGGGCTTGTTGCTGATACAGACAGAATGTACATTGTTTGAATCATGAATTCTTTTCTTATTCCTACTCACTAGGCTTAGGCCTATCTATAACTTCTTTGATGTTTGCTTAATCCACATAAGATAATCCCTTGCCTTACTTAAAATTGTTTTATTGGTTATTTAAATGTTCAATATCATATGTCCTATGTATAATTTATGCCTAATATTTATATGCATATAAATGCATAATGTAATATATTTAAATTTCCTGGAAACTTGCCCACTTAGCTGAAGCCCTGGCCACCTAGCTCTGAAACCACTCCTCCTGAATATTTGATTCTGTGCCTTTTATCTTTGACCCTTTCACAATTAATGAGTTCTCAGGTGCATATCACATCCTATTTTGAGTATTATCACTTTGCAGGAACTTTTGCACAACCCAGTACTAAGCCTGAAATTCTTGCATCATGTACAGGTATTAAAACAAGATAGAATACATTCAGATGTTGTGACTTGGACCGAGTTCCCCTGCTCAATCCAGGGCATGATTTCTAGAGCTGGACAGTCACTCTGCTCAGGATTTAGTTCCATTTCACCCCATCACTACCAACATCCTGAACAGGTTATGACAGGTGATGAGTGACAACATCAACCAAATAACCAATTATTTTGATACTCAGTGAAATCATTAACTTGAATGGATTGTATGTATAAGCCAGGAGAACAGAATAAAAAATGTCAAATAGTTATAAAATTTATCCAAAGGGTAGTTAAAAATTTATGTCAAAGGGGTGCAATTCTTATTCCATTGCTTGTTTTCTGATTTACATTCTGTAGTTGAAAATGTGTGGATGAAGAAATAGTACCACAGGAAAGCTGACATGAGCATTAGTGGGCAGCTGTGATGTTGGCCTTTGCCAGAGTGGAAACATCATGACATAGCATTGCAAGATGACTGAGAATCCCAACTCCACCCTGCCATGATGCACACTGCTGCTTTCCAAATGCCGTGAGCACAGCCACATGAGTGAGCCAGCAAAATTGTTTAATTTCTTTTCCTGATAAATGCAATTGAAAAGAGCATCCATTAATATACAGAAAACATCGTTCATTTTGATTGGTTCCCATCTATTTACTTATTTTTTTAAAAAAACTGTTTGCTTATTGGTTTTGGTGATTTTAAAAAATGTACCGAGATGAAAAGGTACAAAATATCCATGAATAAGTATCAGCCCAGCATTGACTCCATGGACAAATAGTGTCATACTCTAGGCAAGCATGTGCCATCTGGAGATGTACAATAGCCAAAAACTAAAAATTACAAGGGACATATTCCAGATATTCAAGCCAAAGCCACAAAACTGTGCTCAAGGACTTCCGATAATCAGGCATAAATATTCTGCAAGAGTTCCTAAATCGTCATGAAACCTGAGAGTTAGGGAAAATCACAAACCAACAAATTCTTTCTCACTTTTATAATGAGAAATCCAGAGCCTTTGCTTCCATCTGGAAGGTCACGCAGCTGTGGCTGTGGCTGTGGCCACAGAACCAGACCAGGGCTAGGCGCCCTCTGATCTTCCAGCATGGGTGCATTGCACCAGGTCAGGGGAACCTCTAAATCCTGCCTTCTGTTAGTGTCAACAGCTCACATATAATTTTGCCTTAAGAAATTAAACACACTATCGAAAGAAGCTAAATTTACTAAGCTTCGATGTAATAAAAAAACGTAGGATATTGTATGAATTATGAGGTGAGAAAGACCCTAAAAAAACTTCAAATTCTCTTCCCACTCCCACTCTGCAGCCAGGGCTTCCCATCCCACATGGCCCTTAGCACTTGGGTAAGGTGCAGCCTTGGGTTGCAGCTCTGAGGGAGGCTTCCTTCAGTGACTCTGTCCTGCTTCCCACCCTAGCACCCCTCTTTGTTCTCACCTCATTTCTCCCCAATTTTCACATCGTCCCCAATGTGATTAAATTTCTTTCCTTTTCGACTGAGGAGATCTCGTTACCTGCTGTGTCTAAAACCTTTATTTAGCAGGGGTTGCCATATGGCATTTTCAAAATTGTTTTCGATCTGCATAATGCCATCGACCCTTTTGATTGGACACCAAACTGTGCAAAAACAACTAGGGATGGCTTGGCGTGCCTGCTGGGTCTTATTGGATTGAAGCTGTGCCCACAGAGTGAAGAAAAATCAGAAATTAGGTCCAAATCTTAGGGATATCCCCACACACACATATGCATGCACACATTGAAATCTTAGACATAGAGAAATGAGAGGAAATTTGGATGAGGACATTTTTTTTTTCTTTAGAGACAAGAACAGAATGATAGCTACAGAAGTTTCTAGTAATTTTACATTAAAAGCAGATAATTGTGTCCTTAGAATTTTTGCAGCCACGCATTAGTTAATGAAAAGTTTGGAAATAAACTACTTTGTGTTATGCTTGATTGTGGTGAACAGCTAAAAATAATGGTGCATCTCTCCAATTTTCCTTTCCTATTCACGTCATATTTATGTTTCTGTCCTTGTTTGGCTTATGTTTCAACTTTAATCATCCAGGAAAGGTCACATCATATCTACATGGTCAGCTGCTCCCAGCCCATCCTCCACCCTTGGGCTCTCCAGTCATAACAGATTCCACTGGCTGATCACAGCATTTCCTGCTAAATAGATAATGAAGTCTTTCCAAGCAGTCCTCTGGGATAATGAGCAGTTGACCATCAACTCAAGTGGGCATGTGAAACTAGACTTACCTTGTGTCTGTCTTAAATATCTGAGGTTCTCTTTCACCTTAAACCCACTATCCCTTCAATGTTGTCTCTCCTTTCAAAAAATCAAATTTGAAATCACAGGAATTGCTCCTTAGTTTCTTCCCATAGACTTTGCTGAATGAATGTTATATTTGTTTTACTTGCTTTATTGTTGCTGTGACCAAAAGACCTGAAAAGAACAAATTTAGAGGAGTAAAGTTTATTTGCAGTTCACAGTAGCAGAGGTCTCAGTCCATGTGAAGCCATCTCCATTTTTCTGGGCCCAAAGGGAGGCAGAACATGGAAGAAGAGTGTGGGAGAAGAAAATCAGCTCAGGATGTGGCAACAGGAAGCAAAGAGAAACTTCTCACCAAGGACAAAGTAGATATCTCAAGGACCCACCTCCTCCAGCCATGCCCTACTGCCTACAGTTACCACCCAGTTAATCCCTATACATCAGGAGTAATGCACTGATTACAGCCAAACTCTCATAACTCAATCATTTCACCTCTAATCTTGCTTGTATTGTCTTATATGTGAGCTTTTGGGGGACACTTCATATCTAAATCATGACAACATTCTATTTGTTGTATATAAACTTATAAAGAAAAACATTCCTTTGAGCTGATGTTAATTTTATAGAAGACATGAAGACTTATGATTATCAAATAACTTGTACATTAAAAAATATACATCTTAGCTTCAAATTCCAGGGTGCCACACTGTTATATGAAATCCAAATCTTGGCATCATTGTACCATACTACATTGTCTTCCTCTGTAATTTTATTTTACTTATTTATTTTTTTTAATTTTGAGAGGGTACCAGGGATTGAACTCAGGGCCACTCAACCACTGAGCCACATCCCCAGCCCTAGTTTGTATTTTATTTAGAGACAGGGTCTCACTGAGTTGCTTAGCACCTCACCATTGCTAAGCCTGACCTTGAATCTCCTGTCTCTGCCTCCTGAGCCACTGTGATTACAGGCATGCACCATAGCCCCCAGCACTCTACTTTGTAATTTTAAAGAACAGACAAAAGTTTTGTAAGTTGAAGAAATTCTGTAAGAGACAGAATATTATTGCTTGCTCAATGTCTTTTATTTCAAAATGTTTATAGTACTAATCAACATTTATTGCATACTTATTATAAGAAAGTGGAAAAAATAAGCTTTAATGTGACTTCATGACATTTACTGACACCCTGAGAAGGTCTATCTGCAGAAAGTGAAGAAGAACCATTGCACAGAAGGACAGTATGATCCTAGGTTGGAGGTAAAAATAAGACAGACCGAGAACCAGAAGACAATGATTAAAATACCATGAGTTCATGGATTGAGTAAGGCCCTTGTTATCTATTTTTAAGAAAGGAAAAGCAAAAACAAATCAGACACATGCATTTATATATGTTAATCTGTGTTAGATTTTCTGACTTGGCAGGCAAAGAGCCCACATATTCTCTATAGTTTACATGGAAAAGGGACAGACTTAGTGTGACAGTATAGATTTTCCCTAATGCCACATCAATAAGAATATGATTATCTAATTTATCTAACTGCTTATTGTTTTAAAAGAATAAATCTAGCAAGAATATATTCAAGGAGTGAGTTTGCTTTGTTTCTGGTCCCCATCTTTTTTTGGCTAGCATTCTAGTTACTGATAAATGTCCTCTCTTTGTTACGAGATGAAATCCAGCAGACACAGACCCTACACCCACCTAGATGATATCTCCCACCAGCAAGAACATATTCACAAATGTTTGTTCACTGAGCAGATATAAGGATAGCACTGAGATCATGCCTAAAATATAGAAAAAGCATCATGCCACAAAGATTCCTTTGAAATATTGGGTGCCCAACTTCAGTTCTGAAAGCCCTTTTAAAGTGAGCTATTTGACCCATTCAGAACATTTCAGAATGAACCATTTCTTAGGCATAAAAATAAAGATCATAAGCTTAAAACCCTAAACTTTAAAGGAAAATAAATGCAAAGTAAAAACACTGTCTTTTTGTTTACCTTTAAATCACTTATTTCATCTTTCCTGCATTTATTTATAACACCAAGTCTTATGAAAAAATATTAATGCAAATTATGAACCATAAATCTGAGACATAATGCAACTATTGATGAAAGAAAAATAAATATAAATGTGTACACTCTGGACACCTGACTACGTTAAGTAATTTTATTATTCAGTCAAATAAAAATTTAACATTGCTGGCATTATTCTTCAAGATGCCTCTTTACTTGTATCATATCCATTTTATTACATTAAAAATAGATTTATATTTACAAAATATATAATATTTGGAGTGATCAAAATACTGGGTATTCAAAATTTGAAACTTCATAGATAGGGTAAAAAAAAAGAAACTTTCATTTAAAATTTCTAAATAATTTGCACCTGTATTTTCCATTTTGTGTTTTCACAAAAATTGAAGCTGGAGCATAATGATATTGCTACTATTTCACATTCTACATTGCTTTATGGTCTGCATTCCTTAATGTTTATTCATTAGTTTGAATATTGCTTTAAAGTCATGCATAGGAGAATATGGTATTAAAGGAGTTTTTATTACATTCAAAACCATTTAAAACTGTGCTGAAAGTAAAAACAAAAAATATCATTTGGCTCTAGCTCTTGACATATGTTTTCAAATGAATTCTTTGTTTTCTGAAAAGCAATTACAGGTGCAAGTAGTACTTTTCTGCCACTCAGATCTCAGGGTTTGGATGTACAGAAAAACAAAGTGGGAACTTAGCACTATAATGTGCTGGGTTTGGATCAAAGCTCAAGTACTTTTCTTAAATTGTCTCTTTGCAGAAAGCTTGGTGCCAGAGATTTGTGGTGACAGTTAATTCTATAATTTTATAAATATAACCACAGTAATGTTGGCTTTATGTGTCTTTCTGCAATACATTAAGGAGTCTCAGAGTACTCAAAAAAAGATAGAATTCTTAAACTTCCAAGTTTTTCCACCTGCTATTAAACAAATGAGTTCTTTGTCCTTCACTAAATTATAAAAGTTCAAAGGCAAGGATTTTACAATCATATTCCTTATATTCCCTATGAAACCTTGGAAAATATTTCTCACACAGTAGTCCTAAAAATACTCATGTGTTAAAGATGCCATTTAAAAGATTCTAGAACATACCAGTGATTCAGGAAGATAATTCATGTATAGAAAAATTACCTAATGAAACAAACAAACAAGTAATAAAATGGAGATGAAAGAAAGAAGCCATCAATTCCAGGTGCCAGTAAAAAGGGTGACTACCCTCACCTGCATATCCAAGGCTCTGCTCCCCAGAGCTTGGAACTCCTCCATGTCTCTTCCAAATGCTATTTGCTCAATACTCCATGTCCTGAATTCCAAGGTACACACTTGAAACAAACTCAGTTGCATATAATTTAATACAAGAAAAATTGGATGGAAAGAAGTAAGGAATTGATGCAAGGAGGGAGGAAGTACTTTCCTACATGACTTCTGCCAAATTTTGCTTCTTAATGAGGTGGATATACCAAACCAAAAATAAATAAATTAAACCAGGGGGATTGAAGTAAATTTTTTAAAAGATCTGTTTGCTCACAATGATTTAATTTGTGTATATCCACAACAAAGTAAAGAAGGCATTGGTAATTTTCCATTAAGTTTCATCATCAAATTGAAGAATTGGGGTTTTCTGCACCATGATGGATGATAATTTCTCCTGCATCTTGCAGTCTGAGTTCTGTTTTCTTCCTACACTTCTTTAGTTCTCACTACCATGCTTTGCATTAATCTCTTTCATATCGATTTATTTTATATTGTTTCTAATTAGTGACCTCTTCCAGAAGTGTTTTCATAGATATATATATATAAAATTAAGACTTTAAGTATATTTTCTTCATTTTCCTGGAGGTATTTGAGTGAAAAAGAAAAAAAAAGAATGTGGATGTTTCTATTAATTTAATACCATACCACTCTTCAAGTCTAATACTTCTTTATGACAAGAAGAAGGGAACAGGAGGAGGAGAAGAACGAGGAGGAGGAGGGAGTGGAGAAAAAGAAGAAGGAGAGCTGCTATGAACTCTGGGAAATTCTTATGTGACACTTCAATGGGAGTGCCCCCTCTTGCTCTTTCCCCCTCTTTTACTGTTCCAGTTCCCAAGGTGAGGCTCTTTTGAGGTGGTATAGATGTATTTCTATGCTGGCCTCCACAATGGAACACTCTGCTACTTAAACTGAGATTTGAAAGAGAAAATATGGTCATTAACACAATTCTCCTAAATTACAGGCATAGTTGTTTCATATTCAGGAGTGAATTTTCTCTGTGCATGTGATTTGGGGTTCTAAACAATGATTCATGTGTATCCATAATACATAATTATACACATCAATGAACATAAATAAATGGAAAATGTAAGTAGTGTTTGTGAATGTAGGGAAAGATTTCACCACATACATTTAGTGAAATAAATAGAAAGCATATTACTGAACTATTATTTTCAGAATATATATTGCTTGTCACATCCCATAGATGTTTATTTAGATCTGCTATATCAGGCCCTGGACCTTGGAATAAAGATGGCATAATACTTCTCATTTATTAAGAGGCAAACTATGTAGGTCAAGGTATGTGTGCCCAAGGGTTCTTCACCATGACTGACATCCAGGGAAAGGTTAGAGTTCTGATGCTAGCTAAGCACATCAGGAAACCCATGTGATCTCAAAAGAAGAGGAAAGAAACTACAAACCATGTTTTTTTTTTTTTTTTTTTTAAGTCTAAAGTTGTCTCATAGACACCAAAGAATTGAACTACAAAATCTGCCTAAGGATTCATTAACAGAGTAATAGGTAGAAAAAACATGGTATGTATTTATAATTGAATACTCTTCAGCCATGAAGCAATAATAAAATTCTGCCATTTGTACTAACATGGATGAACTTAGAGGACATTATGTGAGTAAAATAAGCAGGTCAGTGAAAGCCAAGTGATCTCACTTGTATGTTGAACCTAAGCGAGTGGATCACACAAAAGTGGATTTCCTTCAGTTGGTTGTAATGCATATCTGTTGAGAAAATATTTACACAAAAACACTTATTTTGCCATCAGGTAAAGAAGAATTTGCTTTATAAGAAATCAACAAACATACACATTATAGAATAATTTTTGGAATAATATGATGATGTATTTTAATAAGATTTTGATTCACATGCTAAGACGTCTTTCCTCATATAAAATAAAAAATATTCCTAAATATGTAAAAACATTAAAATATGAAAGTTCATTAAATCCAATTGCCAACTAATTTAATAAATGGTGCGTTAGTGTTCATATGTTTATCTGCCTTATAATTTACTATCAACAATCTAATTTTATGTAACATCCAACAATAGCTGATTTACAAATTTACTTCAAAGTACCTCTGAAAGCCACACTCATGATGATTATAGCTATGAGGAAAATCCTAGAGTTTCATCCAACCCATTACACCTCCACAGAAAGTCCTGGAGGAAGAATCCAACATAGTACAGATATTTGTTGAATGTATAAAATCATCATCCATCTGCAGTATTATTACTGACTAATGTATTGAGTAATAGCAATGCATTAAATCCCTTTTATAATGATTTTGCTATGATGTGTAAATAGTGTTGGGATTGCTGGAATATGGGAGGAAAACATAGAAAAAAAGTGATATGATAAAATTACATAACCATTAATTTCTGAAGATAGGCATCCTTGAGAAAAGAAACAATTGAAATAAAAGGATGGCTATTTCCAAAGAATTTCCCTTTCCTTCTAATTATACACTGAAAAATTGTTTGAACCTCCAAAAGATTGAGTCATCCCACTAATTGCAGTAATATTAACAATAACCACAATAACAATAATTATTATTGTTTTATGTCTGGGGTTACCCAGTTAAGATGACTGATACCATTTGGCTATTACATATATCAAAAACCTTGCGTTGAATTCACACCTGATGTAAATCTGGCTTAAGAGATAAATGATTACTCAGGAACCTCATATCCTGTAATGATAAAGTGCCTGGCATAGCCAAGAAAGACCCTGGGGAGTTGAATGGGCTTATTCCTCTGAAAGTTAACATTCAGAAAGGAAAAGCTATGGACCTACCGCTGCAAACATGTAAACTATGATGTTTAGATATGTACTGAGGACCTGGAAATAAAGTGATGGAGATCATGTTGTACTCAGCTTCATTAACTTTGTTAAAACCACCATAACCATAGCGTTTTGATATTTACTTTGTAAGGTTGGGAAAAGATTGCCTTCGCATGATAACCTTGATGGAAAGCAGCGAATAGGCAGGAATATAGTTCATTTTAATAATAAGGATGATCTTCTCCAGTTTGCATGGAAACTGCCCCTTCATTATAAAACTGAAAAAAAAATGTTTTCAATGAGTAGAAGGCTTATATTACCTTGTTAGCAACTGAATAAAGGACTAACAATGTTTACAAAAATTTAAGCATGAAGCAAGAATACTTCTGTGTTACAGAAATAAAATGGTAATGTAGGAACGTAATAATAGGTCACTTCTCAAAAAAACTAATGGACCTGAGGAAATGTAAAGTCAAATTGAAACCATTTAGTAGACATCTGTTTATTGAGTGAGGAATGACCAAGTATTATTATTGTTCAGCTAACACACACTCTGAGAAGCCTGAAAATCTACAGAAAAAAAAAATGAAACAGAAAAGATTAATGGACAAACCCTAAAATGTTGATTATGAAATCATGCAAAATTATATACATCTGTAAAGAAAAGAAAGGTATTCTAAAATTTCAAAATGTAACCACACCTCCAAGTTAAGAAGCTGATAGCATTAGAAGCCACCATAAACAATAATTCCCTAAACCGAAAGTAATGGGGAAATAAGTTTCAGCTAGGTCTGGCCATGGAATATTGTCACTAGAGGTGGAACTCAGAGATTGGATGCTTGTCTTGATAATAAGGAGAAAAACATCATCTTAGTTCTAAGGTAACAATGGAAACAAAAAAAAAAAATGAGTCAGACATAAACCTCTCAGACCAGAACATATTTCTAAAACTGTATTTACATAACAACTGCTTGGCCATCAGGGAATTAAAGCAAGGACTAAATCAAAGTAAAAATACTTGGAAAACATTGTGGAGCTGATTTGCAGTCTCTGCTCCCTAGACCTGTCTCATTACCATCATTAGCATCAGTGATGGGCTGGGATACAAGTGTGAGGTGAGAGGGAACAAAGACCATCCAAAGTTGTTAGAGTCTGTAAACAACTCAAGATGGCGCCTGGCATTTTGCAGAGGGAGTGGTTTGTGAAGTCACGCCAGCGAGCCATTAAGTGTGGAGATTCCTTATTGGTTGACTGCTGTATCTAGTTTATGTTAATTAAGATAAGCTGTGTGGAATGTATAAATACCTCTGTTGTCCTACAATAAACGGCTCCCACTCCTGCTGTATCAATCTACACAAGTTGTTCGTCACCCCCTGGTTATTTTGCTGCAGCCGGACTGCAGCACAAAGTAAAATAAGCGAAGACCCTCCATAAGGAGCTTGTCACTGCAGGGGAATGGGGCCCCACTCCTGGGTTTTACAAAGACTCCTAAAGGCAGGTAGGAGAGTGGGAATGTTTCAAAGGGGGAGAAATGCAAAAGGAAGGGATAAGTATGTCCCCTGGGGCAGCTGGAATTGGCTGGTAATAGTAGGTACTGTGCAATGACTGTTTAGCGGTACATGATTTGTTTTCTCAGATCCTAAGTTGGAAGTGGGGAAAGTGGGCTGAAAATAAGGAAAGCAAGCAGGTTATTTTTTTTTTTTCAAGTTCTGTTCATATGTTACTGATTCCTAGAGTGGTCGTGGTCTGACTTTGGCTTCCCACATTGTCTACTGTCAAAGCTTTATTTTTGCATTGGATGTGAAAGTTAAATTTTTAAAATAATTAATATGTTAGGTAGGTTTTTTTTTATAATTAGAGTTGGTACAGTTGAGCTCGTGGATTTTAGAAGTCATATTGACTACATATTACATAATTCCCAATTTCTGCTTCTGGTAAGATGAATACCAGTACTAAGTAATATCTCTCCATGCTCAGCCTCATTGCTAAGAATGAAGTTTTCCTAAATGCAACAAACAAATATCAAGTAAAGAAATAAAAAATAAAATTTCACTCCGAGCAACATTTTAGGTCCATAAAGTAGGGTTTCCTTAAAATTATGAAACTAATGCAAACTTTGCAGGAAATTTAGAAAGTACAATAGTGAAAAGGAATGAAAATATAACTCCTAATACATGAGTTTATAATCTTCCTTAGTGAACCTGTTTTAGGTTTCAGTAATCAGTCGAGATTAGCTTTAGGAGTAGGATGATTCCATAAAACTTCTAGGTCTGCTATTCTCAGTGTCATTTGTTGGACACTCAGAGTAGGTCTGAGCACCAAGCTGCTCTTCACATAGATGTGGGGATGATGGGGCACACTGTCTCTCTTGTTGGCACATCGAGAGATCAAAGTCTCTTAGAAATACTGTAGTAGAGAAACCAGGCCATTATTTGGACCATCTGTGAGCTTACATGTCAGGTGAACTGGCCAACACCATAACTAGAATGTAGACCTGCAGCTGGCGCCCGCCTGGGAATTCAACCCAAAGTAATCTCTGCAGTAAAAGAAGGAGGAAATGATTACAGAAATTCCCACAAAGATACATGAGGGACTTCATGATTTTAAAATTGTCAGAGATTTTCAGAGATAACTTTCCATGTTTCACTACTGATATGAAATTCGTCAAAAGCTAATAGAAATAGAGTAAGAGAACCTTAAATATCCTTTAACAAGGAGAAAAAGGTGGAAAGAACTACAAATTGGTTGTGGGAGGTGAGACCTTCTGTCTCCTAGAGAAGGAGTGACAATCCTCCAGTTACAAAGGGAGTCAGGTGGACCACTAAAGGGTGGCCTAAATGGGGTCATGGCTTGAACTACTTAACCCCCCACAGTATTGAATAAAATAGGTACCATTCTTAAACCTCTGAAGGATAACAGGAGGCCATTTAGAAAAAAAAAAATAAATTCTGTTTTCCAATAAAGAATAAATGTGGAATAACAACATAGGTCTGAAATTTCATAGAATACAAATTTCAGAATATATAAACTGGCTAGTTGAAATTGATTTTCTTTTATATCCAAAAAATAATTATTCAACTGATGCAAGAGAAACCCTGAGGAAAAACAATGGTGAAAACTCTTGAGTGCAGGAGTTTTATTAAGTCTTAGTATCTGAGCAGTTCAGGACTGAGCCCTGAAGAGAACTTGGAATGTGTGTAGACATCAGCTTCATTCTCACCCATTTCCTGCATCATAACTCTCTGAGCATCCAGATACGTGATTGCCACCCACACTCCTTCTGGGCTGACATCCTAATTTATATTTAATAGTACAGTCAGGTAATGTCCTGAAATTTTCTTCATAAATACTTTACTACTCTGTTCTGTCTTTCTCTTCTCATAAGAATCTTTTCATTCCAAACCAAGCATCTTAATGTTGAATGAACACCCTACTTGGCCAGTCTCCCTCTTCACTATGGAGAAAGCAGTTTTATTTATTTTTTTTCCCTGAGGAATTCTTTCCTTGACTTGTCAACTCATGATTGGTTTAATTATATCGTGTGCATTTACAAATAGGTAACAACAAATCACCCCACTATGTACAGTACAATGCACCAATACAAACCCTGGGTATGGGGGATGTTATTATTCATGTTGCTGTGTTCAACCTTTCTTCTTCCTGTATGCAGAGCTGAACTCTTCTCCATTCATAATAGGTGTGTAGGGCATCCCATAGGCGAAGCTGCTCAAAATAAATATGTACTCTTTTATTTTTTTTACTTGTTTTCAGCAGCATTAAGAAATTTAAAAGAGTAAAAAAAATTACTTTTTTATAGTAGATCATATATTATTTTGTGAAGGAGGAAATTTTTCACAAAGTACACTTAAAACCCCAAATATACTGCTCGTAAAGAAGTGCAAGGTGGGAGAAGATGAGACTGCAAATACCCTAAACTTTAAACCCCACTCCAAACAAGACGTACCCAAAACACTTCATAAGCAAATGACACTTGTCAAAAACAAATTGACCAATGGCCTGTCACATAGGCACAAATATTCAGACCGTAGTTAGAATGTAAATTTTATAGACCAATAAAATTATAAATGAAATTATTCTGCTAAAATGTTTGATCCATAGGCCAGTGCAGTATAATTCAACCTCAGCTGTTTACACGGACCTTGTTGCCCTGGTACACTTCAAAGATTTGGGATGGTGAAAGGGATAGTGCACTTTCACAACAACAAGATGGATAGTAAATAGTTTAAGCATCAGGACGACCCTGTGTCTGTCACAACTTAATTCTGCTGCTGTAACATGGAAGCATCGAAGACAAAACATAAAGAGATCATCAGTTTCTCTTCAAGGAAAACTTAATTTTCAGAATCAGACAGCAGGCTCTGTGTTTGTTCTGTGGGCACGGCTCTCCCACCTCTGATTAAGGAATAAAAATGCTTTGGCTCAGTCAAGAACTATTTGAGTTACCCCGTATTCTTGCATAATCATAGTTGTATTGTTATAAATATTTGGATTGGGAAATCAAGATAGTTTGAATGAAATGTGTTTTCTAATAATCATTCCATTTCTAAAATGTGAACTACCATTTTCCATGTGTGCTGTGAGATTCATGGTGAAAGTTTGTTAGGGAGAATGTCAGGGTGCTCCACATACTTAGGTGACCATATCACCAAATATATTTGTTTTTCACAGATATTCAAAGAATATAGCATATTCTGGTTAAATTTGATGATAAGGCTTAATAATCAGATTGTAGGCTTCTGGAACACAGAGGTTCCAGAAGTGCATTTTATCTTTGTCAGATATTCCACATGGTACCGGGCACAGAGTAGTGTTTAATTGAACAATCATGATTCAAATGTGATTTTTTTTAATCTTATATCTTTAAAAGAAATAGGAATATTCTGTTTGGGTAGGGAATGAATATTGGGTTTAATTTTATTTGACAAAATAAAACTATGTTCAAAATTTAAAGCTGCATAAACATAATCACAAAACAGTCAATAACCTAATACTAAACTATTGAAAAACTATTAAATAACATTATTTTATATGCTAGTTTTTCTTTAATATTCCATGTTTAACTTGTTTTGGGTATTAATAAAATAAAAAAACAGCAAATCATCCATAGCATTTTTATTAATCACCTCAAAAAGAGAAATATTCTTATGCACTTACTTTAAAGAATTATAGGACAGAGAGATTGCTCTGTCTTGCTCATCGAAATTCAGACTTCAAGCTGCCCCTGAGATGCTGAGCTGTCTTGATTATTTCCACTCTGGTGTCTAACACGTACCAGATTCACCCATTAAGAGGCTGGCCCCTCAGGCAACGTGTTTACATTGTTTCCATTATCTTTAAAAATTGCTATACAATCTTTCTGACAATCTTTTGAAATGACTAAAGAATGTAATGTCTAAATAGTCTTTTAAGGTAATTTGATGCATATGAAAAGAAAGATTATGAAGGGCATCTTATATCGAGAATAGCTGACTCTAGGTATCAATTATCTTGTCTTTCTATATTGTAGTTATATGTTGCATAGAAGCATGAATGCCTCTCTCTATTTCCCGGGGTTAATTTAAAATTAAATATGTTGTAATTCTCCCAAAATTGTTTTTAAAATAATTGCTAATACATTCAAAGCAACTGAGAAAAAAAATGCCAAAAGTACTTCTAAAAAAGAATAAGGTCTCAACATTGCTTATTTTATAGGAGGCATACAGAAACATCAATAGTTACCTTTATTAGTTGAGTGTGTATCTACCTATAGGACTCATTAGGATAATTTAAATAATTTCCATTTTATCCTCATCATAATATGGAGAACACCAAAGATGGCATTGATACAGCATTTCAGGTTCTATAACTTTCTGTTTTATATGCACTAAAGTTCGTATAAATGTCAAAAATATGGTCAAGAGCCAAACAGAGACTGAGGAAACCTCAAATGGTTCTGGATTGGACCAGCCTCCCTCCTCCTTTTGGAGCTTGCTTGTGTCTCAGGGATGCGTACAGTTAGAACTCATGGCCCATCTGGATGGATGTTGAGGACACGGTGGGCACCAGCACAAGGTGACAGTGCCGACGCTTGCAGAAGTAAAGGAGTTAGGAATGAGAGACGGCATGAGAGAGAAGTGTTTTCCTAGATAAGCGTCAAAATCCCTTATACCTCATGGGGATATTGATCCATTGTGGTCTGAAAACACTCTTTTTAATGTTACTGAAACCTAGGTTGAAAGGGATGCTATTGTGTATGACTCAAAAAATTAAAAAAAAAACAAAACCTGTTTCATTAGTCCATTGATTTATTTGGCAGAGAGTTCTACTGAACATTTTTATTTTCTGGGCATGATTTTAGCACTAGGCTATAGAGTTTGAATGAGATAAAGAACCTAGTCTTAAAGAACTCATAGTTTAGGCAGGAAGAGACCATAGAAAAGCAATAATTCTAAATCTGGGTTTTCAGTACTATAGTAAGTGCAGAGGGATATGTGAACAGAGGTGAGGGATCTGCTAGGGGGCAGCCTAAGGAGGGTTCAGAGAAAAGGTGAGCTAAATCTTGAAAGATTTATATGAATATCCACGTTTAGGCCTGGTTCTTGAAGGTCGAAAACAATAGAGATTTACTTTTGTTCACATCCGGTTTATTCAAACTATAAGTTTTGTTCCCTAATCCCATAGCAAAATCTTGTGTAGTGAAACCCACTGTTCACTGATGCACATCTCTAATTTCTCTAACAAACACAAATAAAACCTTTTTTAAATATAAAACTCCCAAATTCAAATGGTCTTACTCTTACACTAATAAAGTTGAAATGGCTGATTTTTCTGATATTTAATTTTATCATTCCTCCACCACCAAATTTTCAACAAATTATTCAGAAGAATTCACAAATTGCAAATAATTCCATAGCAACACCAGGTATTTCAGAAATAAATTGAACATAACATGTTGAAGAATTTTCTAAAAAATACAATATTTGGAGTTCATAAATTCTACATTTGTAATCTTCAGGGAAGAATAGAATGACTTTAAATTAGGTAGAGGGGAGTGAAGGGAGGGGAAGGGGTGTGGGGGTAGGAAGGATGGTAGGATAAATCAGACATTATGCTATGTATATATATAACTATATGATCGGTGGGATTCTACATCTTGTGCAACCAGAAAAATGAAAAATTATACTCCATCTATTTATGATGTATCAAAGTGCATTCTACTGTCCTGTATGACTAATTAATTAAAACTAATTTAAAAAAGAAAAAATCTAAAGGTTTATATTCTGCCCATGTCCAAGTAAACATTGATAGAATATGAAAAAAATAAGGGGACAATGTTAACATGGATGGCATGTTTATCAAATTCTAGAAATTATTTAAAAAATATTTGGAAATTACTACAATACATATTTCTTAGTATTAGAGGTATGTACATTAGTATCATTGCCACAGACCACAAAGTTCCTGAGGTTAGCTATGGAAAGTGGTACATCCTTGTATCCTCATTGGGACTGAAACTGGGTGTGAACTCTTGATGTTTGGTGTTGATGAGTGGGGATAATAAAGTCTTCTTTTCAAGGAAAAATTAACATAAATAAAGGGATTAGTATTAAAAAACATTAAAAATGAAATAAGTGCTCTTGTATTATAAGAGTGAACAGTCCTGAATCTAGTTTTAATTGTGTTTTTAAATACTCATTACACTTATTTAAAGATTGAAAGATATGCTTGTTGATACCATTTCACTATTTTTTTCCTAAAAGATTACCTGTTTACTTCAATTTTAAAATTTATTGTATTTAGCATTCTACTATTATCTTATTTTGTATTAGAAATTCAAACACTATAAAACATAACTCTGTGTCTTTTTTATATCATTGCTGAATTTTAATTATAAATTTTAATGATAGATATTTTCCCTGCAATATAAATTTGAAAGAATCATGTATTATCGCTCACCCTTATGCAAAGCAGATGAAGGGTATATTCACACTTTTACAAAAGTAGTCCCCTTAGTTTCGCATCAAGGGAGGAAGCATTCTTTGGGAAGCCATATGCATTATCTTGAGTCACCCAAGCACACCAAGTAAGAAAATGAAGTTTTTTTGGCTTCCAGAGCTTTTTTTTTTTTTTTCAGACTTCTACCATATGATTTATTTTACTTTTTTTTAGTCATACATGACAGCAGAATGTATTTTGACATATAATACATACATGGAATGTACGTGCATCAATCATATTGTCTATTCTGCTGCCCTTCCTATTCCCCCACTCCTCCCCTCCTCTCCCATCCTTTCTCTCTATCCAATCTAAAGAGGAGTTGCACGGAAGATGGAAGGAGAACCTCATTGTTATACAGAATACATATATGATGTGATGAGAAAAAGAAAAAAAAAGTGAGTCTGTGTCTTTTTAATCTAATTATCTAATATTGATAATATCCTTTTCATACAAACTTGGAAAGGTTTTTTAAAATTGTTTTTACAAATATGAGAAAATATCTTGGCTATGCAAAGCCTCTATTTATCTTTTCAGATTCTCTTTTTGTGTTCTTTCATGTGTATCTTCATTACTTCCTTATTTTTAAATGTGGACTGTGCTGTTGTTTTTCCAGTTTAACATTTTGTACCTATAGCTGTGAGCTGCCCTTAAGTGACTTTTCGCAAATTTTAAATTGCAAAATTGTCTTGTATCTAAAATTTCTAAGTTTTTTAAAAAATGTTTTTTATTATTGTTTCTTAGACTCGGACATCATTTAGAGGTGAATCTTTTTCTCTCGCTCAAAATGAAGTTTTTCTTTTACCTCTTTTTGGCATCTGTAATAAGTTGCTCTGTGTCTTACTACTTGGCCAATTGTGCTCAGTTTTCTTTGTGTTTAAAAATTATTAGTAGAGTCTTTGATACTGTCAAGCTCATGACTAACACATTTCACATCTCTTTAAGCTTTTATTTTTTAGGAAAAAAAGGAAAATCAACTGGGACATAAGAGGAAAGAGAAATAAAAACATGAAGTCAACTTCAACAAAATCAACCATCCCCATGAACTACTGAATTTTGACATTAACAGTCAACATGTAACATATGTGGTTGTTAAGTTTTATATCTGTGACCAAAACACCTTTCAGGAACACCTCAGAGGAGGAAAAGTTTATTTTTGTCTCAAGGTTTCAGGGCTTCAGTCTAGGATCATCTGACTCCACTGCTCTGGGCCAAGTATGAGGTAGGACATTGTTGGTGGAAGCCTGTGGTGGAGAAGCATTGCTCTGCTGTTCATGGCAGCCAGGAAGCAAAGAGTGGAAGGGAAAGGGATAGAGTGGGTAGAACCATGACAGAGCACACTCCCAGTGAGTCACCTCCTCCACCCACAACCCACCTCCTCCACTTACCCTCCAGTTAGTCCATTCACACCAAGATGAGCTCATTAGGTCACAGCTCTCATGATCTAATCATTTGCCTCTGGCTATTCCTGCCTTAACACAGGGGCTTTTGAGGGACACCTCATATCCAAACCATGACACTATCGAAAAGAGAGAACTCTATATTGAATTAAACCCTAAGCTAAGTCTTAACATGACAGACGTAATGAGACATGAGACTCAGTAGTAAAAGGCATTTGGAGTCTGAGTCTATTCAGAGTCATAAGAATTCAAACTGTGCCATCCCTTATACAGGATTTGAGAAACATCTAGGAAGCATCCTCTTTCAGAAGAACCAAATATTAAATTTGAGGAAATCTGGATTGAGAATAACAGGGAAACCAGAAATAAGGAAGACAAAAGGTTTCAACAATGGAAGGGATAAACAAGTGAGTAAGTGTACTGCCTTGGGAAGTAGGAACTGTGGTTCTCCTGGAAACACAGGTGGGCAACAAGCCTGCCTGAAGCTTTCAAGGGCAGGGAAAGGGAGGCCAAATGTGGAGCATTTCTTAACCAGGAAGAAGCAGGTGAGCACTATAACCAGGAAGAAGCAGGTGAGCACTAATAAGGGAGCTAAGCTTTTCCACTTCCCCTCTTTCCTGGTAAAGCCTCCTACTAATTTCAGAGAACATTCAGAAAGTCAACAAAAACACAAGAAGGTGCCCTTCACCAGAGAAAAGTAAAACTAATATTGCACGAAAAAAAAAAAGTAAAAATAAACATATAGCAAATCACAGAATAGAATTCAAATAGTCTGAAAGAAGAATTTTTTTCTTTCTTTTTAAAATTTATTTCTTACATACATGACAATAGTGGAGTGCATTACATTCATAATTATCCATTCACAGCACAATTTTTTGTAACTCTTTATATAAAGTATGTTCACTCCAAATTATGCCATTATACATGAGCTCTCTTGTTTTTCTTTTTTTTGCATACAATTCTATTTTTAGAGAGAGAGAGAGAGAGAGAGAGAGAATTTTTTATATTTATTTATTTATTTTCGTTTTCGGTGGACACAACATCTTTCTTTGATTTTTATGTGGTGCTGAGGATCGGACCCAGCGCCCCGCACATGCCAGGCGAGCGCACTACCGCTTGAGCCACATCCCCAGCCCACATACAATTCTTAAGATTCCTTTATACCACTATTTATCATATCTCTGTTTGTATGTAAGGTATGTTGACACCAAATTCACATCTTCATACATGTATTTTGTATAATGATGGCCCTCTCAAAAAAAGAATTTTTTGAAAAGAGACTTACAGACACAGAAAATTAGAAAATGAAAAATAACATTCCAAGTAATAAAATTAGAAGAGACATAAAAAGCAAATTGATAGCATATAAAGTCTCGCTATTATGGTTTGGATATATGGTGTCCCCAAAAAACTCATGTGTGAGACAATGCAAGAACTTTCAGAGATGATTATTAGAGTTGAGCCCTAATGGTGGGGAGTAGTTGGAGGCAGATAGGTTGTGGCTGTAGGAAGCAGGTCAATGGGAGCATGACTTTGGGGGGGTACTTTTTTTCTGTGACCTCCGCTCTCTCAGCTTTCTGGCTTTCTGGCTGCCATGGCCTGAGGTGCTTTCCCCTTTCCACGCCCTTCACAGGATGTTCTGTCTCACTGTGGACCCAGAGCTACAGATCCCACTGTCTATGAACTGAGACTTCTGCAGATACATTCTCCCCCCTCTAAGTTGTTCTCAGGTACTTTGGTACCTGACAAAAGCTAACTGAAACAGTAATAATATAAAAAAAAAATAGACTAAAGAAAAAAAATGAAGAAAATAAACATGAGTGAAAAGGAAATAAAGTTTTCATCAGGGAAATGATGATCCAGAAGATGGGCAGAGTAGGTTATATTAAACCTGGTTATATGATTTGGGAGACTCAGTATAAAAATGAAAATCCTGAGCTTTTAAGATTTCTTCTGAGATCTCTTTCTCAAGCAGTGACGGTAGTTTCATTTGCTATGGAATATTGTGCTCCCTTGGACTCAGGGATGCGGCTGAGGTCTGTGCAGACCCTCACAACCCTGACGCCCCATCAGGTCCCTCACATACACGGTCCATTGAGGTAGGTTCACCCTCTTTTCAGCTCCTGTACCAACAATCTGCCTGGTGGGTTGAGAGTAACCATCCAGGTATACTTCTTCCTACCACCTCTTCTAACTTACAGCAGAGGGGTGATCCAACAGTCAGCGGTATGCTTACTCTCATCTGTGGGAACACTAGATCATGGGAAGAGGTGGGCCAGAGGGTCGTCCCATCAGTCACCTGCTCAACATACCATGCTCTTTCTAGCCAGGGGAGGAGGCAGGCAGCCGCCCTGACAGGCTCCAAGATGCAAAGATTCCTGTGTCTGTCATGGCTTTTCCCTTTTCCAACTCAGTCCTTGCCACATGCAGGGCAATGGCAGACACCTTGTAGGAGGAGGAGCTGGTAGCAAAAGCCCACTTAGGGAAGCAAGGAGGCTATGAAAAGTGGGACTCAGCCTTGGAGACCTCAAGGCCCCTATACATTCTCCCTTGTTCCATCAGCCTTCACTTGTAAAATACAAACTCAAAGATCAAATTATGAAGACATTTAAGAGGACCATTGCAGATCATTGAACTCCAAAGATCCTTCTGAGAACAGATCTTTGTACAATTGTACTGAGTGCACATGCACGAAGCTGCCCCTGGATCAGATGTTAATACAACTGGAAGTCCTCAAAGCAGAAAATCAAAGAAAGAGAACAGAATATGTCTTGCAAAGAATACCTAGACCTTAATGAGAAGAGAAAATAATTGAACCCACATGTTGGAAAAGAAAATGTGTAAATGACAAACCAGTTATTAGGACCCAACAATAAGACATATCCTAAGTAAATTTTATTAAGTTCCTCCTGAGAACAAGTAAATCAGATTGTCATATAAGATTTCTGACAGCATTATGCTATGCCAGAGAAAAAGAGAGCAACATTCGTGAAGTGCTCAAGGAGAGGAAATGTAAGCCAAAGATTTTATATTCAGCTAGGCTTTCAATTACAAAGGGCGCAATAAAATCAGTTATAAATATGCATAACTTCAAGGAATATTCTGTGAGTCTTCCTGAAAAATTGATTGAAAAGTGCATTTATGGTGACCAAAAAGACTCAGAGAAACCGTGGCATGTCTATTCTGTATGGTTCAAGAAAATTGGAAAGGGCACCATGGAAGCTTTATTATTTGCCTTGAGGCAGTGCAAGCAGTACAAATCCATTTTTACATTCAGTTATTAAGGACTTGGTCACATGGCCTCAGCATTCTGCCAAGACAGGCCCTATGTCCAGCTACGGTTCATTACATTGTAAGAAATAGAAAGAAATACTTCATGAATAGCCAGGACACTAAGCCACTCAGGATTCATCAACTTTCCTTCTAGTCTTGTCAAGTTTGCTTTCCATGTTTTGAGGTCATACTATTAGGTGCATATAAGTTTGGAACTACACCGTCCTTGCAAATTTGATATTTTGATATTTACCATTTCATCTGTTTAATAAATTTTATTGTTAAAATATAAACATTAAAACAAAAGTATTTTTTTTTTAATTTGAATACTATGGACCCCTGGAAATTTATGCTGTGCCAATTTTAGATAGACTTAAGTATTACCCTTAAGGAGGTTCTTCTCAATAATCAAGAAATGATTTTTTTGGAATGCTCTCTACTGCAGAGACTATATTTTATTACATTGTCTAGAAAACATATAAAAGTAAATAAGATTTAAGTGAAATTTCTGGAAGACAGTATATAGGAAAACATTGCCAAGTAATAGGGTTTATGACATAAGTAAAGGGCTGATAAATTATATCTTTTAATTAAAGAGACCTCATATTTCCACTAATTATTGAATTAATATACATCCTCTCTGTTAATAGGGTTAAAATTTTAAAACATTTCAGAAATAGACAGTTCTTAACTTTTATTCATGTTATAAAGAATCATTCTAATATGTATTCTTCACTTGGTTGTTTTTTTTTTTTTAGAAAGGCTTTAAATCAAATCAGTTACTAATTAATCATACTTTTAATGATTTCCTCAGGTAATGACATTTCCAGCAAATGTCAGAAGTACTAAATTACTAAAAGAAAAATTAGTAATGATTCTTAATTGGCCATTCATTCATCCTAAATCTATTTATGTAATATGAAAATACCATATAAATTATATTTTAGAAGTGCAAAGTTTTCAATGAGTAGAAAGGAAATTGGTTCTCCTAAGAACCATTAAAAACACAAGGACCAACCTTTACTGTAAACAACTATGCAATGTTATATTTTGTAATCTTCATTTTTCATTATCCTCTACATTTTAATTAAATGTTTTTAAAATATTATAGTTCAATAAATCTGTAATTTTATTTTTTTACATTAAAAAGGAAGGGATGTGTAAGTTTAAGTATTAAAGTTATTCTGTTTTTATGTTCAATAAAGTTTTGCACTTTTAAAATTGCTTCATAGCTTAAGAGAAATGCAAACAGAAGTTTAGAATTATTTTAAAAACCAAGATATGTTGTTACACAACTTTTACCATCTCAATAATAATTAAGTATTTGGTGATCGATCACAAATTCATAATGATTAAACCATGACAATATTATTGAGAAAACCTAAGTGCCTACCCTTTATAGATAGCACTCAAAATGTTCGTTGTTGTTCTATTAAGAATGCCAAAATTATTATTAACTCATGTTTATGCTACATAAAACATATATCTATGTTCCTTCAAGCCAAAGGTATTGCAGTTCATATAGTGCACTTGTTAGTATAAAGTTTTCACCTAAAATATTCTAATATATAATGAAATGGAATCACAATCTAAAAAGTTAAAAAGCCAAGGGCCTAAAAACAATCCTCAGTTCAATAATTAAATAAAAGATATGATTATCCTTAAGAGAAACTGATCCAAACAACTGTATTCTTGGTGATGTGATGCAATTCATAACGTTCCAGTTAATTAAATTTAAATAATCTATTGCTTCAATATCCTTGATTTTTTTCTTTGATGTAATAAAACATCTTTGTTAAATTTTGTTAATGGAATGGCAGACTACTCACAGGCAACAATTTCTGTTTCATTTTAGCATATTGTTTTCTATTCAATTGACAAATGAACTTTTCCCCTTGATGAAAGTGTGGTTGTGTGCATTATAGCCCCAATATATGAATCTATTCCTTTGTGTGCTGGCAAAACTTACGTTGATCATTCATTATTTTACTCCTAAATATAAATACCAGACACCCATTGTCCTAGTCACCCTTGCAGTCTTGTAGACAAGGCTTTGAGGACTTCATTTTGGCATGGGAGCTAGGGGCTCCAGCACTGCATGGATAACAAATGTGTTTAATTCTTTTTTTAAAAAAAAAGAAAGGATCAAGTGGATTTGCATCCACTTATTAGAGAGAGAACATTCGGCCTTTGTTTTGGGGGAATTGGCTTACCTCACTTAGCATTATCTTCTCTAACTACATCCATGTACCTGCATGCCATAATTTTATTCTCTTTTATTGCTGAACAATATTCTCTTGTGTACGTACATACCACAGTTTCTTTATCCATTCATCTATTGAAGAGCATCTAGATTGGTTCCACAGTTTGCCTATTGTGAATTGCACTACTATAAACATTGATGTGGCTGTGTGCCTGTAGTATGCTGTGTTTAAGTCTTTGGGTATAGACCAAGGAGTGGGATATCTGGGTCAAATGGTGGTTCCATTCCCAGTTTTCTAAGGAATCTCCAT
Source organism: Spermophilus citellus (assembly GCF_964194105.1). Lineage (NCBI taxonomy): Eukaryota > Metazoa > Chordata > Mammalia > Rodentia > Sciuridae > Spermophilus > Spermophilus citellus. The sequence goes on from NC_138198.1 coordinate 122,038,262, forward strand.
ACTGCTTTCAAGATTGGCTGCACCAATATGCAGTCCTACCAACAATGTATGAGAGTGCCTTTTCCCCCCACATCCTCGCCAACACATATTGTTGCTTGTATTCTTGATAACTGCCATTCTGACTGGAGTGAGATAAAATTGTAGAGTAGTTTTGATTTGCATTTCTCTAATTACCAGAGATATTAAACATTTTTTTTCATATATTTGTTGATCCATTCTAAATCTTCTTCTGAGAAGTCTCTGTTCAGCTCCTTAGCCCATTTATAGATTAGGCTGTCTGGTTTGGATTTTTTTTTTGGGGGGGGTGTTAAGTTTTCTTGATTTCTTTAGATATCCTGGAGAGATTAATCTTATATCTGACGTGCATGTGGGAAAAAAATTTGCTCCCAAAATGTATGCTCTCTCTTCACCTCATTGATTGTTTCTTTTGCTGAAAAGAATCATTTTAGTTTGAATCCATCCCATTTATTGATCGTTGACTTTATTTCTTGCACTTTAGGAGTCTTGAACATTCAACATTTCTAGCAATTAGAGAAATGCAAGTCAAAACTACACTTGGATTCTATCTCACCCCAGTCAGAATGGCAATTATCAAGAAGACAAGTAACAATAAATGTTGGTGAAGATATGGGGGGAAATGTTCGCTCATACATTGCTGGAGGGACTGCAAATTGGTGCAACCACTCTGGAAAGCAGTATGGAGATTTCTTAGAAAACTTGGAATGCAATCAGCATTTGACCCAGTCATCCTACTCCTCAGTTTATAGCCAAAGGACTTAAAATCATCATTCTACATTGATGCAGTCACTTCATTGTTTGTAGCATCTCAATTCACAATAGCCAAGCTATGGAATCAACCTGGGTGTCCTTCAACAGATGAATGGATAAAAAAAAATGTGGTACACATACACAACGGAATATTACTCAGCCATAAGGAAGAATGAAATGATGGCATTTGCCAGTAAAAGGCTGGAACTGGAGACTGTCATTGCTAAACAAAATAAACCAGTCTTCAAAATGAAACACAGAATGTTCTCTCTGATATGTGAATGCTAACCCGCAACAAGGGAGGGTTGGGAGGGGAAAATTAGAAGTTTGCTGAATTAGACAAAGGGGAACGAAGGGTAGGGAGGGGAATGAGAATGGGAAAGACAGTAGAATGAATCAGACATAACTTTCCTGTCTTTGTATATGAACACACAACCAATGTAACTTCACATCATGTACAACCACAATATTGAGATCCTAATTGGAACAAATTATACTTATTCTATCCATGTATACTATGTCCAAATATACTCTACTGTCATGTGTATCTAGAAAAAAACAACAAAAAAGATTTCTCTTGCTTCTGCTGCTAAAAAAATAAATAAATAAATAAATAAATAAATAGAAAATGGATGTGAGGCTGTGCAGGAGCAGGACTTGTGCAACTGCCAGTCTGTGACAGAATCAGCAAATGGCTAGCATTTCTGAAGGCCTCCTGTGGTTTAACATGTTCCTTGATGAGAAGAAGGAATCAACAGAACTGTTCTAGCTCCCAAGGAAAGTTGTCTGTGAAGCCCTGTAGATTTCCAGAAGCTCAGTCAAAAAGACCAGGGTACATACACAACAGGCCTTCAGTCCTCAGAAAACATTGGAAGGCAAATTTATTTTAATAGGTAGAACTCTGCCTTACATAGCAGATCTAAATTAGAGACACTTGTAAATTTCACATGTCCTTCATAATCTACAAAGCTGTAAACTACAGAGTCATAGAAGATTCATTCATACTTTATCAATAGATTTTTTGAGTTTCAAGTTTGATTTGAGCCTCTAATCAGGGGCTAGAAGTGCAGAAGTCAGCTCCCCTACCCCTTCCTGGCCAGCACAGTCTAAGTGAGACAGATGTAACAATGTGCAATTGTGTAAGATCAGCTGGATGCATTCAGAACTCATGACAGATGAACAGCTTCTAACACAAGGTAGGGTATTGTGCCTGAGTCTCTGAAGTGTGCTGCACAGATGAGAAGTCTGATGTCTGAGAACGCCAGGTGGCTGCAGCAGAGATAACAAAGCCACTTACTGGCATTTGAACCTCAGATTCCTACACTCTTCCCACAATGTTCCGTTGCTGCTCCAATGGAATTTGCAATCCATCTGAAGCACAAAGTCCCAAGCTTTACCAATGTAAGGTGTTCAATATGACTTTTCACATATCTCCTATCTGATAAATGAGAAAATTCTTGTAATTTTTTAAAAAAGTATATAACTGTTACATTTTTATATTTGCCTTTCATGGTTGTATTGTGTATAAAGACATTCTCAATTTAACAGAATAATTAGAGTTAAAGAAAATAGTTCAGAAGAGTTAACAAAATTTACCGGGAACAGAGTCTTTAATATAACTTTAAAAAATATAGTCAATCATGGAGATGGGTAAAATGGAGGAGGGGGGCGTCCCTATGAGGGAGAGAACGTGCGCACACGCGTGCCTTCCTGGTTTTGCCTTTTCATCTCATGATTTCACTGCACCAGAAGCCCTCCCCTCCCCTCACCCTGCAGCGTAGCACAGGCAGGCTAAACAAGGACACCTTATCCATTTTCCACTTACTTAGCATATTGAGATGAGGGGAAGTCATTAACTACAACTTGGATTTTGCCAGGACACTTACTTAACTTTGACACCCCTGCACCCTCCCTGTAATTGCCTCATTGATCATTGCCTCCCGGTGTCTTTACTCCATGTCAGTAATGAGTGGACAGGTGTTAACGCCATTAGGCCAAGCCATGTCTGAAAACCTGACCTTATACAAAGAGCTAAAGGACAGAATGTGCAGATTCTACCAAAAGGTGAAGTCCTTCCAAAAAGGCTTCTGAGCTTAGATGTTAAAAGTAAACTTAGAAGGCAGAGGACCTTTCTCTCAGTCTTGATGGAGATGTAACTCTAATAGAAACTGTTGACCAGTTCCCAGGTGACAACTGGTAAGTCCCAGAGTGTCATGGATCTGACCATGGTTCTGTAGAAACCACGCACCCACTGCAAGTCATGCTAACTTTATGAGGCCAGACGAACAGGAAAGGAATTTCCAAATGGCCCAGAAACATCAAATAGGAGACCCCGAATTTGCCCAACCCAAAGTCCATCAGCATTCAGTCTAGTGCTCAGTGGGGTTGTTTTAGAGGCTAAGAAAGGCTGTTAATATTTTATGATGGAGGTTCTTGAAATTCTCTGCATGTTCAATTAAATCACAGTGTGCCCTTGGAATGAGGATTTACTGAAGTTCTCAGGTGATTTTAATGTGCAGCCAGGACTGAGAATACCTGCACTGTAGAGTGATGGAAACCACACTTCACAACCCTCATCCAAAGACAGTCATCCAACACTATTCTAACAGAAGTCAGGACAGGCACCCCAATGACACCACCTTCTCTTGCCTTTCATCCACTCAGTCTTAAATGAGAAACAGAGCAATACATCATCAAAATAAACCAGAATGTCCATCCCTACTTAAGAGTGATAACAGAGGAGATTGAGTGGTTAGGAGGTTGACAGGTGGAAGAAAAGGAAGAGGGAGTAGATGTAGTATTGAGTAGTGACTTGGTCACGTGTGGAATTCTCTCCTGTGCACAGACTGAGTTCTTAGTCATCAAAACCCTGTAAATAGCAGCATCAACACAGCCAGTGCAGATTATTATCTTGCAAGGCGTGTGCTCATCTTCTGCCAGATAAAAGCAGAGAACTGAAGAAAGAATGGGAATAGGATCTTTTCCCTTTTAATATAAGGGAGCCCACTTTCTTCATCTTAATGAAGAGGTAGTCAGAGATGAAAGTGACCAACTATTCATGGCTTTCTGACTGTCATTTACATTTAATTCATAAGAAAATCAATTAAAATAATTTTATAAGTTCATCACAATCTGCTCAAAGAGTTTAATGTTTCAAAAACAAATATTTCCTTTGGTTGGCATACTTTAACATGAAGCAACCTTTCCTAAAGAAACCTACCAACAGTTTGCAATTTTCAGCACCACAGTAATAAAAAGTAAATTAAAACAAAAGCACAATGTTAATTTCAAGCTCCATTAGAAACACAGGGTGGGGAAGAACTACTGTTTCCAATTGAAAAGGATAAAATTAGTAGAGAACCAAATCCCATTTAGTCTTGAAAGGGGATTACAAACAAAAGGCAGTAAAAGAAAATATCAAACTATGAAAAACTATTTGACAGTATCATTTTAAGGCACATTATCTCACTTAATGGAAACAAATAGCAGTCAATTTCATCAGTTTCCATAAAATGAGGTAATGTGCCATTAAAAGTTAAGCACTTGTAGGGAGGAAATTACAATTTAAAGTTTGATGCTAAGTAATTGCTAAAAACCTGTGTATCTTTGGTTCATGTTGGTGTATTCAATGCTATGTTCCACCATAAGCCTGAATTAATCAAGAGATATGTTTTCACTACAATAAGTTTAATTGCTCTATTCAACGGGATTTAAACTATATGTTTTTATTATTTCTTTAAAGAATTTATGAGATATGTTGGAGGATTAAAATGCAATGTGAAAAAAGTTAAGTATAAATAACTGCACTGTAAAGGAAAATTAAGTTATTTTCAACTTCTATTAATAATTAGCATCTGTAATTATGTTCCACATACACCTCAGTTATGTACCTCAAGGAACATTTTAAAAATGTACATTCTTTATCTTCAACAGGCATTTTAAACAAGCTGCTCTAAATAAAATAAAATTGACAATACTTCAGAGAATAACAACGATCAACAGAATGGTAATAGGAAATTTATGCTTCCTGAATTGACTAGGAAACCATTTAAGTGAACTTTATAATCAACATAATTGGTGGCATCTCTCAGACAGTGTAAATATGCTGTGGTATATCAATGCCTTTAGCACTAGGCAAACTCTGCTTTCCCATGCAGATTGCAAATATAACCTTTGTTCAAGACAGTAGGCTGATTGAAAAATGCTTACAACTAGAAACAGCTCAGAAAGAAAAAAATGGTTTCTGAGATAACTTTATCCTAACTGAAATCTAAATATTTTAGTTTAAAAAAAAAATCCCAGCAAGGAAGAGAACATAGCATTGGCCAATTTGTGATATTTGCTCTCCTTAGATATTCACTTATTGAATCTTCTGTTCCCTGCTCCACCATCTTCAGGAGAATAGTTTCTGACTTAGCATCTACTCTGTTGGGAGATGCCAGCTTCAACTTGCAGCAAGGGACACATCCCATGGTTACCTTCAAAGTAAAATAGTGCAGAAGAGTTGACATTACTTGTTTCTACGTTTGTGTTGAAATATTTTCACAATATTTCAGCTTTGTAAATAACATATCCATATTCCTGTTATTTTGATAAATTGTTCCCAGTTTTTTTATATCCTAGTAATCAAAAAATACTTGTTAGTCCTAATCTTTTTGCAGCAGTGGAGAAAGAAAACGAAAGAATGAATTTATTCTAATCAATTAATCCTGATCAGATCCAGTATCTTCAATAATCTGAGTTTGCACAAACCTTAGGCCTTTGCTCATGATGTGTAAGCTCTGAACAACCAGAATATATTGAAAATATTGTGAACTTTATGTTTTTTTTGCTTCAGTCAACATCTCAGCAGCACCATCTCCTAACGTGTTTGAAAGGAACCTCGTTTGCACTACTTCACAGGTTTCTCCTGGAGTGTTCAGGGAAGTATGTCACTATTCCACTTTTTCCAGAGCTCCTCCAGGTGTGACATGTCTAAAGTCCCCATTCCTATGTGAAAGCCTGAGGGTGGAGGTGGTTGGAGAGTCACAAATTCTGTTGCCTGATTTTTCTTCATCTTCAGTGTGTTTAAGCAACCTTTAATCCAGATTATATTAAAAAAAAGCTCGCCATCTGTAACAGTAAGGAACATTTTCCATAGTGAATGGTATAGAAAAAACACTTTCAAGTGTTTTAGTGGCTAAAGGGGCAATTCCAAAGCACTTTCTGTCTATGTTATTTTGAGACCATGGTGATGAGATGGAGCTGCACAGAAGCCCCAGTAGAACCAGTGCTACATCAAAGCCTTCATATTTGGGGAAGAGGAGATGCTATCTATAGTTTACCCTTGGCTTCCTGGACTGAGAGGTAAAAGGTGCTCTCATTTATAATAATAATTAAAATCTAATTCTACCATAAGAATAGCACAAAAAGTCTGACCTTTTAAAATGGAATTTTATCAAGCTAATTCTGAAAATTATATGTGGATTCATAAAGTGCTTCAAATCTCTTCCTATTCCAGCCCCTCTGATGCCCAAGAAGCCATCCAATGCTCTATGTGGGACTCCAAGCACAAAGTCATCCTCTCTGGCTCTTCCCAGGTAGAGAGTCCCCCAGGTAAGATCAGAGATGCCTTAGTCGCTGCCCTCGGTGCCCTGTCCCATGCTGTGTCCTCACCATGGATCATAACTTTCTACCTGCATGCCCCAATGGCTGCTCATGTCCAGTGTTTGACAGAGTCCAGCACATCTGGTAAGTGTCCTCCTCCAGTCCACAGCAAAGCCCTCCCACTTGCAGTCATCCAGCCTGCCAAAATCCCTCCGTCAAAACATCCTGCTTGGTGATGCTCATGGGTCCTGTCAGTGTTTCCAGACATGTGTGAGTCCACCTGAAACACACCTGGATCTTCAGCTACACTGTAATTTGTAATATCATTGTGCTTTAGAGCTATTTTTTAATAATTTATACAAATCTACTGTATTTAAAACAAAACTTTGTTGAAGAATCCTTTAAAATGTTTAAGAAAGTGAAATTCTGCAAGTCATAAAATATAAAAGTAAAAAGGGTTGGTTTCATTTTTAACTGATGAAAAAATTTAACATTTCTCAAGTTTTCAAGCATTCAAGAGGAAAAACCATTCTTCAAGTCCTTTGCTCAAGAAGACCACACTTACAAGTGATTAAATGAGACAGGTGGCCTAATTGGAAAGAAGGACATAAGATAACTTTGATTTACATTCAGCATAATGGTCTGCATAGAAGATTCCAAAGAACATGCAATAAAATTGGCAGGTGAGTTTAACAAATATTGCAGTGGTGTTGAAGGGGAAAGGAAGGGCTGAAGAAATGCAGCAGAGACAATTTTTTAATGCTGTGAGAATATTCTGTAGGATATGTTGAAACTATATTTCTTTAAACCCATTTTAATTTAAGAGCAAAGAGTAAAACTTCATGCATACAATTTTTTAAAACAAAATTCAAGTGAATCGTGCTTTCCTTATCCATTTGTCCATGAACTCCTTGGTTGATTCAATATTCTACTATGAATAGCACTGCAATAAACACAGGAATGCAAGTATCTCTTTGATAGAATCATTTCATTTCCTTTGGATTTATAATCACAAGTGGGACTGCGGGATCAGGATCATATTCTATTTGTAGTTTCTTGAGAAATCTACATATTGTCTTCCAAAATAGTTAGAATAATTTACATTTCAAACGTCCATATGAGAGTTTCTCTGCCTCCACATCCTCACCAGCATTTATGCTGTTTCTTTGATTATTATTCTAATGTTATTCTGATAATAATCACCCCATTCTAACTGGATGGAAATGATATCTCATTGGGAATTTAATTTGTCTTTCCCTGTTGTTTAATAACGTTAAATATTTGGTCCATATAGTTTTGGCCATTTTTATATCTTCTGAGAAATTTCTATGCAGATCATTTCTCCACTTGCTGATTACTTTACTTGTTTTCCATTGTGGAGCTACTTGAGCCCCTTATATATTCTTGACACTAATCCCACATCAGATGGACAGTTTGCAAGTATTTTTTTCATTCTTAGGTTGTGGCTTCTTGCTGTTGGTGTTATCTTTGTTGTGTCCAAGCTTCTTAGTTGGATACCAATCCTATTTGTCTATTGTTGCTTTTGTTGCTTGTGTGTTAGTTTATTAAAAAAAAATCTTTGCACATATCCATACCTTAAAGTGTTTCCTTTATGTTCTCTTCTAGCAATTGTATAGTTTCAGTGATATACACATGGTGGAAAATTATTCAAGCATAAGCAAATGTGAAACTTGTCCTTGGGAATAAAATGAATGGATCTAGAAGGCATCACTTAGCCAGATCGACAAAGACAAGTACTGAGCATTCTCACTTATTTGTGAAAGTTAAAAGTTTATCCCATAGAACTGGTGAGTAGAATACCTGTCACTAGAGCATAGAAAGGGTGGAAGATGGGGAGAGGCTGGATCACAGGGCTGAAAACACAGTTAGACTGAAGGAATCAGTCCTGGTATCCTAGAGTCCAGTAATCAGATCCCAAAAGTCATTATACATTTAACATTAACTAAAAGAGAAGGGTCCAAAGGTTCTAGAACATAGAAATGATGTATTTGAGGAGATATAAAGAGTAACTGCCACATTTTGATCATTGTATTTGGCATACCTATATTTAATTATTATGTTATACACCATAAATAAGGACAAATATTGTGCCAATTAAAAATCATTAAAAAAAAACACACCATATTATTTCTAAAAGAACATTTCAAGAGGTTGGGGGATTTCTGGGATGGAAAACAGAATGTGACAAACTCTATCTTCATTAAAAATGTGTGAAACCACTTCACTGAATGAAACCCATGGAGTGATCACTGAATAGGGTGCATGATTAAGTTACCAGTCTATTTTTTTTTAAACAAATGGAATTTGTAAAACTGAAGACAAATTTTGCTTACTGTTCCCAATAAATATCCCTCCCAGACCCCTTGGGTGTATGGATAACAGTTCTGATGTTGTAGGACATGTATTCGCTAATGTAACACTTATACATGGATGCTGACAGGTGGAAGCCAAGTTTGTCACAGTTGAAGCAGGAGTTGAGAGATAAGCAGATCATTCTGGAAGTCAGAATGATCGTGATGCTAATGGAGCAGAGTTGGAAATTTCGTTATAACTCATTCTTTACTGAATGTTGACCCAGATAGTTACATATTAGAAATATTTATAGATTCCTATATATACATTAATGTTCATGTAGGTCATCTGAAAATACCTAAAAACAATAAAAATCCTTTTGAAACAAACACTCCTAAAACCCAGACCTTGGCTTTTAATGCCATTCTCTAATAAAATGAATCAGGTTTTTGAAGAAATCACTATTCAAAGACTATGGCAGGAAATATAGTAGATATTCCAATAACATCTGGTATTGCCAGAAAATAAGGAAGTGCTCCAAAATAACATGATGATGGGGAAATATGTGAAGGAACACCAAAACAAACTTATATATCCATATAAGCACTGCATATTCATAGCTAGAATGATTGGAACCACAAAAAAGGTCAGGGTACTGAGTAAAGAAAGTCTAAAATAAACATGAATAATGATTTTACTTTATTAGAATATATCAAAATATCCATTCATTAGTTGTAGCAAATATTTCATACAGTTTTAAGAGGGTGATGATATGGGATGCAGGTTGCAGGTATATGGGAACTTTGCACCAGCTTCACATTCCTACTGTGAATCTAAAATTGTTTCAGCCATAAAGTTGATTAAATAGAAAGTGAAAAATATTTTTTACAGATGATTCACCAGGAACACAAATAGATAAAAGATTAGCATATAAAAAGGTAATCACTATTATTAGTTATCAGGGCAATGAAAACAAAAACTCTAATTAGAGGTCACAACAAATCTGCTCGAATTGTCAAAATTGAAAAGATTAACTTATTGAGCTCTAGGGAGGATATTGAACAGTAAACTCATGTTGCTCTTTAAAGTGCAAAACATCACAGCCATTCTCAACAAGAGTTTGGTGATTTCTTATAAATTGACACATAAACTTATCCTATGACCCAACAATACAATTAAGGGTAATTACTCAAGGAAAATAAAAACATACAGCCACACACACACACTTGTATGAAAATGGAAATAGTGTTCATATTCATTATTGTAGAGCCACAAAAGATGAAATAAGTTTGTTCACATTTTACATATCTAAAATTTTGATGCCTCTTACAATTGATGGTTCTTACAGCCATTGAAAGATAAATTTCTTTTCAAGTGCTACTTTGAAAGCCAAGTAGGAGCTGAGAGCCTCAGCAAAGGACTGAAGGATATGTTGCTAATAGCACAGCCAGGAATAGGCAACTGGGTTTGGCAATTAGTATTCAGGTCTGCAGTCAAATACTGTGTGTGATGCTCAGGGCAATTGTTTTTTAAGTACATTAGACATACACGAAGATATTTCCCCCTCAATCAGTTTACTTTTAAATCACCTTATTGAACTATGATTGACATATAAAAATCTATCCATATTTAATGTATATAGCTCACAGTGTTTGGAAATAAACATATACCTGTGAAACCATCATCATTAAGAAACATTTTAAATTACTATAACCACAGGGAATGAGAAGAATGGAAAGTGCTGATTTTCAGATGAACTGCATTCATTAATCATGTATTGCTATTTAGCAAATGGCTCTAATTCAGTAGATTATTAAAAAGCATTTAGTTTCTCACAGATGCTCTATCAGTTTGTCTAGCAAACTCTTTCTTTGTCCTAAACTTCTTAGAAATCCCTTCACATGCTGTGGAAGGGATTGCTGGTTGCCATATACAATACAATGCCTTTTCCCCCTGCCTGCCCCCTTCCCCTAGGAAGCAAAACCCTGAGTTTGGGGCTGAACATTGCTACCCAGCCAGAGACTAAATTTCTCAGCTTCTTGTGTGTCTAGAACCATCAGTAAGTGCTGGCTGGGGAAATATGAATGCAAACGTTTGTCAACAATTCAGCAAGTCTCATTTAAAAGGAGGAGGTGTGTCTTTTTTTTTTTTTTTTTTTTTTTTTTTTTTGCTAACTCTTCCATTTTGCTCCCTGGAACAAAGACACTGTCTGGTGCACCTGCATCCCCTTCGAACCTTAAGATTGAGGACCACAGTGTAGGAATAACAGAACAAACTACAGTAGATTTCCTAAGTTCTTGATATGGAGTTATGGCATTCCTCTCAGCCATTGAATGCTGTATTTGGACATATTGTCTCTCCCCAGGTCCAGCCCATCCCGGCTACATGATGCTGTTCTGTCCTGAAGTTGCTGATAGTCTGAGATTTGTCACTCAGGTAAATTTGTCACTAAGCTGAGGAAAAATAAATCCGAGGAAAATAAATCTCAGGAAACATCCAATGGTAAAAAGAAAAATATCGGCAGATTCTGTCTCTCATATATCTGCCTGTAAGAATGCTGTGTGTATATTAAAGTACAGACTGAAGATGTGCAGAGATACATTTAATGTTCCCAAATCTATTTGGTGAATAAAAATTTTCAACTCTTCTTCTAAATGTGTGTGTGTGTGTGTGTGTGTGTGTGTGTGTGGAAATGTCAAAAACTTTTGTGAAAAATTGGGGTAAATAATTTTAAATGAGTTTCCCAAAGGAAGGGCAATCAAACTTTCACCCAGGGTCATCACTTGATTGTATGCACTGGTCTTAAATGGCATAACCGCTTGATTCGACAGCCATTGGTAGAACTAGCGTTGAAGGATGAAAGCTGTGAACCATGTCATGAATAATTTCTAAAGACCCGTGATGCCCATGGTGCAGAATAACCCTCACTGAACATTTGCTGAATGTGTCAGTATATATGGTTTTTAACAAGTTCTTCTTTTTGACAAAATATATTCATGAACAAAAGGACATTTTACAAGAGATTTGCTCTAGTCAGTTTCCAAAATCCTCTTTAGTATTTTAAGACACTAAGACTGTAAAACAAAATCATGCTCAAAACATAAAATTAATTGTTTTACCTTAATCTTTGTACACTAAGTTTAATGAAAACATTATTATAAATATTCTATGTCTTTTCAATGGTTCCAAAAGAATAGATAATAAAAACTTTTCAGCTGAAAATGTGGAATTCCCAGCAATGAGTCTCTGTCGGAGTTGAGCTCCTTTGGGTGAGGGATTGTCCCTATTTTATATGTGTCCACCTTGGTTTTAGCACATATGTAGGACCACATAAGACACTTAAAGTGCAGCAGAAGAATTCAGTGCTTCACCAGTATCTTACATTCAGCTATTTTAAATTTTGAATTTCTGCATCACATTATTATCCTTGAGGTATTTGATTATTTATGAATGATTTTAAGAACCCCCTTTGGCATACAGAGTGCCCATGATGTGCTTGTAATATGATTAACCTGAATGTGTTGACTTAATTAAAACAGACACTACTGCAGGTAACCATCCTTAGTAATAGAAAGCCAGGTTGAATAAATGTAAACAATTGCCTAAATTATTGTGGAGAAAAGCTCACAGCCAAGTATACACAGCAAAGGAAGAAAGAGAGAGGAAATAGAGGGAGGGAAGCAAGAAAATATTAGAGTCCAACAAAAGGGGAACGTTGCGTAGTAGCACAACGAACATCTAGAAAAACAAAATCTCAGGAGAAAATAAGGTCAGGAGGCATGTTTCAGTAACAGGAAACAGATAATGCAGAAATATTGGCAGCACTTCAGGTACAAAGGGCTAGAAACATAAAAGCATAAAAAATCAAGAACTACAATCAAGACATGGATCCTCTCTCTGTTTCTCTGACTGGCCTCTGGAAACCGCACCAGCCAACTTAAAGTTGACAGACGTGTAAATATGGAAAATCCTGCCAGGTCAAGTGATGATTTCTCTGTTTATAATATTAATGTATGGATCCATGTTTAGAGCAGCTCAATTCCCAACAGCTAAACTACGAAACTCACCCAGGTTCTCTTCAACAAATGAACGGACAAAGAAAATGTGGTACATATACACAATGAAATATTACTCAGCCTTAAAGAAGAATAAAATGATGGCATTTGCTGGTAAATGATGGAGCTGGACAACATACTAAGCGACATAAGTCAATCCCCAAGAACCAAAGGCCAAATATTTTCTCTGATATGTGCATGGGAATGCACAATAAGGGTCAGGGATGGGGGTGGCTAAGGAAGAATAGAGGTACTTTGTATTAGGTAGAGGGGAGTGAAGGGAGGGGAGGGTGTATGGAGGTTAGGAAGGAGAGTAGAAGGAGTCAGATATTTTTACCCTCTGTGCATATATGATTACATAACTGGTGTGATTCTACATCACATACAATCAGAAGAATGAGAAGTTACACTCCATTTATGATTGGTAAGTCACAATGCATTCTACTGTCATATATAACTAATTAGAACTAATGAAAAAATGAATACAATATTAATGTGTGGAGAAAACAATGTTGTGTGGAAAGCTTATTCACTGCAGTTTACTGTTTATGTTATTTTAAAAGCTCATTTTTGAGCAGATGAGGGGAAACACAGAGTAAGGATGGTTTTCAAACGCAAAGCCATGGAGCAGCATGTGAGCTGTTAAGCATTTCCATAGCAAAATAGGAAAACTGAGTGGTGGCCAAAGTGTTATTAAAAGTGGAAGAGTCAGCTAAATCAAACACCTGCTGTCTATAAATTGAGTGCTAATGTATCTTTTATATTTATGTCTCTTGCCAAGTGCTGCTGAGTTTGCCTCAGGAGTATAGATCACTAAACCTGCATATCCCAACTCTAGATTCTTCCTGAACTAATTTATTTGCCAAAATGTTATTAGATGAATTTTCTAAAGAATGACATTTTTAAAATCACTTTTCTCCTCAAAAATGTGTGGTGCTTCAGGGCCTGACCCATAAGATTTCCCATGATGTGTCCCTATCTAATTAATCAGTTTCCTTTTCTATTATTATTATTTTTTTTTTTTTGTAGGGAGGGCAGGGATTGAACTCAGAGACACTCGACCACTGAGTCACATACCCAGTCCTAGTTTGTATTTTATTTAGAAACAGGGTCTCACTGAGTTGTTAGTGCCTCCCTTTTGCTAAGGCTGGCTTTGAACTCACAATCCTCCTGCCTCTGTCTCTTGAGCTACTGGGATGACAGGCATGCGCCACCATGATTGGCTTCCTTGTTTATTCTTTTGTTCATTTGTGTGTAATTTACACCCCAATCAGTGCAAATTGTGAGGTCTTCCTTTATTCATGTCAGCTTTCCCTACCCTTGTGTAGCTCTCCAGTTCCCATCTGCCCTTCAGACTCTCCAGGAAATAATATGTGATGAGAGAAGTGACATTTTTACAGCATTTATTAATTTGTGGTCAACTCTTACCAAACTTTAGCAGAAAATACTCTGTTGCCCTAAATTGAAATATCTAGGAAGTCTTTATATTTTGCATCTGCCATAAAACTCATCACAGAACATTACAAATTTTTAATTGGAAAATTTTGGAACAGGGGAAAGAGGGCTAGTTCAAAAAAGAAGAATAATTATTATAGAGCAAGGGCAAATTTGATAATAGGGTCCATAACACATCTTAGTGATATTTATTTTTTGCTATAGTATTTTACTTTCACTAAGAATTTCTGATGGGGATAAATTAATACAGGAGTTAACCAAGGATCTGAATTTGACCAGTGTCATAAATTTGTCAATTTATTTTATCCTAAATTGTTTCCATTATAAATGAAGCTATTTGGTTACATAATTTCAAAAACAAGTCACTTCTAAAATACTGTGTTGCTTCATTAATACCACCTAATTGAGTTCTCTGAATATCTAAATGCTCGAATTCTTACACATAGTTATCTGGAAATTATATCATCTTTAAAAAGTTTCTGTATTTTTTAATATGTGACTATCTTATATTTTCTGACTCTAAAATTAGTGTTTATCAGATAATTCTACCTTTTATATCTCCCAAATGCTCAAACTAAATAACAGCATTTGCTCACTCACAAATATGTGTCGGCCACTCAATTTGCTGTAGTTATACTTTCTAAAAGCACGGAAGTACCAAGCATATAGAAAGGTCCTCGTCCTCACAGAAATGACATTCTAGCTGGGGCTCTGACTCCAGGTAGCCAGAGAGGAGAGAAAATGACAGTGGCAAGGATGGAGGTCCTCCCAGAGGGGGATCTTGAACAAAAACCTGGATTCCTTAAGGTGACCTCAAAGGGAGACTTGCAGGGAGATCTACCCCAGCTCTAAAGATCAGCCGAGTAAAGTCCTGAGCCAAGAGTGGATCTGCAGGAACACTGGAGAAGGGATCAGAGATGGGGAGGGCCATTTTCTTGCAAAACATTTGAATTTTGATTTTACTTCGAGAAAGATAAAGAGTCACTGAAATGTTTTGTGGAGAAATACAAAAGATTTTGAAACAATCAGCCTCAGCCGGTCACTACTGACATTCTAAGCAATCCCTTGTGCTGCAGGCAGGCAGTGTTCTCCGTTTTGTTACATGTGTTTACCCACTGGATACCTGTAACACCCACAGTCTGCAAAAGCCAAAAAATGTCTCCAGATAATGCCAAAAGCTCCCTGGGCCATTGCCCACTGAGAACCTAGGTCCCAAGAGAAAAAGAAACTGGGCAATAAAGTACAGGAAGAAGAGAAAACAACTGGAAGGCTTTTTCAAGTTTCAAATGAAAAGTGGTGACGTAAAGGAAAAGGTAACCTATTTGAAAATGGTGAGACACATTTAGCAAATGGATAGTGTTGACCAAGGAGGAGAGCACTGTAAACATGCAGTGGTGAAAAGTTAGAGCATTAGAGAAGGTCGGATACGGCAAGATATAAGCTTCGAAAGACCTGAAACTTTTAGGAAAGAAAAAGAGAGAGAAAGTGATATTAAATTGCAATAAGAGGAAGGAAACCCTCTCTCCTGGCTGTCTGGAATTTGAGTTGTGGCATAGAAAATACCGCCGCTGGAGATGTGTATAGGAACAGTTCTCTCCTTGAAGACAGACAAGGCAGGAGTTAGGAAGAGAGGATGTGGAGAGCGCCAGAGTGAGTGAATGTTAAGAGATCTTGTCAAAAACGGACCTGTTGCTCCTGCAGACTTAGGTGAATGTTTGGAGATTCAGGAAAGTTTGTCAAAGTGCCTCCTACTGGGAGACGACAGAGTCAACTGTGAATGAAGGCATACTTGGAGGAAGGATTTCCCAGGGCAGGGCTCCATGAACAGAGGCCACACCTCATGCTAAAAGGATTTTGTAAGCTAAGGATGATGGAGTCCAAGCTGTGGGGTGCAGTGGGTGCAGTGGATGGGAGAGGATAGATCTTCCCAGGAATTCCTGGAATGGAAGGTTTCTCTCTTGGTCATACTAATGTCATTGAGATTGTGATTTTGAGAATTTCGAAAGGGCTGTGTCAACAGACAGTTGTGGGACTCTTTAGGAACCATTGGTCTTTGCCTCACAGAGCTTCCTCCAACTTGTTGCTTACCAGGGAGCCTACCAGAACTCTCTGATACAGAAAATACAATTATTTTTATGTTCTTAAGTAAAATTATATTTTAAATAATTTAAGAGAAAAGGGGTATACTGCTAGGAAAACTCCTCCATTTCCATGCAATTTGATTAATTAAAAACAATTATAAATGCATTTAACACTGTGAGCCATAATTCATATTATTAATATTTAATATGACAACTACAGAGTTATCAAATAAAACACAGAATTTTTTTGTCTTTGCTTTATAAGCAAAGAAGGTCAAGGTTTAAATGAGCAGAATAAATTGATTTTAAGCTCCAGCTCTTCCAATAAAAGTGCAACCTAATTAAGTATAACAGCTATAGCTTTAGACAAATGTAAAACATTCAGTAGAAATTTTGACAAAAATGTATTTGCCACAAATTGGATGTAGCTATGATGTGTAGAGTTGGAAAGAAATGTAATGAGCTGTTAACAGACATTTTTAACCAAGAAAATATGAATTGCACTTGGCCACATTTTCCATCTGTTACAATGAGTTATACAGGAGCTGATAAAGCAGCTCAAGCACAATTGTCTGGCAGAAAGTTAATGTTAAATTATGTGTACAGTGTGGAAAGCTGCTCCTAACTCCAGAGAACTGATGGGAAGAATATTCCTTTTCTTTCCTCATGCTAAAGAGAAATGGCTACCTTGAGTTTAAAGTAGGAAAGGCGGTCCCAGCCCAGCCAACCTTGGCAGATCTCATGCAGACAGGATTTTTGAAAGCAGGAAATGGGACAAAGGAAGTCGAGAAGATGTAAGCTCCTATGCTCCATGTCCTTCCTGCCTTCAGTGTGCCTACCCCGTTAAAGGCAGGCTTCAATAACGTCTGCCTTTAAGAGGCTTTTCTTCAGATCTAACTTAACTAATAGACATACTCTGAATAACTAATAGATGTACTCCTAGTGGGAGAGTCAGAAGAACAATTTTAAAGCCAATTTCTAGACCTCAACTTTGTTTTCAGAAGGAAAATTCATTAATATCCCCTTAAAAAACTCTATTAATTAGTTTTACTCTTTATGTAGAAATCACTTTTTGAACTGCAAAAATGATACAGTTTCCGTAGACTCTTCCTTCACTTTGCCTAATGTTGACTCCTTACAGAACAATGATATGATGGTCAAATCTATAAAAAACCAAAACCAAGAAACCCGTTAGTACAGTTCTATTAACTCAGCTGCCGACTCCAGGAGGATTTAACCAGTCATTTTTTTGGCAACTTATTCTGTTGCAGAATTCAACCCAGGATTCCACATCATATATCATTCCTTCTTAATCTTTCCCTTCTGAGATGATTCCTCCGTATTTCTTACACTTTTATGACCTTGACTCTTCTCAAGTATTGACAAGTACAGAAAAGTACAGAAAAACCAGACAGTGGTTTATAGAAACCTTTTTGTCAACTCTGCTTGAGTTTGTCTGATAAAACCTTGTTATCAGATTCAGGTTATGGATTTGGGAGAAGAGCACCAGAGCGGGTGTGTTTTCTTCGGCACACCGTGTGTGGTGTACATGATGCCAGCACAGCATCAAAACCGGTGATGCTCACCTTGATCGTTGAGGTTAAGGTGGTGGCTGCCAGGTTTCTACCTGAAATTTCTATTGTCCCTTAATTATTAATAAATATTTTATTTAATGAATACTTTATGTCTCTTGAGATATCTCATTTTCCTGAAATTTTGAAATGTACTGTAAAACATAAATGGTAAAAAACCTTTCAAAGAATGGAACTCTTAAAAAAAATAAGGTTTGAAGTATACAGATATAAATCAATGCATATAGTTTTAACTAATTTAGAGCTAATCCTTCATACAAAGAATTAATGAAGCAATTCTTGAGTATTTATCAAACATTATGTTTTTATTGAGGTTTAATCGCAGTTATTTCAAGAAAATGCGGATACAGACTTAGTGTATTAGTTAGGTTTGCATTGCCCTGAACACAATGCCTGAACAGGGCCACTTAGAGGAGAAAAGTTCATTTTGAGGTTCAGAGTTTCAGTCCATGTTTTGCCTTCTTCATTGCTATGCATCAGAGGTGAGGCAGAGCAGAAGGGCAGAAGGGCATGGTGGAGGGAAGCTGCTCACCTCCTGGTAGCCAGGAAAGAAAGAGAGAGAGAGAGAGAGAGAGAGAGAGAGGGAGAGAGATACCAGCTTTAATACATAAACCCTACAGACGTGCCCCAGTGACCTACTTCCTCCAGCTATATCTTACCTGCCTGCAGTTATCACCCAGTATTCCATTCAAATTATTATCCACCAAATGGGTTAATTCACTGATTAGGTTGCAGCTCTCATAATCTAATCTTTTCACATCCTTTATTAACACAGAGCTTTAGGGGGAATACTTGATATCCAAAATACAACAAATAAAAACTTATTTTAAAAAAGTTAAGCTCTGTTTTGTGACATGCCATTACCAGACCAATCAGCAGAGAGCCACCATTAACATTTTCCATCTGTGTGTGCAACCATGATGAAAATACAGTTGTGGTTTTTCTTTTAAATTCCCAATCATAATACTGTATCTATCACCCTCTAACTTTTTTATATTTAGCAATTTATGAGGACAAATATTTGTTAGATGTTCATTCAAATCTATCCATTGATTAAATATTTTTTTTACCTGTAAAATAGCATGCTGAACTGTAAGTGCCTTGTTGTGTGAAATTCTACAGAGGAATTCTAAATTCCAGCTAATTTAATTGAAAAATATTCCCTAATTATCATTTAATTTGCTTTGCAGTGATTACTGGAATTGAACATTTTCCCCTAGGTACGTCTTCTATTTTTATTACTTCTCTGGGTTGCTGATTTACCTTTTTTGTGCATTTTATTTATCTGATTTGGGGAAGTTACTTTCACACAGCTGCATATCATGTGCCTACTGTACATGAAGCAAATATTTATCTTAATTTAGTCCTTGATTTTCAATTTTTATATTGCTCATGGTATTTTAACACTTCTCATTTCCCTGGTGGCTCTCTGTCTCCTGTTTACCAAACTCTCCCCTGTACTGAAGGCACACGAATAATCTTAAATCTCCTGGTACTAACATTGATTCTATCCTTATAACTGTAATACTTTTGTTTTTTAAAGGCATTAAAAATCGTAATTCATTTTTGATGTAAAAAGAAGTATTTAAGTTTTTTTTTTCATCCTAGCAGTTTAAAATGACTTTTCCCACATTTCAAAATACAAGATACTCAAATATTTCAGCAATCTACATTATGATATAGTCATTAATGTATTGATCCATTCATTAATTTTAATGCCAATATCATTGTATTTACTATGACTTTATATTAGATAAATATGATCAGCCTTCTCTTCTTGTTTATTCTAAAATATTGTTGGCTATTTCTGTGCCTTTAGTTTTCACTATGAAATTTTGAAATTGTGTTCAATGAAATAGTCTTCTCAGAATACTAAATTAAAGAGATTTAGATGGAAAATTTCACTTTAACTGAGTCTTCCAAGACTTCAGTTATATTTTATGCTTTGATAATAAAGTCATATTCATATATGAATGTGGATAATGCAATTGCCAGTATAAATTAATTTCTATGATATTGTGACCATAATTTTTGAATTTGATTATGTATGCAGCATCCTGTGAATTCTCCATTCAGTTTAAATTTTTTGTTTTATTAGCAGATTCACATGATTGGTCTGCTAATTGGAAAATTGCATGGTAAATAGACAACCCTTCCATATGAATATTAGTAGTTTTATTCCTTTTCATTTTCAACGGCATTGAGTACAAACACAAGAACAATTGTGCCTCCTGATAATGTTGACTGACCAGCTCTCCACCTGCCTGATTTGTGGTATAAACATCCCAGATGTAAACAGATGCAGCTGGCCTCGGATACAGGGGGAGTGGTGCTTTCCTATTGTAAAGACCTCACTGAATTTTAAGATTTGTTTATTTTGAGTGCCTCACCAGAGTAGCAATGCTTTTAAAAAGAAACACTAATTTGACCTTAACTTTAATGAACAGGCTTCTGAGTTTTTACCATATCTTATGTTTTTACTGCAGAGTTCTATGGGATTTTAATGTACTATTATGAAACTTTAGGTATTATAAGTTACCAGCCTTGAGCATGAGCAGTGGCTGCATTTTAAACAAAGCTATAACCAAAAGCTTCTGATATGATTTTAGGTTTTCACCAAAGCATCAAATATGAATAGATCTGTTCTTGATGGGTGAATTGAATCCATTGAATGTATGACTTAATCCACTGGCGGATGGTTTACTCATAATTAAAAAGCAAAAGGTGTTTGTAAGTGATGCACTTATTATAATATGAGTAATTACAAGGAAGAAATAAGTGCATCACTTACGAACACCTTTTGCTTTTTTAATTATATTTTAATCTTCAGAAATTTTACCATGAGCAGAATGTCTTCCCGTTGGTTTTCGTAATAACATGGCTGACATGAAAAAGGCAGAGCTGGACGCTGGTCCCCGCCTTGCTATTCAGCTACTGAACTCAGGTATTGACTCAGTAATGCTCAGGTTAATGTTAGCCATCATTTCAGTGCATCTTAAAACTGGCAAAACTCCATGAATAATTGAATCATAATTAAAAAGGAATAAGTTAAAATATCATATAAGATTTCATTTGGACAAATCAACACACCACAGCTTAAGTGTGCTAAATGATGACTGTTGTCTTCAGGCCTATTGATTAGAGATTGTGTAAGGAAAATGCTATTTTCTAAAAGCTGTGTTTTTTATTGTGCTTTTCGTTTATGTGACTGATACAATTGTGTGTATTTTAGATATGGATTTACTATCACACTTTGTTAGTTTGAATTCCAGGCTACACACAAGAGTCTAAAGCCAAGCACTGGGTACAGGAAGTTGTCTGGCAGGTGATCCTGAGACCAGTCAAGGCAACACTGGTCATCAAGCGGAGATGTCAATGAAGTGTACACCATTGATTTGCACCAGTGAGGCCATGCCAGTTATGAAGCTACTGGCTTCCAATCCATTCCTGCCAGCAGTACCAGAATGCAGGAGTCCCCATTTCTCCTCTGCCAGTTTGCTCACTGTTCGTCTCTGCCAGGAAGACTGCTAAATGGACGATCAAGCTGGAGGAGGGAAGGACACTTGCTCCTTCTTCGCTTCCAGTTGGCATCTGATTTGCCTCCTGTCCCTGTTTTGTTGACGTTCTTCCCTTAGCAGGCTGAGAATGCACCCTGGCAGCAGGTTCTTTCTGTAATAACAGCTAGCAAGTTTTTCACTACCTGTAGAACCAGCCAAATAAATAACCCTCAGACACCAGCACAGGAATTTGTCCTGCTAGGACATCCAGAATTCCTACCTGTTCCTGTTCCCTGGGTACAAATTGTATGTTTCATAATGTTCTTCAAAACTTTAAGATGATCAAAGTTTCTTTTCAGAGACAAGGAGAAGGGAAGTCCAGTAGTCTGATTGTACTTCCCAGGTGAAATCAAACACGTATTTGCTCAATTTTCTGAAGGGATTTGAAAACAATATATCTGCTGCATGGACTGCCATGTGCAGTGCCAGGAGCTCTGCTGAGCTGATGTGGAAAAGATGTATCTGGCCATCAATGTTGTACCACTTGATGCATATGAAAGCACCCACAACCTTGTGCTGAATTCTTTTGGTAGTTGCAGGGGCCACATAAGTGGATATGATATGAAAAGCCCCTGACATCTTTGACAATCTATCTTTGAAAGTGTCACTATGTACAATGCCACTTGTAGTAAGAAAGTGATTTGATTTATCATCATGGATAGGGTTGGAAGGTTGGAAGGGCAGTTTCTGAGGCTTCTAACTGGTCTTTTCAATGCTGACAGTTCTTTCTCTACAGGAAAAGAAATTAATTTAAGAACACTGCAAGCAGCTAAGTACATCCACCCTAATTATGCGTAGCTGAGAACCACAGCAATCATAGAGCATCCGCTGTGAGACGGATTTGAGCTAGGTCTCTATTTGCACATGATTTCAGCTCCAACTGCATGGCCAGGATGCCTTTTGGGGCCCCCTCCTATCTGAATAAATTACTCCTAAAAGGCATGGCATTCCTTCTCCACCAGGGAACAGTGTGGCAAATGGGCACAGATTACAGATTGATGCAAAAATTTTAGGAGCACTTATTGTTTTGATTTATAATGGTATTTTAAGGTTCTTTCTCAGAATGAACCAGCCAAGCTAAAATCAATGGGCCATGGAACTAAGAAGTGGCTGAATCTGGAAACTATTCAGGGCATCACAAGTTTGCATACTTAATAGATAGTGTAACTTTTCTATTTAGCATCATTTTTTTCTAGTTATGCAATATAAGAAGCATCCTATTCTGATGCTGATCTGCATCATTTGAAGGAACACTGAGGTCTATCAACCATGGCCCTAAATTCCTAAGGGCCATAGGCACTGCCACTCCAACATTGCTGACCAAGATAGCAATTATGTCCACCACGACCTAACAGGTGCACGAGGATGAAGATTCTGTTCTGTCACTATCACCACCTTAGGGAGTCCAGTTCTACACCAGCGTTTGCTTCAGAGAGACCCTGTGCTGCAGAAGACAGCCACCACTGAGCTTCTCAAAGATATATGGGGCTTTTCAATACTCCACATACAATTACAATATTGCCATATTAGGACTTGTCCCTCATAGGTGTCCCAGGATACTGAACTTCAAGCCAAAAGAAAGGGTTTCTGCAAAAATCAGTTCTTGTCCATCTTGTCTTGTAATGCACCCCCTTCATCTGTTCCTCCAACAGCAGAGTCTCACATTGCCAGGTCCTAGGACATCTGTAATTTGAGTGAATGCCAGTGTATATGAACCAAATCCTACAAATACACCAGTAAATAGTTATTTCCTTTTTTATCAAGAACTATATTTCCTGGATGAGGCTACCCATAAACCTGACTCTAGCTATTGATCTGGAAGTAAAACTGACAGCCAGGCATGAATCTTGAGGAAAACAAGGGCTATCTTGTGAGGTGTGCATTTTAGTCCCCAGGCAACAAGAGGTCCTCTCGGCCTTAGCAGGGGAAAAGGGTCTATTTTTGCTTCCATGAAATTTTAATGAGTAAATCTCAGGGTCGGCATTCTAGGATTTGTGTACTTCTCCATGTCTACTCTTAGAGTCCTCCCCATGTCCTATCATGTCCCTAATTAGTTCAGGAGACTTTTTGAAACTGGGTATTCACCCATGACATTTTCCCAGTCTCATAATTCAATCATAGGCCTAGTCTATACTGCTGCTTATTTTCCATCTGCAAGTATCTAGTATCTCCAAAAATACTTCTGTACCAAAACATTTGTGTGAGTTCAACAGGCCAGAGCTTATGTTACCTTTGGTACTACCTATAAATTGGTTTATTTGTCAAGAACTTTCTGAGAAATCCAGGGGCAGATTCTCATCCCAAGGGCCTGCTTTTGGGGGCCACTTGCATTCTAATATCTTATTCTTGTTTTCAGCCAAACACAGAGCCTGAAGAAAGGCTTTGGTTTCAAATATATTATGTGAGAGGAAGTTTTAGAAATTGAAGGAGAGAGAAGGGTGAGTGAGACAGGGAATTGGAAAGATGATAAGGTCTGAGCTATTGGTCCAGCCACTGCCCTGAACACAGGGTGTCCATTCAAGAGGCAGATCCTCAGCAGCAATGAAGGATGCACCCTAGCAGTTTTACTTTGGTATGATAGCAATCAATCTATCCACTCACTTTGGACCCATTTAACTGGTCAGTGTTTCTGGGGACCTTAATTTCCCCATATTTTTGGGCTCTCTGTGCTGATTAGAATGATGTCACTGACTTCAGGCAAAAAAGAAAAAAAGGTGAAGAATGAGATTGCAGGAGCTGGTTTGTGGCAGGACAGTCTCCTCAGACACAGCCACAGTGGCACTGAAACCAGGCGAGCAGGGAGGCTATGAAATGTGGCACTTAACCAAGAGACTGTGAACATCAGTGCCGCACAAGCTGATACACTCATGGAGAGCCCAGAAGTAGAACTGAGTCCATAAAAAACATACACTGCATGAGGAAAACCATTCTCTAATTTGGTAGACAAATTATGTAACCTAGAACAAGAACGTCACTCATGTTTTCACTTGATATTTGTCTTATATCTTTGGGGAAAAAATTGAAAGTTTTATAGTAGTTGTGATTAATCACAAATAAATTCATACAACGGTATCATCTAATTTCAGAACATTTTCTATTCTCTGAGTTTAATAATCACTAGAGGTAATTAATTTTTCCTAAAGAGGAACACTTTAGAACTTAGACACACAAGTCATTGATATTATTAGTGAACATTATGTAAGCATATAATGAAATGATTTTTTTCTGGATATAATAATATATACAAATAATTGAAAGAAAGATTTTTCATAAAGACAGGAGTTTTTAATAAGACATATACTCTTGAAGAAAATATCAGCCTAATTTGTTTTTCATATAAAAATAACACGTAAAATCATGCTTGCCAATTCTAAAGTGATAAACCTACAAGTTACAATATAAATAAGAAGATGAAAAAAAACCAGAAAGATTAAGAAGGAAATTAGAAAAACTTCTCACCTTAGAAATTGTTCAAATATTTGAAACCATTTCCGAATTTCCAGAAAATTGGCTATGGGTCTATGAAAGAAAAATACAGTCAGAAAGAGCACTGCAGGAAATAGATAAATCTTTTTTTTAAAAGGGACATAAATGATATTTAGAGAATTATTTGTTTAAAGTCCAAAGGAGAAAAGAATGTAAGAACTGAGAAGGAAGAGATAATATACATCAAGACAACAAGGAAAATGAGACTGATAGACTACTCCTGATGGATCGCACATCCAAGGAGGTCAAAATGCAACAATAGGGAAAAAAACAGTTCTGCCTATATTATAAGATATAATACTGTATCATGCTGCGAAGGTAAAACTGGTATAGGCTTCTCATGATTGGAAAGAAAGCATTGAGGAATTTTAATTTTAAGTTTGATTATAATTATACCACTTTTGGAGTGAGGTCTTTGAATATATTCACAAAATAAATAAATAAATAAAATGCAATTACTCTGAATTTTAGCCTAAAGAAAGTATTTACTCAATAACTATAAAACAGTTTACATTATCAAATAATAAATCAAAAACTAATGTAATAAATACCAAAACACATTAAAAAGACATGAATGAAGAAAGGATGGAAAGTTCTTGAGGACGGAAAGTTCTCATGTTACAAAAATAACAATTTGCCTTTGATCCATATTTAATCCATATTTATTAAAATAGCTAGAAAATATTTAAAATGAATGAGTAATAATCTTTCTTTACCATTAAAAATATTGAATTAGGTGTTGTGACTCAGTGAGTGGTAGAGCACTTGCCTAGCATGTGTGAGGCACTGGGTTCGATTTTCAGCAACACATATAAAAACAGATAAATGAAACAAAAGTCCATCAACAACTAAAAATAAAATTTAAAAAAAAATAGTGAATTTTAAAATTAGCTCCTGTGCAAATAGATATTCAAGTTAATGAGGAACTTAAACATAAACCTAGAGTCAAGTCCATTTATAATGACATTATATTATTAAGAAAGATTTACAATGTAATAACATTTATTACTTTTAAAATATTATAATGAGACAATTAATTTTTGAAACCAAAATTTTTATATATTTAATTTGGTTATAATGATTGAGAAACACCTATTTTTATTACGGAGCCTAACAATAAATATTTATTCCTTAGCTCTTAAAATAAGGTGATGTACATACGTTGAAGTAAACGAGTTTGAGTTTGGTTTAAATGCTAGGTTGAATTTCAGACTATAATTGATTTACATGACATCTATTTACATAATCATGAGCTACTTGTTTCTTCAATTAACAGCTTACAGGAAACTGAATGCTGTTGATACCTTGATGTCTATATTTCACACAATTAAAAAAAAAATCTTCCAGCTTTCTTACTTGGGAAGACTCACACATACAGTCTTCACATCGTTCTAGCCCATATGGATAGAAATTAAAGAAGCCCACTCACTCAGCACTGAGCTGACACTGGTACCCTGCTCTTAGATTTCAAAGCCTCCACAACCTTGAGCTAAAATAAACTTCTGCTCAGGCTCAGTCATTATGTTACAGCAACAGAAAACAGGCTAAGGCAGTAAAATGAAAATAAGTAAGACTATAGATGAATTGAGTGGCACTATCAATCACCTTTAATCCAATGGGCATGTATAGCATATTCAATCCAATAACAGCAAAAGTTATGTTCATCTCAATTTGTATGCAACATTCATTCAGAGAGATTCCATTATGAGCAAACAATAGATCTTAAGAAATTTAAAATACTAGAAATTGTAAAAGTAAGTTTTCAGAACTCAAGAGAAATAAAATAGATATTAAAAAGAAAAAGGTTATATAATACCAAAATATTTGGATTAAAAAAAACTTCTAAATAATATCTGGATCAAAGAAGTCTCAAAGTTATTTTTTTAATGTTGAAATAAATAAGAATAAAACTATGTAAAAGATGTGCATGCTGCAAACTAGTAAACATAAATGAAAGAAATAAATTTATGAATAAATGTTTTATTATTGAGGATTCTCTAGAAGTGGAGAACCAAAAGAATGTGTGTGTATGTGTGTGTGTGTGTGTGTGTGTGTGTGTGTGTATATATATATATATATATATATATATATAGTGTCATTAGCATGGTTTATATTATCAAGGCTGGGTATTCCAAAAATAGCTGTAGGCTACAGAGATGGGGAAACCAGTAGCTGCTCAGTCCAAGAATCTGGAAGTCTCAGAAGAGGAGAGATCAATGATGCAGCAGAAATCTGAGGCTGGAGAGTCACTGGTGAGAGTCCACAATCAAAGGGTGAAGAATCTGAAGAGTCTGGAGTTAGCAGACAATGGCAGCAACCAGAAGACACACTGCTCAAGAAGAGCTGAGCACGTGTGTGCCTGAAGGCTGCTCTCCTGTGCACATTTGGCTCCTTTTGGGGTCCCAGCCTATTGGATACTGCCACTCACATTCAGGGTAGATCTTTCCCCTCTCAGACATACCAGAAGTGGGCTTCACCTACTTTCTAGGAGTTTCTCAATCCAATCCCTTGACAATCAAGATTAACCATCATAAATGTTCATAGATTGGAAGACATATTACTGTTAAGATGCCAATTCTACTCAAATTGGTCTAAAGAGATAACATATTTTCAATTAAAGTCCTGGCAGAGAACTACTAGAAGTATACAAGCTGACATACAAATTTATAAAGCAAAGTGAATAAATAGCTGAAACAAACTTGGAAAACAAAATCACCATCAGACGATTGATGGTACTTAAGGCAATATGGTATTAGCAAAGGGGTGGCTATTGTGACCAAAGGAAGAGAAGAGAGAGTCCATAAATATACTCACACATATAAGGTTAATTGATTCTCAAACATTTTCCTAGATAGCTTAGTGGAAAATAAACAAACCAACAAACATAAAAAACTAGAATTGTAATGAAATGGTGTTGGTACATAAAATCAAAATAATGTAAACCTCAAAACATATCCATATCACATACAAACATTAACTCATGATGGATGGCAGAAAGAAAAGCCTAATGATATGTGAGGAACCAGGAATAAATTCTGGCTTGTCTAAGCCATCTCTCTCTCTCTCTTTTTATTTTTAAATTTTTTTATTTATGTGGTGCTGAGGATTGAACCCAGGGCCTCATGTATGCAAGGCAAGCACTCTACCACTGAGCTACAACCCCAGCCCCTAAATGGAGACGGATAAAACAAGGATAAATAAAGATTTAGTCTTGATTTAGGCAGAGGTTAAACTTTCTTTTCAAAACAGTAGAACTAAAATGAAAAGTCAAGAAATACTTTAAGAAAATATTTGCATGTCACCCAAAAAGTGTGTTCAAAATATAAAAAAGTACTCTCACAACTCAATAATAAAAAAAAAAGAAAAACAATTTTAAGGAACAAATTCTTGAATATGAGCCATAGATGATAATCACATTGGTTGTTTTAGGCAAATGAAAATTAAAGCACAAGATATCACTACATACTCAGAAGAATTAAAAACATAAAAATAAAAAGAATTTTGATAATATTAGGTGCTGGTGAAAATGTTGATAAGCAGGAAGTCTCCTATCCCGTGGTTGGAATGCCAACTGGTGCAGGCTCCTAGGAGAATGATCTGATAGTTAATAATTTGTCACACAATTTATGATTTAACTCTTAGGTATCTACCTAAGTGGAATGATAACTTGCAATATAAAAAACCCTGAACAGGAACATTGATAGCCACTTTGTTCATAATCACCAACCAATAGAAGCAAAAGGGAGTCTGCCCTTCAACCACTGGTTCATCCTCCATTGGAATACCACAGTAAAAAGAAACACTATCAAAACACAACAATGGGAATGGATGTTACATATATTGCATTAAGTGAAATAAATAGGCACAAAAGGCAAAATCCAGGGGAAAATGTAAGCTCAGTCATCAACAGCCTGAGAGGTGGGGGAGGACTGTGATGAAAGGGCGTGAGGGAATTTGGGGGGATGACAAACCTCATTAACTGTGATGGTGTTTACATGAATGTATTTGTTGGTCAAAATTCACAGAGTCAAATGCTACAGAGGGTGAAGTGATATCTGTGCAATCCTGAATTCTAAACACAGGATTGTACTCACAGGCTGTGCTCCAAGGCAGCGGGCAGGGACTCAAACAACTAAGCAGGCTAAGGTAACCAGCTGCTATTCTGGACTGCAGGACCCACTCCTTGGCAACCCCGTCCTGTCATCTACTCGTCAGGAGACACCAGCCAGGCCTGCCTGGGGAGCTCCTGCAGGAAGCTGGGGTGGTGCCTAAAGCCTGGTGCCCACTCACTGTGATATTTACTTTCTTTGGGGCAAAGAATCTGACATTCAATATCATCCTCCTATCAAAATAAAATATCTGAAAAGGAGAATTGAGCCTCTGTTTTCAATAATAACAAGGAATGACAAAAAACATTAAAAAAGAATTGGGTGTATACTTCAAGGGTGGTCTCAACAGTCCAAGTATCAGTTTCTTAGGGTGGGACCACAGGGAGTTCTTGGGCCTTCCCATCCTGCAGGACTCTCTGGATCCTGCTGAAACACCCACTACTCAGTGCTGACTTCAGGAAGAGAAACTTCCTCTTTACTTTGTATGTTTTGAAAACTCAACAGTTTAGACCAAAATATTAACAATAGCTGTTTCTTGAGGATGACATTTCATACTATTCCATTTTTGCTTACCCGTGCTTTCTGTTTTTTCCTAGAATGAACATATATCACATTTCTAATAAGTAAGACAAAAATGAAAATAGAAAAAAAAATGGATTTGGGATAAATATGTTTTCTGTCCCAGTTTACATAACCACCCAAACATAATACACTGTTCTGTTCTTTACTGGTACTGTTTCATTAATTGACATGAAATGATCAAGTTTAAATTAAAATAATTAGGTAAAATAAAATTTAGCATGCAGATAGCTAAGCATTTTCATAATCAGAGGCAATTCTCCTAATGAAAATAGTACAATGGAAAGCAGTGCAGATAGCTTACCTTATGTCGATAAATCCTTTTGTTTTAAAGTTATGATTACACCAAGTCACTCAAATGAAAGCCCAGTGTAGGCTCAGTACTGATGCAGGACACTGGGAGCCACCTCATGATTCAGCTGCCTTCTCTCCTAATCTTCAAAAGGCATTGTCCTGACACCCAAAACATCAACTATCAGTATCCATAAGCTTTGTTCTGTTTTTAACTGAGAAAACATGTGCTCTCATAGTACTCTGATAAGATGCTACATTGTCTACTTGGGCAGGGTCCTTAGCCTCCACAAATGGTAAAGACTGCTTGAAATCCTGAGTGTGCACTTCAAACTTTAGGAAGAGGGAATGAAGGACAGCTTTAAACAACCATGAACATGCATGTTGTGACTGTCAGTTCTACCACAAATACCACAAATAATCACAAAAACAGAAAAACCTGCAACATAGTTTAAAATAAAAGAACTGGGTAAGATTTGATAATATACTTCACAACAGAAGAAATAGGGATGGCAAATAAGCACATGCAAAATCCTAAATGCGATTTTTCATTAGGGAAAAAATAAATACTAGCATGAAATGTCATTAAATGTCAAACTGAATATCAAAATATTCTGATAGTATCAATGCTGGCAGTATATTTAGTTCTGCAGCTCATCTGAAAAGAACTTTTGAATATGGTATAAAGTAGGAGTGAAGATACATTTAAAAAACTAATGCATTATAAATTATTGAAATTATCACATTTTGCCCTCTGAACTGCAAAGTCACTGTCATCATGAATTATCTAAGGCAAGTGTGTATTTTTGGATTCTAGTGACTTTCTGACAATCAGTTAGTCTGTCTTTGTGCCAAACCTGCACAATAGGCATCAGTATGGATAGGGTCTGGGTCTCATGGCTGCTGCTAGACATGATATTTTCCGTAAGTATTTTGGATTTTTTTTCATCTCTCAATGAACTTTTAGAATTTTGATGGAGTTTGTTTGAATTTACAGATTAGTTAAGGGGCAGAGTTATATTTTGAAAATCTTTGAATATGTTGCTTTTTCC
The DNA here is from genome assembly GCF_964194105.1 of Spermophilus citellus. Classification (NCBI taxonomy): domain Eukaryota; kingdom Metazoa; phylum Chordata; class Mammalia; order Rodentia; family Sciuridae; genus Spermophilus; species Spermophilus citellus. The sequence continues at coordinate 122,069,186 of NC_138198.1, forward strand.
ATTAAGTTGTCTTCTTCATTTCATTAATATTTAGTGATTTTTCAACTTTGCACATCTTTTGTTAGATTGGTGCCTACATGTTTGATTTTTATGAGTTCTAAGTGACATGTTATTATTTTTAAATTTTTTTCATAGAAATATGAGTAATTTTTGAGTATTGACCTTACATTTAGACACACTACTAAATTTATTTGATATTACTCAATATTACTCTGTAGGAATTTTAAATTTTTCTATATAGGCAATCGTAGCATGAATAGACAATGAAGTTTTGTTTATTTTTTGATCTTTATTGCCCCTAATTTCTTGCCTTTCTGTACTAGTCAGGGCCTCTACTACATTGATAGAGAAAAATGGTAAGGTGAGAGTCCTTTCATTCCATAACTATCAAATGAGTGTGAAATTGCCGCAGCCCGGCTGGCTGGGCAAAATACCCAGGGGGTGACGAGCAACTTGTGTACATTGAAACAGCAGGAGTGGGAGCCGTTTATTGTGGGACAGGAGGGGTATATATACATTCCACACAGCTTATCTTAATTAACATAAACTAGATTCAGCAGTCAATCAATAAGGAATCTCCACAGTTAATGGCTCGCTGGCGTGACTTCACAAACCACTCCCTCTGCAAAATGCCAGGCGCCATCCAGACTTGTTTACAGACTCTAACATGAAGTAAATGTTTGTAAATGAAAGAATTCCCTTTGTCAGTATGCTAAACTTAGAATTTTTCAAAAGATGTGAAAAAGCTAAAAATTAAAGTGATTTAAATTAAGTTCTTAAACATTCATCCTTTACTTTCACTTAGCCTATTACCTATTGAGGACATAATTATGCATGCATATAATAATAATTATAGCTGATATAAAACTGAGTTTATTACTAAAATATTAGATAAATATATAATATTTTTGAAGCAGAATTACAACAAATGAAATGTATGTATGCCTTCTCAAATAGTCTACATTCAAATTACTGACATTACTGGTTGGAGTCTGTTAGCAAGCACAATTACATCTAGTTGCACCACAAATGCAGAATGTCATTTATACAAAATAAAAGAGAGACATTCTGAAACCTAAGTTGTGTCATGTGCAGGAACAAAAAGAAAGCCTGATGAGTCGTTGTGCCCTATTTAACTGATGGAGAGAGGACTCTCCAATGTCTGCAGACAGAAAAAAATATCAATCTATGTAACATGATGCTTTAACTTATTTCACATAAAAAGAATAAACTTAAATCTCAAAGCACAATATGTAGAAAAAAGTTGCATTGTTCCAAGAACGTACTCCTAGCTACCTTGACATCAAGAGAATTAAAACAAAGATGATACACTGATATAATAACTCTTAGATCACTTCTAGTTGGCTTCAGAGGCTTTATCTCTACATAGTCAAATTCAGAAATATCTCCCTTTCCCAAGCCAAAAACTGGCTTAATGTTCATAAATATTTTATGTAAGCACTTTATATATTCTCTGCAATGTTCTGCAAGTCACAGGATAAAGGCCTCAAAATGTTAGTATAAAGATGTTCTCCTAATGTATTCCAGCATTATTAAATTTCAATTTGATGAAGAGCTACATACAGGGGAGAGAACAGAATAATGATGTGCAAATCACAAAAATTGAATCTGACCATTTGGTATCAAATTGTCAAGTATGTCCTAAAGAGTGCACACTCAGGGTAACATCACAGTGTTTGTTATTTTGGCTTTTTTAATTTTTTATAAATTCTTCTTTCCCACTCACAATCTATTATCTCCCAATTCCTTAGGGCAGCAGCCCAATTCAAGTTGGTCCAGTTATAAGCCTGGGGTCAGCACATTTGTGTTCCTTTGAGGACTTTGAAGAGAGTCTGCTTACAGGCTCATTCAGTTTGTCCTCACAACTATCATTTGTAGTTGTAGGACTGAAGTCCTGGTTCCTAGTTGTCACCTGGGGCCATTCCAGGCTTCACCGGGCTGCCCACATTCCTTGGTCCATGGCCACCTACACCCATCAACGAAGCCAGAGTGGGTGGATTGTGTGCCTCTTACACTCACATTGTTCCTGCTCCATCTTTTCTCTGACCCACTTTCTTCTTTTCTTTTCCACTTTTGGGGACTCCTGTGACTAGACTGAGCTCACAGAGCTACTCACAGATTATCAACTCAGTTGTGATGTATTCTGATTGCCTGTGTTCTAGCATACCAAATGGGTCTTGAGACACAAGTACTTCTACCTGCATGCTCAGTAGAGAAGACCCTCTGGGGAACAGAGGGAAGAAGAGGGGCACAGAACCATCTCAGGACCAGTAAATAAGTGTGAGGCAGAGAAGCTGAAGGAAACAGAAGAAGACTATCAGGGAGATAGAAACACCAAGCAAAGGCAGGCCAATGGATAAGGAGAGACATGGCTGGGCTTTGAATGATGACCAACCTAGGGTACCATTGAAAGGGAAAATACACACTAAAATGATGCAACTTTATTTGACCAATTCAAAATTATGATAAATATTGTTAGCTTGTTTTATATACTCAAAACAGAATTATATTATCAAAAATTAATACAAGATACTACACAAATTCTATCCTCCTGTACTCTGAGTATCAACGTAGAACCTTGGGTCAGAGTGATTTGGGAATCATGACAGCTTACCTTAACTATTAGTGTATGATTGATAGAAAGGAGGAAAAGGTAAACAATATCTAATTGAGTCTGACTATCTAGTTACTCTTAGTCCCAGAAAAATTATATATAAGACCATATGTATAGTTATATATTCAGTTATATATAATATATAGTTATATACATATGTTATATATAGTTATATGTGTGTGTGTGTTTGTGTGTATTTGTTGTCAATAAGTCTTGAGCGAGTACACGTGCTTCGAAAAATGCCTGAAATGGCTTTCTTCAGAGATAACTGATGAGGCATTAGTTGCTAAGTACTTAGAGAGAAATTAGTGCTTCCTACATCAGAGCAGTACAGTTTTATCAGATGACTACCTGGAAGAGATAAGCCCACCTGGGAGATTTATAAGCTGTCTCATAAAATAAACACATCCCCTAAGTGTACTACATTGAGAAAGAACACCTATCACATTAGCATCTTAAATAGTCTCAGGGGTTGGGAAAGTTCGCAAATTTTTCATCTCTTCACCCCATGAAGGGAATATCATTTAGTCTCTGTGTCCCAAAATGACATAGTTAGTCCCTGACACAGTAAGAAGATTCCTTATCACTGACTCTCAAATGTACTAATTCCTCCCACACAGAAAACATAATGCATGTAACTGTTGTCTTCTTGGATGCATTTGAACTGTTTCACCAAACTTGAGAACATAAGTGTGAGGAAATGTGTGAGCCAGGAAAACAGAAAAAATCATCTGTGAATAAAAAGTGCACTTGCATGAGAGAGAAGAACAAGAGTTAAGTGACAGAAGATACTGAGACCCATGAAAATGGCAGACAACAGTCATAATGATAGCTGGGAAAATATCCAGTAAAACTCAAACAGCATGTTGAAAAGGACAAATTATTTGGAAAGAAAAGCACTGGAAACAGCAAGAAACACATCAGAATTGAATGGGCTGTATTAATTACATGTATTTTATTTTGAGTTTATGCCATGAATACACAAATTTTTCCTGATGCATTAAGCTATTTGATTTAGATTTTATTTATTTAGCTTGCTGTGCAAAAAAAGATGATTCATCATTGCCAACCTTTAGTAATGAAATTCTAGGGTCTGCCTTGTTCCATTTTGAATAACATTAATTTACACATGTAAGATTTCATTATAATTACCTGAAATACATTAAAATTGCAATTTTGATCTATAATCTCAAAAAAAACAGTTATAAGATTTGACCACAGATTTAGGTAGTTTAAAAAAAGAAAGACAATCTCAATTCCAAACAGCAGAAAGAATTTTTCTCTTATTTCTTTGCACAAGAAAATAAAGCAGGAAATTAACTAATTAAAAAGTGAAAACAAAGTAAAATTTAGGTCTATTTGGAAATTAAAGTGAAACTATTGGGAAATAGTTTTAAAAATCTTCATCAGCAGCTCTATGACAGATAACTAAATCCTAAACCATAGAGCCTCCAGAAAATAATGAAAATTAACACTCTGTATAACAAACTAGAATAGAGCTAAACGTGGATTGAGAAAGACATAGTTTTAAGCATTCATGCTAGAAAATAATAAAGAATTATGTGAAATTGTTTAGAATCTACTTCAAAATTAGAGTAAAACAAAATAAATCAGGAAATTGAAGCAAGTTCGTTGGAAAAATAAGACTCACAGTTAACATACACATATATACAAACATACAGACACACACATGTACATATAGATAGGCTAATAGAGCAGAGCATGGAGACAGGAATAAAAATGAAGAAATATCATTTAAATATTGCATTTTTCTCTCATTAGTACTTTAGAATTTTGCAGTTATCCAATAAATTAATTTTAATTTTTATTTTTAAATATTTTTAATTGTAGATGGAACACCAATACCTTTATTTTATTTATTTTATTTTTATGTGGTGCTGAGGAATGAACACAGTGCCTCACACATGCTAGACAAGCGCTCTACCACTGAGCCACAACTGCAGCCCCAAGAAATTGATTTTAAAGGAAAAATATAATATAAAAATATCCCTGTATGCCACCATTTTATCTTTGTTAAAATATTATATTTGCTGTAAGTTATAGTTTTGCAACAGGAAAAAACATGTTCCTAAATAAATGAGCTTTGATTTTTTTCCTAAGCTGAGAAGACTAAACATTCAGAAACAACTTCATTGCAGATTTCGCATAGACTGTATGTGAATATTTTTCTCCAGTACTTACCATTTGTGAAGCGTACCTTGCAATGTAGAGCTTTCTAAATCTCTATATTTTATGGCAGACATAAAACAAGATTAGTGCAAGAAGCTGCTTACAGAGTCTTATATTCATTTTAATCATTTCTTATAAGAACTCAAAATTAATTTTAATTAATCTTTTCCTTTTATTATCAAGAATATATCTTAGTAAAAGTGTATTTATATTTTATATAGTTTATAAGCTTTTGTGTATATTTAAGCATACATATTTGAAAAGCCATCTTTTTCTTCATACTTGAATATTGCAAAGAATGACTATATAAATTTGACCTGAAATTAAATGGTATGTCAACTAGACTCAGCTGTTTTTGAATGAGAAAATATATTAACACAAATTTTTATGACGTATTTTGAAGCATTTAAAAGGCAATTTTAAATGTTCTAAAATGAGAATTCCATTAAAATATATATAACGAATTGGGTTTAAATTAAATCTAGTAAAAGTGGCTATCAACAACTTTTCACTGTTATTTCTCTTATTTTGCTATGAAATATTTACAGACGTTGTCTTAAAATATTATTTTAATATATAATCTAAAAATTGGCAAGTGCATTCTATATTAAATATTATAAAATTAGTGACAGGGTCATACTCATCAATCAGTATTAGAGATATTGCTAGTGAGCAGAAGTTGGGAACTAAGGTCTCCCTCTTTTATTTATTCTCATTCGGAAAATGTTTCTACTAGAATGTCATTTTCCATGACAAACTTTCATGCCTGCTACAAAAGGCTGATCTTATGATTTCAAATCAATTTGCAATATTGGTTTTAAAGGGTCATTATAAACCTGCTGAAGAAATTTATCTATTTTAATATGGACATTTTGAAATTTCCCTCAACTTAAAATATGAGACGAAATTCACTCTTTCAGTTGAAAATAAACAGTTTGTCTATCTAGCTATCAATGTAATTATCATTTTTCCTTCTTTATTCAGAGATAATCAATGACAACTATTACATTAAAAGCACTGTGCTTAGTGAATAAAACTATGAAATCTATTTGAATAGAGCTTCCAGTCTTGGAGCAGATTAGTTTGTACACAATAAGTGCTTGATCAATGTGCTAAATGGATTATCTTTAAACAGGAAAAAACATGTCCCTAGATTAACTGATAAGAAACCATTAGGGATCTGTGTACTATTCATAGAGCTATTTTTATATTAGTGAAGTTTAATGATACCTGACCCCAAGTAAATGTAATATTAATCTGGTCCATCATGAAACACACTGACAATTTCACTTCTGTCCACTACCATACCTATTCCTTTGAGAATGCTTAGTTAGTAGTTACTCACTTGCTTAAGCTCAAAATTTAGATTGTATATTTTTTTCTTTCCCTTTATTCCATAAGTCTAATCCATCCATAATTCTTGCAAACTCAATCTCGCAAAATACTCTTTAGTGTTACTTTATAGCCAGGGACAAAATTTTATCCCAGTCATCAAAATTCTTTCTCTGAACTCCTAGAATAGTCTCTTCACTTTCCTCTATTTCCACTTAAACTTCACTTATTATAGAACCACTACAGTAATACATTTGAAACATAAATCGGATTTTCTATTTGCTACTCAGCACAATTAAAGACCAAGTAATGAAGTGTTGACAGTGGCCCGCCAGCCCTGCACCACCCAGCTGGCCTGGAATTCTCAATTCTTGTGACTTCCTCCTGATCATCCTGATCATTCTGCTCCAGCCAGTGGCTTCTGATCAACCCCTTGGGATATTTTACATAGTTTCTCTCTGATAGAAGTTTTGTTATCTGGAATATCATTCTTTTCTTCTTATTATTGGCTTCTTTTTCTCACAGATTTTTATAACCTGAGGTCATAGAAAAACATCCCAGAATGTTTACCTTGAAGAAGAAGAAATTGGATGCAGAAAGCATAATGAAAAAATAACCAAAATTATTTGAAAAAGAGAATCAAACAAGCAGAAGCTCATTTAGAACTTAGTACTGCATGCTTGGGGTAAACTGAGGACACAGTTGTGATGAAGATTTGTAAACCTGGTAAGCAGCCAGACAGCACATGAATCAGGTGTTGGTTGTGTGAACATCTCAAAATATAGTGCAATTTATTTACCTCCTACTTATGTGAGCTACAAATTTGGGATGAATTTTGCTGGATAGCTTTTCTGGTCTGTACGTGGTTTGGGCTGACCTCAGCTGGGCTGACACATTCCTAAGGACAGGTTCCTGCCACTGGGGCTGGTTGGCTTAAGATGGTTTCTCTGGGACTCCCTCCTTACAGCAGGAGTGAGTGGGCCTTGTCCATATAGTGGCTCAGCAAGTTCCCAAGGAAGCAAGTAGAATATCGAAGGCCTTGACCTGGCATGATGTCAATTCTGATAAGTTCTGTTTGTCAAAGGGAAACAAATGCAAAGAGTCAGGAAATAAATGCTGTGCACAGAAGGGAAGAATGGCAGTGTTACCATGCACAGGGTGTAGGTACAAGAAGGGGCTACATTATGCCACTCTTATAGTCTATAGGTCAGTTGAAGGTTGGAAGAGAGGAAAATAAAACAAAGTAGAAACAGGGTGTTTTTTTGTCAATTCCTTCCACATCTTAAATTCGCATATAGCCTTAAATAGTCTCAGGGTAATGTTGGAAGAAAAGTTTATGTATTAAGTATTGTCCATGTTAATAAGTCACCAAGTAAAAAATGTTGATGTCATATAAAAACAAACACAGATACAAATATAGATATATATGTATATTGAATTTAACAAAAGAAAGCATGTGGAGTAGCACAGTGGGCCCATTTTATAAAATCATTCTCTTTATCTCATATTCCCACTATGCTCATCTATCTGTCCTCTGACAAAATTATGTCACATACTATAGAAATCCCGTTCTGTTTCCAGGGATTAGCCCGGGTGGAGTGTTGCAAGATGAGTTCTCCATAGAGAATAACAGCGCTATTCAGAATGTGGTCCACACAGTAGCAGCAGCATTAACAGGAGATGATGAGACATGTAGATGCTCAGGTAATGCCCCATCCAATCAAATTTGGTTGTTGGGGCTGAGCTTGATATTAACAAGCCCTCAAGTGGTTACTTCTCATGGTAAAGTTTAAAAAGTGACATCAGAGGATGTACCTTGTGCTTCGTGGAATGGAGATCAATGCATTCCCAGAAAACTTGCATAGGGCCTACCCTGAATGGTTGTTTTCCGTGGATGGACCACCTTGAGTGTTACCTGTTTTCTACACTCCTCTTGTATAGATATACTGAGCACAATTGTTCAACAAGAGTATCTTGTTGCCAAAGAAATAACTACAATGATGATAGTCTCTGTGGTCCAAGGAATTCAGTCAATTCCTGGTTTCATTTAACAATTTTTTTTTAATGTGTCAAAGTGTTCCTAGCTAAAAAAAAACAAAAAAACAAAAAAACACTGAATTTCCTTCCTTCCAGGTATGCAAGTGTGAATGGTGGGAAATAAAACAAATTTTCTGGTTTAGGGAAACTTTTTAAACGTGATATTCATTATTACCAAACACTTTCATATGGAACCATAAGCCTGATACCAACATAGTTTCTATATTCCATTTGTTCTGGGAATATATTTTCCTTCTTAAGGTCAGTCTTATCTGGTGCTAGTAAAAACTCAAAAGGATTCTGAGGCTTATTCTTTGATTATTATCTCCTTGTATCTCAGTAGTGCTTAGTGGCACTCTTTCTTTTTGATCAGGGCTCCATTTAGAATGCACTGTCTGTGTGAGGTGATCCTGGGAGTGGGACGGAGGAGGAAGGGCCAGCTGGAAAGCGGGTTGCTGGAGGGTCAGCTGCCGTCTGGTCAGATTGCCTGCAGGTGCATTTCCTCCAAATATCCTGAGATAATTTAATTTATTAGGGCTACTTCTGCATCTCCCCTTAGAGCAACATTCTAACTGCAGTCTCCAGCATTACAGGATCATACTTTAATGTTTCTAGTCTCATCTGTTCATGTATCATTCTTTGAAAGTGTCTGGTCTGTTCTATGCATGAGCCTTCTAAACTCAATAGCTTTCAGACCTGTTTCAATCCTCTTTTGGATTTGGTTGAAGGTCCTCTGGAATGCTGTTGGAAAAGAGAAAGAAAACTGATGTCCTCATTGTCCCCTTCTTTAATCAGATTAGCATATCTGGGGTTCCATCTGTTATGTAAAATTTTACTTTTCAAGGTTCTGTTAAATTATATATTCTCAAATTTTGATAAGGTTTTGCCTATTTAAAAAATCAGTTTGATTAAAGTCATGTAAGTCATGTAAATATGTAAGTAAATGATACTGTGTTCTTGAAAGACGCTATTAAACCAGTTTATATTTGCTAAATATTCTCTGGAGGTTGTATTCTAATCCATATTATTCCAGCAAAGGGAAATTTAATCAACTAAGCTCTGAGTCACTGATAAACCAGTGTTAACTGTGAATTCACACACTTTAGGAAAAGCTTATCTTTTTGCCAGTAACATAAAAGGTCAGCCAGACATGGTGGCCCATGCCTATAATATCAGCAGCTCTGGGCATATGGCTTGGTGGTCAATGCCCCTGAGTTCAATCCCCAGTACCCACCCAACCCCCCCCCAAAAAAAAAAAAAAAAAAATATATATATATATATATATATATATATATATATCATATATATATTTTATAAAAGATCAGTCACAAAAGTCTTAGAAATTCGCTAAGGAAAAAAAACATTTTTGTTTTATGTTTATATTTATATTATTTCTTACTTTATATACTTTCCAAATAAATATCTCTGACATTAAAAACATATATTAGTTTTTCCTTTATATTTTAGCACAAAATTAACTAACGTAAATATCTACATGTCTTAAATTTAGAAATATATGTACTTGAGGATAGAAATTTTCATTTTAGTTTCATATAATATTCTTTGAAATGTACGTGTGTCAATTATTTCATTCATTTGTGTATTTATTTATTTAGTTTTACAATGTAGAATATCTGTTTTTTAATGCTTAAAGTGATCACAACAGAACTATAACAATTTATCTTGCTCATTAGATAAGCAATATAAAATACTGGCATATAGATAGAAATACAAGCTCAAGAAAATCATTTAATTTGACAAGAGGCTGATAGGTAGTAAAAATATTAGTTGCAAGACTTTAGACTTTCAGAGGGATATTTTATGCTTACCTATTATGATTCTCTTCCCTATCAAGTGTGCTCCGGCACCTGGAAATGTTATTCTGTCACAGACTAATGTTTAGCAATTTCGCAGGAACTGGTCATTCCCAGGAGTCTGAAATTGCCTCGGACCCTGCTGTTGTTCTTCATTAGTATTTGAAGGACACGGTCACATATGAGAGCATGTCGGGGTTCTGCTTCGCATTGTAGGTACAGCCCTGAAGGAGCACTATTCAACATCAGTGCATTGATTATCAGAAACACAACAGTCTGGTGACAGCGGAGTCTGCTTGGACCTGGCAGGGTGGGTGGAGACAGGCTCTTTCTCTGGGTAAATATTGCTCTCATTTAAACATAGCTGCAGGCTCTTTTTTCTTTCTTTCTTTCTTTTTATTATTGTTAGTTGTCAAAACATTACAAAGCTCTTGACATATCATATTTCATACATTTGATTCAAGTGGGTTATGAACTCCCAATTTTACCCCAAATACAGATTGCAGAATCACATCGGTTACACATCCATTGATTTACATATTGCCATATTAGTGTCTGATGTGTTCTGCTACCTTTCCTATCCTCTACTATCCCCCTCCCCTCCCCTCCCCTCCCATCTTCTCTCTCTACCCCATCTATTGTAATTCATTTCTCTCCCTTGTTTTTTTTCCCACTTTCCCCTCACTTCCTCTTATATGTAATTTTGTATAACGATGAGGGTCTCCTTCCATTTCCATGCAATTTCCCTTCTCTCTCCCTTTCCCTCCCACCTCTTGTCCCTGTTTAATGTTAATCTTCTTCTCATGCTCTTCCTCCCTGCTCTGTTCTTAGTTGCTCTCCTTATATCAAAGATGACATTTGGCATTTTTTTTTTTAGGGATTGGCTTGCTTCACTTAGCATAATCTGCTCTAGTGCCATCCATTTCCCTGCAAATGCCATAATTTTGTCATTTTTTAGTGCTGCATAATACTCCATGGTGTATAAATGCCACATTTTTTTTATCCATTCATCTATTGAAGGGCATCTAGGTTGGTTCCACAGTCTAGCTATTGTGAATTGTGCTGCTATGAACATCGATGTAGCAGTATCCCTATAGTATGCTCTTTTAAGGTCTTTAGGGAATAGTCCGAGAAGGGGGATAGCTGGGTCAAATGGTGGTTCCATTCCCAGCTTTCCCAGGAATCTCCATACTGCTTTCCAAATTGGCCGCACCAATTTGCAGTCCCACCAGCAATGTACAAGTGTACCTTTTCCCCACATCCTCGCCAGCACTTGTTTTTGTTTGACTTCATAGTGGCTGCCAATCTTACTGGAGTGAGATGGTATCTTTGAATCCCTGCACAACGAATTCTAAACATAATGAGGAATAGTGGAAAAGGGAGTTATTGAACTCAGCATGATCAAGTCAGAAGCACCTCAGAGTAGACTTGCTTTAAGTTATATGAAGGCATAGGGGACTGTGAACTTCCTCAGCAATGTAAAATTTTATAATGGATGAGTTACTGATTGAATATATTAGATAATTTCCCACATCAAATAAACATGTGAATAAAAATGTTTGGGGCCTGTGATATGTAGGCATATTGCATAGGTATATTAAATGAAAAGCAGATAATATGAATTTATATAAAATAGTTGTATGTGACAGAAAATTTCTGTTTTCAAAGTACTCTTGAATATTTATGTTGTGTATTGATAATGCATACTTTGAAGATTCAAATTTTTCCTTCCTTGAAATTATTCAGGCATTTCATTTTCTCCAAATACGAATACTAGTTCATAATTTATTCCATAGTGTAAGTGTGAGTGACAGCTGAGAAGTCAGACAGTCTCTTCCTCACAAACAGCATCCTGGGTGCTCCCGACCTTCTCCCAGCTGAATCTGGAATCTCGCAGAGTAACCCTTCCCAGAGGTCTTCCCATGGGTGCACACCTTCCCCTACCATGCTCCTCCCTCACCTTGACTTCAAAGTGGAGTATGTGGCTTCCTTGTTTTAGGTCGATTCTTCTAGAACATTCTCCCTCTCTCCTTAAAATCCCTCAGCTTCAACTTTGCTGAGGCAATCCCTTCTTGAAGTTGCATATCACAGATGCAGGCTGACTCCTCCTTAGTTTATGAAATCTTGCCTGTTGTTCACTGTGTGCCCTTCTAACCCAAAATTTCAATTCTTGATTATGTCCCTAGACACCTGTGTGATCTTTCCAAACCCTGATATCTATGTTACTTGGACTTTGTCATTTCCATGATTATAACTTCTACTTTGTTGCTACCAAAAATGTCAAAACATTTATAATCCCAACTACCAATATCTTTCTCAATAGCCTTTACACAGGAAAATAGGAGATTTGAATACTTCACAAACTCAAAGTCAAAATCACACAGTTATTGGGACTCTTGTTTATCTTTTCCTCCCTGTACCCTGGTTTGAAAGCATCTCTCAAAGTTCATGTGTTAGAAACATCATCCCCAAACTCATATGCTAATAGTGTTTGGAGGTGGAGCCTTTGGAAGACAATCAGTGCCATGTGAGGTCTTGGGAGTGGAGTCCCTGTGATAGCACTGATTACTGCAGAAGACAAAGAAGAGAACCTGGAGCCAGCATAGTTGCTCTGTCTTGCTGGGATGCCCTCCCCTGTATTATGACATAACAAGAATGAATCCATGGACATCAAGCAGATGAGGTGCCATGCTCTTAGAATTCCTGGCAGCCAGTACTGTGAACTGATCAAACTTCTCTACTTGGTGAAATTTTCAATCTGTGGCACTCAGTAATAGCAACTGACAACGAACTCCAGGAATAAGTTGTAACTCTTGTTAAAATTAACCCCTTCAGAAATGGATATATATCATGCAGTCAAAGATAATTTCTAGCCAATATCTTCCCTTTCTCCTTCCTTTTTAACATATTTTTACCTTGAGGCCACAAACATCATTTATTCCTCCCCAAATAATGAAAATCTCAATCTCCACTTTTTATAGCAACCATATTAGTGTTTGAATTTACAGAAAATCTTCTCAAAGTTATTTTTGTCCATTTTTTCCCAAATTATCTTTTATTTATCCAAAAGCACCAGTGGCCTCCATCTATTGGAAACCACTGATCCATCCTCATTCTTCTCTTGTCATAGACTATAACATAGATCCTCACATTTTTCTGTCCTTAACAATTTTTATCCTGAGCCTGACATGGTGGCACATGTCTTTAATCACAGCATCTCTGTAATCCAAGACAGGAGGATTGCAAGTTCAAAGCCAGCCTCACCCACGTAGCAAGGTCCTAAGAAACTTAGCAAGACCCTTTCTCAAAAACAAAACAAAACATATAAAGGGATTTATCTCTGACCCTCAGAATGGAATTCCAATTCTTACTCTGCATTTCGACTTGGAGGTCAGGGAGATATCTCAAACCTAACCTAGGCCATCTCTTGGGGAGTCTCCAAAGTTGGCATCTTTGAAAGATCCACTGTCATTCTGGAAGTAGCATGAGTGGAGCAATGCGAGGTGTTTTAGGAATAAAGATGATGGCTCCTTAATCTCATCATTTTAAGTTTGCTCTCACATCCTCAACTATGGCATGAATCCTTCAGTCCCAAGAGGTTTCTCTTTTATGGTATCTGAAGAATAATTCTTCAAACCAATAAAGCCAGGAGACAAGTCAGGCCCTGGAGTTGGGAATAAGTTAGGGTAGGATATGGGACTTTCACTGTCCCAGATGACTCACCTCTCGTCTTCCTTATTGGAGTCATATCTCTTTACCTTTTTTTCCCAGAGGAAATAATTGGCATCAATGCCCGTGTCTCACTTTGAATTTCCTGCCATGTAATTATATTTGGCATTTGGTTTTCTATTCTTCTTTCTTTTGTGTTTAATACTCAGCTTTACATGGTAAAATGATTTAATATATTTTAGGTAATGTAATTGCATTACTTCATGCTTCTTTAAAAACAATTAAAATGTTATTGATAAAAGGGAATTTGGAAAGAATCATCACATGACATCATTTGACTTTTAGTTAAGGTAGGTTATATATCCCAAGAGCCATGTGTAATTATTGGGGAAATGAGACAATTATATGGAAAGAAGTTGGGTAAATATTTTTTGCTAAACTATTTGAAGAACAAAATAAAAATGTATTTTTGTTGACTAATTGATTTTGTTGTTAATGATTTATGTTAATTTTCATAAAAAACTTGTCTAATTTAGTGAACTGGAAAAGGTGAAATTCAAACTCAGTGTCTAACACCGTTCATACAACTGTGTCCTCTTTTTGTTTGAAAACATTATGATTTTAAATGTAGAATACATTTTGTGATAAACTTAGGATGTAGGTGTCTATTAAATGAGCATTCCATAACACTATTATTGGATCTTTTATGGATGAATTGATTGACTGACCTATTAATTTGTATCTATTAATTTATGATGAAATATTCCCTATTTTGAGTTAGAGCTAATACACATATTACAATTACAATTGAATATTAAGTGACAAAATAACTTCCAATCTATTAAACATGTAAATTTAATGTATGCTATATAACAAAGACGTATGGACACAATCTATCTTGTTAGACACATCAATGCAGTATTGACCAAAACAGCCTGTCATCTCCGAGCTTCTAACCTAACTTGATGGACAAGATGTTAAACAAATAGGTGCCTAAATAATCTCTGTGTTCAAAGGTTGTGTTGCAGACATATGGTGTGCTATGAAGTATAAACAAGAGAAATTGCCTTTTTTGAGGTTAGTGATGTTTCCCAGAGAAAGTTAGTGTGGGCTGAGTCTGAAAAAAGTTGTTGAAAACATAGAAGGGAATGGCCCATGTGTGAGGAAGAAGAGATGAGTGGTAAATGTGATGATAGAAAGAACACAGGCAGACACATTGCATAACCACTGAGGGCTACAGGCACAGAGCCTTTCCAGAGATACCGCCATTCCCCTGGCCATCTTTGGTGCCCTGCATGAAGGAGTCAGGGGTTGTGGTGTGTGTGTGCACACGTGTGTGTGTGTGTGTGTGTGTGTGTGTGTGTGTGTGTACCATGCATGTGTGTTTCTGATTTTTAATTCCACTGAGCTTCATCTCATTTTGGAAAGATTCACTGAGCCCAGCCTTCTACAGATGGAATAGTTTGAGTTCCCAAATCTGCCATAATTATGCATTCTTCTGAAACCTGCCATAACTCAGAAAAAAAAAAATTAGCACAATCCTGGTGCAAAAGTTTATCACTCCAACACAGTGGGGGTGTTGAGAACTTGAATTTCCTTACCAAAACGCACTATGAGACAACTGAATTTTGAATACTCTCTTACCTAATATACTGAAACTAATTTCCACATAATATGAATTACAAATAAACTTAACCAGTAACAGGCTGAAAGATGATAAATTTGTATGCAGTAAAATTTCTCTTAGATCTTCAGAATAGATCAATTCACTTATATTGTATTGTTCATGTGCAATAGTCTATTCAGTAATACAGTCCCAATATATTCATATCCTACCCCATGGTCCTGACAGTGTGGTACTGAAGTTATCAGCACCCAAATCATCTAGTAACTTATTAGCAATGTAAATCCTTCTGAATCCGAAACTCTAGGCCTCAGCATTCTGGGTACTCTGAAAGCTTTCTGTGATTCCAATGCATAGAACAGGTTGGCAGCCACTACCTTCTCCAAATATCTCAGCATGGCTCCAGAGCTACGATGGTCTCTCCTCTTTCTCCTTCCTAAGATGCTTCCAAACATATCTCAGGAAACTTCATGAATGGTTAAGGAATAGTTTTGTACTAGGTTTCTAAGTTGAAATATTTTCAAATAGTGGTCCCTTGCTAAAGTTTCTATATTCTATTTGTAATTCATTTGTCTAAACCGAGACTGTTTCCAGACGAGAATAGTATAAAAAGAATGGTATTCTTCCCAAATTAGATCACCAAAGTGATTTTCAGCTTCAGCAAAGGAACTCTATTTGAAAAGTACATGCTGATTCATCATAATTATATATATTCATTAATATATATAATATATATATATATATTATGTATAATATAATACATATATAATTATGATAATACATATATCTTACATATATGTATTATTTTGAAACAGGGTCTCACTAAATCACTGAAGCTGGCCTCAAATTTATAATACCCCTGACTTAGCTTCCAGAGTAGCTGGGATTACATGCATGCACCACCTGGCTCAGAGCATTAGTACATTTCTTATACTTAAATTTCATTCGAACTTTGGCCATGTAGACAACAAAGGAAGAAAGTGAGAAGAAAGTAATGTATAGATAAAAGATGGATGAAGTTTGTACACAATTTTTATGAGTGAAATGTTGGTAAAATTTAACAAAAGATTGGGGTAAAAGAAACTGAGGAATGGCAGATGCTCTGAAAATGAAGAAAAGAGGCGAGGAATTCATCACTCAGGCAGTGTCCTCACCACACACTGGGACATGTTTGAAGGTCAGCTGGTGGTGATGGTCCAGCAGGGAGAGAAGAGGAAGGAGCCCTTGGCTTGGTTGCACTGAGTACTTTTAATCCAGGTGATCTTAACTCTGACTGTTTAGTAGACAAATCATAGGATGAGCATCTTTCTATGCTAAGAAGTTGTGTTCATTCGTCTAAGTTGACTGAACTTCATTTGGGCTTGTAGATAAACTACATTATACCTCTTTTTGGCAGTTAATAAGCTGAAGGATCAGATGACTTGTAACAGTGAGGAAACTTTAACTAAGTGCAAATTATGCATGAATTATCATCCTGAATTGCTTACTTTGCTTTTAGGGATAAAAATTACTCTTTAGAAAGGCAAGAGCTAATGGGTTTTGCTGTGGTGGTTGTTTTTATCTCCATATACTGACAATGCCTGCTATTGTTATAATGATTTTTAAAATTCCATAATGCTATAATTATTAACCTCAATGTAACCAGGCTTAAACTAAATTATTATAGACTTCAATCACATTCACCACTTAGTAACACTAATTATTGAGCATTTTCTCTCCATGCAGCTGGGTTTTGATATCCAGGCTCAGGATCTAGTATGATGCCAGCTTCATCTCCACTACACAGTCTTTGAAGACCACTTTATCCCCGGACAGGTTATGTTTACCTGAAATTTTGTAAAATTAACTCATTCAACTTTACAAATGTTTTTAAGTGCCTATATTATAGTCTTGTAATCAATGAAAAACAATCAATTTTATGCACAAAATTCTAAATTCTACCATCTTGGATATTCTAACTAATTTCAGATATATGCTAAAACCTATGCAAAGGTCATACAGAGAATTTATTAGTTGAGTAAATTAAAATATATTAAAAAAAATTCTATTACTTTTTAATTTAGAGAAAAAAGAATGGTTCTGTTATATCCTATTTTATGTGTTGTTTTTTTTTATGAGATAGAGAAGGAATATTGCATTCCACAGGAGGTGGAAGTGAATAAGCTGCAGATTCCTAAAGAAGCACATTCTTTTGACATCTTAAACATTAAAGAGCAGGCGGGGACCTGCTAAGTGGTTTTAAGAAATTCTCGTTAATGGCAGCTTATTTTCTAAAGACTTTATCTAAAGTGGAGTTAAGCAAATGATCAAGGAGTCTAGCTCTTTTTATCCAAAGCAGCAAACAGCTCCTCTGTGCCTAATAAGTACATATATGACAGCAGTGGCAGGAGCTCATTATATCCACGTTGCTTCTGGGAACTTCAATTATTACTGTCACTGTACCTTGTGTTCAGAGAGACATTTTGATTCATGTTACTACAAAAGTGTTTCACCCCCACTTTGGAAATGGTTTAATAACCACGGTCTAGTAGATAATTCTATTTTTTTCCAAAAGGAAAGGCATTAACTTTCAAACATACAGATAAATGCTGTGCAATATCAATATGATTAATTATACGAGGCACAAAAGTTGATTTTGCAAAATTATTTTTTCTAAGATTATATGTTTAATATAAACTAAGAAAAATATATGCACTATGCGTAAAATCAAGTTTCTTACAAAAACACATTATAAAAGCATGGAAGAATGACAATACATTGTCTTTGTCCTGAAACTATCTGTATTCAAAAAAGAGATAAAGAGAACATACCCAAATGTCAAGATGTGAGGTAGAAACTGAAAGGATGACATATGTTGGAAATAAGAAAGCTCTTTGTGATTTTTCCACCAAACACCACAGTTACATCACAACCTAAGCGTGGGCTTGCAGAATATATGTGGAGGGGACAAATCAAAGACATGGACTTCAGTATTTTGGGCTAAGTCTTAAATATATTTATAGTCTCCAAACCTGGAGGATGGACTTCTCTTGTTCTTTTAACAAATACTCAGGGGTTTAGGAAAAGCTAATTCTTTCTAGAGCAAAGTTCTTAAACTTTATAGAGTCCAGCACAATCACCTGGAGGGTTTACTAAAACACAGATTGCTGAGCATGAGGAATAGTCTTTTTAATGAGGTCCAATGGGCTGGGATGTGTCTCATGGTAGAGCACTTGCCCAGAACATGTGAGGCCTTGGGTTCTATCCCCAGCACCACAAAAAAAAAAATATATATATATATATATATATATATCATATCTAATTCAGTCCAAAGGGATGCTAGATGCTTATATTCCTGGTCCAAGGGAGAACCACACTTAGAGAACCATTTCTGTAGGTCTGCATTATAGAATCATTCCTCTGAATCATGACATGTCAAACTCAGTTGAAAGATGAGATGAAGAATATGCCCTTGGAAATGTTGGGCTCCGAAACAGTTGCCAAACTACTTAATCTATACTGCTTCCCAGTGTAATAAAATCATAATTAAAGCTTGTCTAAGTGGAGTCTAAATCCAGCTACGTTGAACTACTTGAAAGAAGGCCATGTCCTGAAACTAACTGTATTCAAAAAAGAGGGGGCAGCCATATGACAATAGTGGCCCAGATTGGATAGTCACAGCAACAGGTAAAGGAAGCCAAGCATTTCAGGCCACCACCAGGAGTTAGAAAGAAGCTAGCCTCAGGTGAAAGCAGCTGTGTAAACACCTGAGTTCTGTGTAACTTGTTTTCCTCTGAGCCCATTGGGAATGATGCCACACAAAAGCATCCTCTGGAAACATTGTTTTCCCCTTTAGGGAATATCATTCATTTCCAACTTACATCTTGCAATTCACAGCTCAAGAGAAGCTTATCTTTTAGCTTTTATTTCATTAGTTTGACAGTTTCAGGTCTTATATATACATATTTAATCAATTTTGAGTTGAGTTCTGCATATATTATGAAATAAGCTGCAAAACTACTAGAAGAAAATATCGAGGAAAACTTCACAGCATTGATCTGGGAAACTGTTCTTTTAGATAGGATCCTAATAGCCAGGCAAATGGGATTGCATCAAACCAAAATGCTTTTGCAGTGCAAAAAAAAAAAAAAAACCAACAAGGTGGAAACAGCCCAACCCATATATGAACAAAGTAGTTACCAACATGTATCTGATAAAGGGATTAATATCAAAAGTATATAAGTAACTCAAATAAATCAAGCACAAGAAGACAAATAATTTGGTTTTAAAAATGGACAAACGACTTGAGCAGACAATTCTCTATGGAAGACATGCAATGGACAATAGGTACATAAAAAATAGGCACATAAATGATCCCTAGAAAAATGCAAATTCAAACCATAATAAAATATCTCCTGATACCTGTTAGGTAGCACTTATACAAAGTAAAAGAGAAGTGTTGTGGAGGACATGGAGAAGAAGCAATTCTTGTACATCATTGGTGAGAATGTAAAATAACACAGTCTTTATGAATTGTAGAATGGAGATTCCTCAAAAACCTACTAATAGAACCCCCATGCCATCCAGCAATCACACTTCTGAGCATAGATCCAAAAGAGTTGGAATCAACAAGGTGAGGAGATAGCTGGACTTGCATGTGCATTTCAGCATTATCCACGGAAGTTAAGACCTGGAAAGAGTCTGTGCCAAACAGCAAATGGATGGTGATGAAAACACAGGATATACACAAAACTTAAAAAAGAAAGAAAGAAAGAAAATTCTGTTATTTACAACAACATGCATGAATTTGGAGGATATTATACTAAGTGAAGTAAGGTTGCACAAGAGAATACCACATGCTTTAATTTATATGATGGAATGTAAAAAAGCTCAGCTCCTGGAGAGAAGAGGTGGAATAGTGGTGAGCATTCTCTGGGACCCAGAGTTGTAGGCCAGAGGATGCTAAGTTTCAGATGCACAATAGAAATAAATGTTGAGAGCTACTGGATATCAGGGTGATTATGGTCAATAATAATGGACATTTCAAAATAATAATTTCTAAATGTCTACCCACAAAAATAATAGGCCAATGAGATGATGGGTATGTTAGCTTGATCTCATCACTTCAAATTGCATATGTATATCAAACAATCACAGTGTACCTGATAAATGCATATAATGATAATTTGTAAATGTAAAACAATGTCTACTTAAAAAGATAAAAATCCAATTAAAAAAGTGAATTTTGAAAATAACAGCAAGGTAAGTACAATAAGTCAATCCACTGTAACTTAGTTTCTACTTATATCCTACTAGCTCTATACCTTCTTAGTGCATAGCTTAAATAAATTTCCTACCCAACTCAACTTCGTCTTTCATCCTTTTTAAGAAGAGTTGGAGTACATAGAGGAGACAGGCAAGTTCTGGCCTTCAGTGTTTGAAAACTCCTGCCAGCTAATCCTTAGTCTTGCAGTCTATGTCCCTAAATTTCTCATCCTCCCCCTAAAAAATTACCCTTCAAATATTTACTTTCTAAGCAGTATAGTCTTATCCAGTTTAAGGATAATGGGTTTTGAAAGAAAAATGAAAAGATACTTTACAGGAAAAATTAATTACATTTATGGAGACTGAAATGTTATTTAAATGTGAATGATGCTTCCCATAAACAGAGTTGAAAGACTCTCAAGGTCAAGATATCACCTTCTCCTAAAATTTTCAGTTTTTGTAGTCTAAACAAAGAAGAATCCTTGTTTGCCAAGACTCAGTAGCGCTACAAGAAGGGGTCAATTCAGCCAGTGCAAACATTTGCAAAAGGCAATGAACTTGGGAAACATTCAGAATAGATCCTCAGAGAAAATATGAGTGCTATAGGCAACCTAAATCCATCTTTTCAGGCACTAGTCCTCCTAAAAGAACTCATGTTCTATGTGACCGTAATTGCAGGCCTGAATAGCTTGCTCTTTCAATTTTGGTGCTGCAATCATTCACTGAAGCATGTATTGATTGAAAAGGCCTCGTGAGAATTCTGATTATCCTAACATTTCTCACTTGGAGTGAAAGGGGCAGCTTTTTTATTTCATTTTATGCAAAATTACAGTAATTGGTGTCTGACCTTTTCGGTATACTCTGTTAAGCTTTACACTGCTGTATCTTTCACAGAATCAATTATTTTAATTATGGCTATCTGACAAGAAGAATCCAGGACATAAACAAGAAAAGAGTATTTCAATGAAATGGAAAACATATTTTTTCCACAAAATACAAAAGTGCTATTAATTATAAACTTGACCATCATAGGATTTTAGCATTTATGTTTTAAACCCACTTTTCATTTCCAAATCATTACACTTTCATTGACAAGGAAAATTTATGTAAAGAAGAGAATATGTATTCTTTCAAAAAAGAGAGAAATAAGAGAGGAAAAATAAACAATAATGCAAATTAAATGTCCTACTTAAAACACCATGGAGACTTCAATTGTTTTAGAGTTCCATTTGATTGGAAATTCAGGAAGAGAGAATGAAGCATTATGAGAGCTATCTCTTGAACAGCAGTGAAAATGCAGGTCCCATGAGACTGAAATCCATTTTTATAAAAAGACGATAAAATTCTAAAGTAATAAGTATTATATTAGACCAATTATCATTTTCAATTGATAGCAATGACAAGAAGCTATTTCAATCCTATCACAAAACAATTCAAAAGAAAATTCTCATGAGTTCAGAGGGTGGTATTAGTGTGGCATACACAGCTCAATAATCTCAAGCTACCCCTCCTCAGATTTACACAGGGTTTTTAATTTTTGTATATTAAGTATATATAATCATGCAAACTTATCCATAAAACTATAAACTTGGACCTATATAGATAATTAAAATAGATTGCATCTTTGTTTAGGGAGCCCCATTCTACAAAATATTGAGATGATTTACCAAGAGAAATAATTTTCCAAAATAATTTGTGTATATATATATATATATATATATACACACACACACACACACACACACACACACACACATATGCATAGGTACATATAAACACAAAACATACAGAAAGGGGCAAAGACAGCTTTGTTGTATTACATTGATATTCATTAATTTATATCATCATCTCACCTACAAAAGGACCAAATTAAGAAAAGTATAAACATTATACTTTTTTACTGTCATATAACCCAAAAATTAAAATTCTGAAAGAAGTGGGTCCTCACTATAATCTAAAGAAAGTAAAGCAATTATGCTGACATATAGATGGAGAATATGTAATACCAGGATGAGTATAAAGGAGAGAGCTAAGAGCCAGCCAGACAGAGGTTTTCCTCTTTATGGAGAAGAAAAGCAAATTGTCTTCTTTGGAACTGGCCATTTTGGGAAGGGATTATCTGTTTAGAGCATGAGAAATCAATTTCTTTAGGATGATCAATATATTCAGCATGATCTATAGTTTTATCATGGTGATGTCACACAGCTATATAAAAATATTAAAATTCATCAAGCAGTTCTGTTAAAATAAGTGCATTTTGGGGCTGGGATTGTGGCTCAGCGGTAGAGCGCTCGCCTAGCATGGGCGGGACCCGGGATTTGATTCTCAGCACCACATAAAAATAAAGGCATTGTGTTGTGCCATCTACACCTAAAAAATAAAAATATTTATAAAAATAAGTACATTTTGTAAATTTTGTGTTCAAAGTACGCCTCAACAAAGCTGCTAAATAGGAAACCTGAAAATGTTTATTAAACATATTAAACAATGCAGGGCTGGGGCTGGGGCTCCGTGGTAGCACACTGGCCTTGCGTGTGTGAGGCTCTGGGTTCAATACTCAGCAACACATATAAATAAATAAAATAAAAGTCTATCAGTGTCTAAAAAATATCAAAAAAGAACATATTGAACAATGCATTGAAGAATTTGTTGGAAAAGAATATTAACAATAAATCAAGAAGTGCAGCACCCATGTAAATAGAGTAACAGGAGAGAAGAAAGAAAAAAAATGGCAGAAGAAATATGCAAAGAAATAAATTCCAAATTCTTCCAATTTGGGGAAAATGAAAAATCATTAAAAAAGTGAACCATAAATCCCAAGAAGGCTATAAACGTAGCAAACTTGGGTAGACATGTTACAGTCAAATTGTAACAGACCAAAGATAGTGTCTTCAGGCGCCAGCTTTGGTCAAAAGAAGACCTGAAATCCAAACCAAATTATTTTTAGTTTTATAAATGCACCCTTAGTTCTTCTAATATCTGATTTTTAGTCAAAATATCTGACTGTGAGTTGGAAACACAGAGAATGAAGGTGAAGTTGTTACTCTGGGAATGCCTCGCTCCATTTTGTGGTGTTATAGATGAATGGCAGCCCGACACTTGGAGGGAGCTCCCTAGATCCTGGCATTCCAGGGAAGGAGGGGCATCTGCCATGTCTCCCCTTAGAGATGCTCCTTTTTTAAACTCCTTATCAAGAAGCATAAAGCACAGGTGCAGCTCTCCAAAACTGTGGCAAACGTCTGAAATTGCACTGCCATCCACAGCAGATTCCAAGCTCTGACCGTCCTGTGATCATCGCTGTTTATCATGTGGGCCGTGGGAAGCAGAAAGGGTGGCACCAGTTCTTGTGCATCCTACACAAAATATGAAATCAAAACCTTCAGAGCCCTACCCACCCCACTGCCTTTGCCTTCTCTCTGCCATTCAGCGGATGCCAGCTGGCTGGCTAAACGGACAGATGGGAAGAGGTGGACTAGCTGTCCTCAGAAGAGCCTTTGCCAAAGGAGGAATGCACAATTACTGAAGATACAGGGAACTCCAAGACTCGCTAGCCATCCGAGAGGCTCTGTTGGAGCCACTGTTAGCTATGCACTGTAGGAGTCCCCCAAACTGTGAACAATGCCCTGTAGGAACCTAAGACAATACTTCATGTTCAGATGCCAGATTTTAGATAGCCTCCCCCCACCAACCACAGAATCACACTGTCAGGACCTACGAGACCTTTAAGTGTTTAAGAAAACACCACTAATAGTTCATGTACACCTCAGGTGACTACAGGGATCTTCTGAAAATGAAACTGTAAGAAGCCACCCAGAGGGACCATGTACCTTGTATGTAGTTACCCTACCAACTGTGGGGTCGGGGATGCTGTGCCTAGTTTTATCTGCAGTGATCCATGAACCACCTCTGAAAGGTCAACACCCTACCCTGGACTCACACTGGCCAGTGTTGCTGTGGAAAAGAGAACTGCCCTGGATTCCTTCCTCAGGAGCCATAGGAGCAGAGTGATGGTTGCTACTTCCTGCTGTAGCCGGATGCAACCCTCCAGCCAAGCAGAAATGTGAAAAACCATCATCTGACCTTCCAAGATAGACCATAGTGATTGTGGGATTTCTTCAGGTGCCTGGGTCTGAGGGGCCATGGTTGAGATCAGTACCCTCACATGGCCTAGTCCTGCCCCATGGCTTTGTGTCAACAGTAGTCTTAAGCTTTTCATGTGATGCACAGTGAACAGATCTAATTCTGTTAATCAGTGACTGAGAGAGTCTCCAGAATCTAAAGCAGAGTTCAACTAGGGGAAGATATTTTGGTGAAACGATTGTCCATAAGTCTCTTGCATTTCTGTATGTTTCATAAGCAGAGTCACAGACCGCTTCTGTCCCAAGCTATCTTTCCTGGAATGTTAGTATAGAAAAGACTTGGAAGATGGAGTTAGTGGCTTCCTCCAAAACAAAGCGCGATTTTATTGAAAGGGAAGCATCTACAATGCTGGTAATGTCCTGTCTTCTACCTTGACTGCTGGTTGTACAGATTAAACTGTGCCCTCGATCGTTATTCTCTTTCATTCAATGAAAAAGGTGACTTGAAGCTGTGGTATTATGGAGGTTAGGAAAAAGGGGACATGAGCTAGATATGGTAGCACACATCTGTAATCCCAGCAGCTGTAGAGGCTGAGGCAGGAGGATTGCAAGTTCACAGCCAGCCTCAGCAACTTAGTAAGAACCTGTCTCTACATAAAAATTTTAAAAAGGTTGGGGATGTGTCTTAAGAGTTGACACATCCCTAGGTTCTATCCCTGGTACCAAAAAAGAAGAAAAAAAAAGACACACCCTGTGGTCCAGAATAGCTTTTTGGAGAAAGTCATGATTAAAATGAGTCCTCAAGATTGGAGTTAACTGGATAGAGGTGGAACATGAGGAAATGCATGTAAGTAGATTGTGGGGTACAAAATAAAGATGGAGAAGGCACAAAAATCAAAACAGTGCTGGAGAAAAATCTTCCCAGAGGCAACTTGAAAGGATGACAGGGAAGATATTCCAGGCAGAAATCACAGAGGATATTTTATACAGTCAAGGAACTTGGGCTTTATAAACCAGTCAAAAGTTAACAAAGTCTTATGGCTTCACCTGGTTCTTCCCTGCAGGACCCTGTTGAGGGCTGATTTAAGGTATCAAAGTAGTAGGCATTTCCTTCCAGGATGAGGGGTCAAAGCTGCAGAATGAGATCTACTAAGGGTGGGTCTGGAAAGATCAGATAGGTTGTCTCCTATTGCATCTGGGTGCACAGCAGTGTTCATGAGGTTTCTCTTGGACCAGACTCCACAGGCTTACTTAGAAATAAGCTAATGGTCTCTGGTCTCCAAATAAGATCTCTGTCAAAATCTCCCCATTTTCTAGATGTCTTGTATTCTTCAGCTTTGAGACACTGAGGGGAGAGGAAGGTAAATGATACTGAGACTCAGAGCACTTTCCGTATTTTGTTGAAATCTGTAAAATAAAAAATAAACTCTAACCTAAGAAAAGATGGAGTAAAATATGCCCAGCGGAACCTGCCAATGGCATTGTTATGCCCGTGATTTTCCATTTGTCTTCAGCCCTCTCGTGAGGGCCAGTTGGAGTGGCTCTCCGTTTCTAGCTCAATTCACTCATCTGAGTTTTTTCACTTTATTTTTCCAATTGGTATCCAAGGTTTTCATTAATTATACACTAGACATCCTTTTTGTATTGCACATTTTCATTTTGCAGGGTTATGATAACAAAACAATACCCTTGAAGGTTGAAAATATATTTCATTCAGCCCAGTTGATTTTTGCATAATGATTACTTTATATCCCAGCAGTTAATCATGAAGCTTAGTGTCATTTCAGATTTCTTAATTTATACTTATCTCATACCCCAGACACAGAAAAAAATGAGAATGGAAAAAAAATGCAAAAGCCGACAATGAGTTTAATTTCCAAGGTTCCCTTTCCATCCACTGCAATCATAACAATTGTGAATGTTCCCTCTGACATTGAGCTCAACTCATATATTCTTCTAATAACTTCTCTAAAATCAAAAGGAAAACACTTGTATTAGAAAACTCACATACTTCATGAAATATTAATAGATGATGCTTAAATATAATGTATATCATAATTTAATATCATTATACACTATAACTTGTATGTATATATGAATATACATGTAAATGCACACACACACACACATACACGAGTGAAATAAGACATTCAGAACCCATTAAAATTGCATTATTTGTCACTCAATTATATGCTTTAATCATGAGAAGATAAAAACATACTCTGCTATAGATTGTGTAAATACCTTCATCTCTGTACGCTGTGTATTATAACAAGTACCAGGCATAGCGTAATTTTGAATATAATCTATTTTTAAAATTGCTTTAAATTTCTATTTTCCACTTATTTCTGATTCCTTCATGTTCTTTTTCTCAAAAAGTGACAGACATTTACTGAATTTATGTAAATATGAGAATATTTTTTTAAGTATCAGTGAGGCAAAAATATAGAAAAATCTGAATACAACCATATATGACCATAACAAACCTATGTGGTTTTATTTGGCATCAATATGTTAATAACTTCCTGTTGCTAGATTTGTAAGTTTCTGAAATTATGAGAGATATACTGAATTTTTGACTCATTTATCCTATAAAATTTTTATCACTACCTTTTTTTCTATATTGTATTTATTAACTAATATAAAATAATTTCAATTTTTGAGAAGATTCTTTAATCAAATTTTCTTTTATTCATATTAATAATTTCCTAATAAAAGTACATCTTTAGTCACTATATTCCAAATTAAATATTTTGACTTACCAAAATTTAATAAAAATTAAAATCATTCAAAGTGATAAACCAATGTTGTATAAACACTGCTATGTGCTATTTATATTAATTACAGCGATACACTTATAGATTTATCTATATAACTCACCACAACTAGCTGGTTTAGAAATTAAAACCCTGGCTGAATAATGGTTAAAAAACACTATGTATTTAATTTTTACTTCTCTTATATTATCTATCACAGTTCAAAGAAACTCAAGGCTCCTCTGGGCATTAACTGATCTAAACTGACAGATGGTCTGACACACATATTTTTAATGGTTGATCTGGATGTCAAAATCCAAATAGCAATAACAGAAGAATCATGGAGAAGGTTATGTGGGCATGTTCTGAAGGCCAGGGTAGAGGTGGAGGACACCCACCCTGCTCCACTCTCTTGTCCATACCAACTTGCCAGAGAGAACAAGAAAAGCAGTCTAGTGAACACCCTAGGAGAAAAGACAGTTGGTCTTGATGATGATGATCAGTCTTTGCTGCGGAATCCATAAATTTTGAGATCCCTCTTCTTTTGTGTCAAGGTTCCAAATTTGAATTCAAACAAAATGTCCAGGACCACTAAGTATCTGGATTCCTGCCTAGACATTTTCTAAGGGTGCTAATTATGCTCAGGTGAAAAGTAGAACATGGTAATTAGCATGTTTGGTCAAACAATTTTTCTCCATCATACAGATTGTTATTTTTATTTTTTTGGAAGATAGACTGTTTTTCCCCATAAGCCAAGTCAAATTTATGTTTTGCCAAGGGAATGCACATCACCAAGACTCATCTATAGCAGGACATACCCACCCCTCCAGACTGTGTGCTATGGTTTGGATGTACTTTAAGTGTGTCCCCTAAGGGTTCCTTTGTTGGAATCATGGTCCCCAAGGTGGCAATGTTAAGAGTTAGTGGGATTATGAAGAGATGGAGCCCAGTGGGTGTCATTAGGAATGTTGTCTCCATAAGGGCTTCTCTTCACCTGGTTCCATGAGACCCCCAGTCAATTCCCATGTCAAAGTTGTTATAAAAGAGGGGAATATATATGTATAAATAAATAAATATACATATATATGTGTGTGTGTGTGTGTGTGTGTGTGTATGTACATATATATATATAGAGAGAGAGAGAAATTAAGAGTATTTTTGTAATATATTTTTTTCCATATTTATATAGGAAAAAAACAGAGAAAACATAAGCAAAGCACTTCACGGCATAGGCACAGTCACAGCTTCCTGGTTAGTATTCCACTAGCTAAGGAAATTAAAACAGTGGACTGCAGAGATAACCTAAAGAAGGGGAGAGTAAGGAGGTAACTTGATCCCCTCTCATGCCCTGGATTCCTGTTTCTCCATGTGAACTTTCCCTGTGACATAATCTCTGCCATGAAGCCATGCTATAATGCAGCCAAAGGGACTGTCACCGAAGCTGGTGCCAAGCTGTTTGGACTTTCAACATCCAAAAGTCTGGGCTAAATAAATCTCTTTTTTTTCTTTTTTTTAAATTTTTAATATTTATTTTTTAGTTCTCGGCGGACACAACATCTTTGCGGACACAACATCTTTGTTGGTATGTGGTGCTGAGGACCGAACCCGGGCCGCACGCATGCCAGGCGAGCGCACTACCGCTTGAGCCACATCCCCAGCCCCATATTTTTTATTTATTTATTTTTAGTTCTCGGCGGACACAACATCTTTGTTGGTATGTGGTGCTGAGGATCGAACCCGGGCCGCACGCATGCCAGGCGAGCGCGCTACCGCTTGAGCCACATCCCCAGCCCCTAAATAAATCTCTTGTTTATAAGTTACTCAGCTTCAGATATTTTGTTACAGAAACAGAAAACTAAATATACACACACACACACACACACACACACACAAACACACACACACACACACAAACACACATGAATATGTAGGAAATTTTTGATATATGATATATGTCACATATATATCATATATATGATAATCTCTAGAATGATTCAGTACTAGATATTTTTGATCTCTGTCAAGAAATACATTTATTGAATGGGGCCACATTTTCACACTTTTTCTCCTTGATTTATTTTCCATTAAAATCATATTTAATTGCCTCTTTATTCCTATTAGTTAGAGTCATCCTATTGAGAATAATTAATTTCATTTTGTAGTATTTATCACATCTTATGTAAACATTTCTTGCTCTTTTCCTTAAGATAAAAAAAATTGTAGAGATTTGCCATATCATTTCCAGTCCAATCATAAAAACCTAGATCGAATTTGCACACACATATCTGTGATATAGAAAATTTCTTTTAAATAGAAATACTTTTAAATATTGAAGGTTTTAACTCCATAGGTCTCTGTAGAAATACATGGGAAAAAAAAGGATTAAAGTGAGTATCTTAGTCCATTTGTGTTGCTATAACAAAGTATCTGAGGCTGAACACTGTACAGAGAAGTTTTATTTAGCTGGCAGTTTTGAAGACTAAAGTCCAGCACCTACGGTTCAGGCTCATTCAGGGTCTTTTAGCTACAAAACAGCATGACAGGTGGCATCATGGCAGAAGTGCATGTGCGAGGAAGAGGGCAATGGTGAGACAGGGAGCAAGAGACTGGGGAGGATCCAGGTTGGCTCTTTTATAACAACACACTCTGGAGGGAATGAGTCCACTGTTGTGAGACTCACCTGCCTCCACAAGCCAGCATTAGTCCACCTAGGGGCTGGAGCCCCGTGATATGATCACTTTCCATAAGTCCCCACCAAGATTGTGCTTCCTCAGCTCTGCCTCACTGAGGACCACATTTCTGGTAAAGAGCCTCTACAGGACAAACCCGTTCCAAACCAGAGTAGTATGTCATGCTGCTGAGGTTAAAACACAGCGAAATAATGCTGGTTGGTAGGAAAAAGGGTAGGTAGGAGAGGGTTAAAATTCTCCCTCAAGTTTTAAGTCTGAGTAAAACAAACAGGGAAATGAGAAGCTAAGGAAATATTTAAAATACAAACATGTATTCAATTTTAGGTAGCTGTCTCTGTATCTAAAGAGATAGGGATAATAATCACACTGACATTTTCCAAGGCAATTTTGTTTAAGAGTATATTTTTGCTCTCAAGCACCTTCCAAAACGCATGCTGTCATCATCAGGTACTATTAGTGACTTTCCCAGATAATTTGTTTATGTGGAGGAAATAGCTTTATTTTGCTATCACCCCCCCCACCCGCCAAAGCGCAGACACAATGTACATACATAACACATTCTTTTTTTTTTTTTTTTTTTTTTTAAAGAGAGAGTGAGAGAGGGGAGAGAGAGAGAGAGAATTTTTAATATTTATTTTTTTAGTTCTCGGCGGACACAACATCTTTGTTGGTATGTGGTGCTGAGGATCGAACCCGGGCCGCACGCATGCCAGGCGAGCGCGCTACCGCTTGAGCCACATCCCCAGTCCCCATAACACATTCTTGTGCAGAAGGATTTCCATCAGCAGGGCCAGAATATGGAAGAAGAGCATCTCAGGGAGGGAGGAGCAGTCCCTGCAACCTCTGAGCAGGATTCCACCACTGCCTACTTCATTCCTACCACTGGGCGCCTGGGATGAGTTCCTAGGCTTCCCTCTACCCATTGAAAAAAACGAAAGCAACAATGATTGTGAACACTTATTTAACCTCTAGAATGCCAAGAAAGTCATATGACCAAGCACAGTACAAGTTAACCAGACAATAGCCTTAGAAATCTCTCAGGATAAAGGGCAGGCTATGCAAGTGTTAATAAGGGGTATTTTTTTTTCCCTGTCTGTCCTGATAAATGCCTAAATACCAAAAGCAATATTTATATTCAACACACCTGCATATACATATTCACCTCAACTTTAGAACATAGCACTACTTATATGGTAACAAGGACAGTGTCCTAAAAGCAGTTGAAAGGGATTTGGGTACTCATACCTCACATAATGTACCATCTGCATTATAGGACCTCAAGGGATATTCAGGAAATGTTGACCAGATACATAGTTGTGGACAAAGAAAAAGAGAACACATTAACCTGAGTCTGCTGTTTTTTTATTATTAAGGAGTTTTCTAGGGCTGGGGATGTGGCTCAAGCGGTAGCGCGCTCGCCTGGCATGCGTGCGGCCCGGGTTCGATCCTCAGCACCACATACCAACAAAGATGTTGTGTCCGCCGAGAACTAAAAAATAAATATTAAAAAAAAATTCTCTCTCTCTCTCTCTCTCTCTCTCTCTCTCTCTCTCTCTCTCTCTCTCCTCTCTCACTCTCTCATTAAAAAAAAAAAAAAGGAGTTTTCTAAATCTATGTAGTAATACATCTGTGATGTACAGGGAAAGTGATAAGACCCCAAAGGAAGACAGAACAAAAGACCAAGAAAGGAATTTATACATATTTGGTGTTTTCTCATTATCAAAGCTAAAAATTGGCAGGAGAAATTTTTTTTCAATATTAAGAAGGAAACAAGGGAAAAGAGGGAAGAGAAAATAAGGAAAAAATAAAAAGCCATTGCTAAATCCTGCCCTTCAGCACACGATGAAAATCACCCAGATAAGAACAAGAGTTCTCTGACCCTTGCTGTGCTAACCAAACAAGTAGCTTTTTAAAAACAGATAGGATAGGGGAAAAAATGAAAACTTCACATTCACGTTTCTCTCCATTTCTTCTTGCTGAGGGAGAAAAAAATAAAAGATGGCTCAAGGCAATCACAGTGGGAAGAGCTACAGGCTGAGCTTGTACTGAGCCTGTAGGTGGAGGCCCAGTCCAAAGGGGGATCTCAGGCAGAGTATTTCTGCTCAAGTGTTGGAGCCCCTCCGTGAAACGCACTTGGTCTTGTCATGAGAACATGGTTCTCACGATGAGGAATCAGAGAGGGCTTAGAAGGAAGCCAGGGGTCCAGGTGGAACTCTACGCATCAGGGCACTTGGTGATTTCAAACCACTGATGAATTTTCTTTGCATCTCAGCAGTTAATTATCAGCCAGAGCATCTCAAAAACTCACATTATTCAATTATCAAGTATATTTGCTAAGTGACTTGTAAATATAAGCCTATTAACTCGGAGAGTTAACTTTGTAAGCGTGCTTTGGCCTTGATCGTATTGGTCTTTTGTAGAGTAGCAGAAGGCTCTAAGAGAAGGCAGGAAGGTCCGAGGAGAAAGGAGCAGACAGCCAAGACCACGGGGTGCAGACGTTCATTGGATGGTTGAGGGAGGCATGAAGGAACTTGTAAAGAGGCTGAGGGTGAGAAAACTGGTTACCAAGTTGATTCTTCATCAATATTTTATTTACAATTTGCTCAGCCTCAGATTTTTTCAGAAATGTTAAATGGTTTCTTTTCTATTTAGGAACATATATCTTTTTTTTTTTTTTTTTTTTTTTTTGATTAGGGACTATGACTTAATTGGTCTATTTCCTACTTTTTTTCTCCAAGCATTTTCTGCAGTCTGTGTCTCTGGTCTCATTAGAGTTGGTTTATAACTGGATCCTAGTTCTTTGCCTAGAAATATTGTACTTGATTTGAACATAGGGGCTTGATTTACATTTGTAGCGAATTTTGGTTTACAGATTTGGAAAATACTGTTGGCAGTTTGCCCTCTTGGTACAATGCCCTCATTTTCAAGTTGAAGAAATACTTAATTTGGGTCCTGTCCCACAGTCTGTCCAGGGCCAACCTGCATTTTATGAGGTTCTTTCTACATAAGGCTCTCATTGAATCTTTATTCTCTCTTGGACTTTAAGGTTAGTGTTAAGCACAAGGTAGTTTCCTGAGGATTTAACTTACGTTTTGGATTAATGTAAACCTACCTGTTCTTCAGAGGGATCATAATTTTTATTTAAGGAAAAACCTTTCTACATCATGGCTATCTCTGTGCTTTCAAAGACATTGCCTGAAATTCCCATTTTTTTGGTCAGCTTATTGTTTACTCCTATGCTTACATCCATATAGTTCAGGAACACTTGAATTCAAAAAGTCTAAATATTTCCAAAAAAAAAAAAAATCTATGTTTTGCACTAAGGTCAATAGCAACTTTGAAGATACACAAACTATACCAGTGACCATATAGAGGAACTCACAGATGTGACATTGGTTGGCACATGTAAGAATGTATGGAGCAAGGTCACTTGGGAAAGCACCCAGTCATCTCCAGTGCTGCATATCAGTGTCATGCACTGGACACACCTTTTCCTAAATAAACATTCTACAACACTGCTATTTAGATGTATTTGTTTGTACATGCATTTGAAGATATTTAGAAGAAAAAAAATATTCATTATTAATGTGTGATCTCACTCATGGAACATGTTTCAGGATATTCTCTAAGACACTGTTATTAGGATCAATTTAAATAGACCTATAAGCATGGACCTGAAATGTTCCAATTCTCAGAAATTCCACATAATTCACAGAATCTTTGAAATTATTCCAGAAAGAAGAGCCTCAGGACCTTGCTAACCCTCCCACTTGGAACTCACAGGCTCTGTCTAATGGCTAAGCCTGCTTCACCTAAGGACCAATTAGTACATTTACTTTTCACTTATACTTAGCATGATGACAAAGGTCTCCTTCATCCCAGTTTTATAACAAACTTCACTAATGCTGCTTCTCCTGCTGGAGTGTTCTTCTCACCATCTCCATAAGTTTGTATGTACCCATCTTTAAAATTAATTGCCACACATTTTCCACAGTCATCTTTAATATCCTCTGTAGGACAAAGCCACTGGTCAGAATGTTATAGCCCTTCCACCTCTTTGATAGCATTGGCATGTAGCTGTTTCCATGGTTGACTTTACTCACTGGGCTGCAGATTCCTTGAGTGCACAAGCCAGGTCTGACTCACCTTTCATTGCCCAAGTTGCTGAGCTCTCACCAGCTCAATGGTTGCGATAGTGCAAAACCATGCAGAATGAATGAAAAATCTCCTGAAAAACATTAATTTCTATACTGTAAGATTAAGACCAGAGGCGATAGTAATAAGAGATTGACTGTACTTCCACAAGAATGAATACCAGATAATTGATTGTGGATGGAAGAACTCCCAATGACTAAGTGTGGCATGTTTAATTTTAGTGAAGATATTTGCAGACACTCGACAACCTGGGCAAATTTAAACAGGCTTTGGGTTTAAAGCACAATTCAGCTGCTGTAAGATGAGCAATAGAGAAAAGCGTGTGCGTGATAGCGAGGGTGATCTGATGACAGGTATTTATGCATCTCTCCTGGTGGAGGGGTCTGGCTCTGAGTTTCCTAGCAACGGGATTGTGCACATGTGAATACGCTCATGTAAATAGCAGATACAGTAAGCAAAGTTCCCATCCTCTCAGTGATGCAACAGCTTGAATTTCCAGACCTCATTGATACTAAGCCAATGTGCTTCAACTGTGCTTCAAGGAGGCCTCAGCCAGGTGGGTGATGCTATGTAAAATTTCAAAGAGGACTTGCAGGATAGCCCTCCATTACTACGAGAAAAGCCCAGGAGTGCAAACCTGCTGTTACTTCACTCTTATATATTTTGCAGATTTGAGTGGCAGAAGAATTTGGAGGGTTTTTGAAAACTGTTTACTCCAACATATCTGACATGAGGAAGACATAGATCAACAAGTTTATAAAACATTCTTTTGTTTCCATTTTAAAGGAGACTACTGAAATTTGGACCTAAAATTCCTTTTTGTCTTGGAGGTTTTCAGGACTCAGAATGCATTTAAAAGTTTAGTGAACCAGGTTACTTAGCCTCTAATTTAGTTCCCTTGTTTGTAAAATGGGTCTGTCATAAGTAGCTCTCATCACCAACGTAAACAGATTATAAAAACAGCATGGTGTAGAGTACCACTTTTGGATTCTCACTCTTTAAGAGTCTTGTGAGGTTTTGCAAATTTCAGCAAAATATAAAGTGCTAATGGAGGTGAGGGCTTCCTTAGTTAAATAGCAACCAATTCAGTATTTTGGAGTGTTATTCCAATTAAATTACCTACCCTTGAAAATCAGGCAAAATAGCCATGTGTATTGACTAATTTTGATCTCCACTAAATTATACAGTAAAATTCTATTAAATATAATATGTATATTTAACCACCCATATAACATAATTGACATCAACAATAAATTGTTTTACATTGTATACAACATAAGGTTGTGAAAACTTGTGTATTACATAAACAATCATAGGAAATGTGGCATAATATCACTTTATTTTAGGATTTGCCGATGGAGTCCATAGTGCAACACCTTCAACATTATGTTTTCTTACATATTTTAGTAAAACTTTGAATATTAATTCATTCAACCAACACCTAAAATATAATTTTCTACCCAGTAGGATTGCTCTCTGCTTCACAGGGCATAATACAAAAAGAGCAACATAGAGTAAGGTTCGGAAGTTGAGGTAATGTTGCTGATCTAGAACCTGGACTCCATAACCTCTCTCTTTTCTATCTGATGCCTGCTCCATCTGCAGCTAGGGACTCCTCAGGAATGAAAATTATTTCAACAGAAAAAAATAATCAATGAATTATGTGATATATATATATATATATATATATATATATATATATATATATAGTACATATGAAAAGTGTTCTTACATTAGAGTGGAATTTGTACTTATGTGTATTGCTTAATGTTTTCTTAGTCTTGACAGTTGGCTTTCTAAGATGAGAATAAAGAAAAATAGCACAGACAAAAATAAAGCTTATAAAATTCCAATGTTTGAGGAAATTCAAACTTTACAACATGTTTAAATTTAAAGAGAAAATATACTTAATATTGAAAAATGAATACAGCCTATCTACTGTATCCAGTTGCTTTTGCATGTGAAATAAAAGTAGTTGAGCATCATTGATAAATTGTGTTTAGCAGAGAATCGCTCAATACAAAGCAAGTTGTGAGTTGTAAATATGTTCAGGTAACTTTATTCAGTTTATCATAAAAATAACAGGGAGTTCATCGACAAATAGACTGCCAGCTCTCAGGGCCAGCCTGCCAAACCAGATTTTTCAGAGTCTTGGAAACTGATATTTTTGACAATCTTATTTTTATTTCCTAAGTTTAAAAAAGCTATTCCAACAACAACAACAACAACAACAAAAGGAAATGTTGCTTTCAAATTTAATTAATGGTAAAGAGTAGTTGGGTCATAGGGATCGTGACTATGTTACCTGATACAGAACACAGGGGCTCATGGAGGCAGCAATCTCCTATCTAAAAAGCCCAGATCTTTTCCATCCGCAGGGAGGAAAACTTTGAGTAATTTCACATCATTTGCTGCTTCCTCAAATTATTGCTGGTGCTCTTTCCTCCCTTGGAGCAGCAGGGGATTTTCATGTCTTGGACCATAACAATACAGTAATTGTCAAATTGTTCACCACTGAAGTGAGACGATGAACCTCTCCAGGTTCTGAATTGTCACATTGTTTCTTCAAAAATAAATAAAACCCTTTCTAGGGACAAAAAGCAATTCCTAAATTGTGTTCATCTACCAGAGCAAAGGACTTTGCCTCCAGAGGAGGGACAACTTTCTCCCCAACCACAAAATCCTGTAGTGGATTTTTGTTGTTGTTGTTGTTGTTTTATTTTGTTTTGTTTTTCCTGGTTGCACTTGTTAATATGAAATATAGTGTAAGCACAAAGACTTTTTAAAAATCAAAAAAAAATTCAAGGTTTATTGATATGTACTAAACTCATCACATTCTGTGGCTTTAAATGTGTCTTATCACAAATGAAAAATTTAAATAATTTTCATTTAACATACATTTAGCTAAAAGAACAAACGCATTAAAAAAATAAACAACAGGGCTGGGATGGGATTGTAGGTCCGCAGTAGAGGGCTCACCTAGCACAGGCGCAACCCTGGTTCGATTCTCAGCACCACATAAAGATAAAGGCTTTGTGTTGTGTCTATCTACGAAAAAAAAAATTCTCTCTCTCTCTCTCTCTCTCTCTCTCTCTCTCTCAAAAATAAAAAAACAACAGTTAAAAATAAATTCTATTTTATTTACATTCTACATTTCATAAAAATTCAGATGCAATACTAAAAAATCTGGTTTATCTCAGTGTGCAGTCTTATCTTTTAAATTTTGATTGTAGAGTAATAACTGTATGCTATAGGAAATCACAAAGAAAAAAAAAAACCCTGATGTTCTCATTCATTGAGAATAAAATTTTGGTAATTTCTGTTTCTATTTTTTAAAAAAGGACTATGTTATATGTCTTTTTTATCCTGCTTTAAAAACTCTATATTTAATATTTTTCAAGACATTCAAATATTTTTTGATGCCATTTTGTTAATTATTGTAAGACCACTACATCAGTCTATGATCTTAATGACTATGTAAGTGCACAATGTTGCCTAAGGCACTATGTTGAACAGCCTGTCTCTAGAACCTAATGAATTTTTTTACCATTCCATGGTAAAAATCATTCTAGAACTCTCTGAATCCCTGAGTCTGACAACTAAATCTCATACAAGTGGACTCATGCAGTATCTGTCCTGTGACTGGTTAATTTCCTTCCGCATAACGTCACCAGGTTCATTGTGTTGGAACATCTGGCAGGACTACCATGTTGGATATTACCGCGTTCCGTGTATTTGGTTACACACACATCTGTTAATAAATATCTAGCTTGTTTCCACATTTTTAGCTCTTGTGAATACACGGCAATGAACATAGATGGCGAATGTTTCTTTGAGATCCCTATGTTAATTCAGCTCAGAGTTGGGACAGTTGGTTGTATGGCATTTCTATTTTTAATTGAATGAGGAGCCTCCCGACCGCTGTCCAAGGCAGCTGAACCCCCCTCCCACACTCTCACCTCCATTCTGGCTGTGCCTTGGGTCTCACTAATTCATCTTTGTACCTGGAGTCATTCCAGGATCCTACAAAGTACTGTACTTGGTCATTATATGTGACAATTCTTATGTGTTGTTTTATTCGGTTTGTTAGTTTGTTATTGAGGACTCTTGTGTCTCAGTTCATTAGGAATATTGGCCTATAGTTTTCTTTCTGTGTTAAGTCTCTGGCTGGCTTTGATGTCAGGGAAACACTGACTCTATAAAATGAATTTGGAAGTAATGTCGTATCATCAATTTTGTAGAAGAGATTGAGGCATTTGGTAGATTTCAGCAGTCATTATTGAATTGTGAATAAGCTTTCCCCCCTTTATCTTTCTCTTCCTCTGGAGCCATAATAATGCATGTATCAGACTATTCAATTGTGGCCCATATGTCTCCAGAGCTTTCTTTCCTTATTTCATTCTTTGTTTAGATTTTAATCCTCCAAGGGGATAATTTCCAATGACCTGTCCTTCAGTTTGATTAGCCTATTTCTTCTTGATCCTGTCTTCATTGAAAACAGATGGTGATTTTTATTTTTAAGGTTATCTACTGTATTATTCAGCTCTGTGGTTTCTGTTTGGTACTTTTAAATGTTTTCCCTCATTGTGGCTATTCTCTTTATTTATACATTTTCTCCTGACCTTATTAAAACATTTATGACCTTTATTACTGTCACAACCTGCACAACCATTTACCCAGTTTTCTGAGCCAGGAGGAGAGGGGATTGGTAAAAAATAAACAGACACAAAAGTAGAAATAGAGGGACCTGGTAGATAGAAGAAGACAGACTACAAGTAGGCTCAGCAAATTTATTATATAGGTTTACACATCGAAATGATTTATTCTGAGAAATCTTCTTCAAGCTAAACAGAACAGAAGTTGAGAGTAAAACAGCCCAATTAGGGCTTACCAGCTTGCCCCCATAACTACCTCCAAGCAACTGGCATTTGAACTCAAGGCTAAGAACTAACAAATTCCATGGCTGGCACAGAACCCTTATAACAGGGTGTCCCTATCAACTGGGTGGCTTTCATTTGGTGCCTTCACACCACAAAACTCCCCAAGGAGGTGTCCTCTCTGTGTCTGGGTAGTTCAAAGCAATGATTCATTCACTGCTCCTGACATATAACCTGTAAGTTACTTTACAACTAATAATTTATAGTTACTTTATAACTTACAACTTATGACTTATTATATTTATAGCTATTATTTTGTATTTCCTGTCAGGTAAATCACATACTATAATTTCACTCGGATCAATTTCTGTAAGTTGTTTGGTTTTTGTTTTTGTTTGTTTGGGAACATAGTACTTTTTAAACACATTTTCCTGGATTTTTTCCATTGTGTCTGGAAATTAGATAAATCAAACAGCTTTCTCAGTCTTCACAAACTGGTTTCATCCATAAAAAAAAAATTCTCCCCAATAAACATGGTCAAAGACTCTGAGGGGTATTTCACACCTGCCTCCTTCCCCAGTGCACTTTCTTTGTTCTCGGTGGCCCCCAGGCATCCAGAATAGGCCCAGTCGTATCCTCTCTGCCTCTCAGGTGAGACCAACACCAGCACTTCAAGCAGTCCCCAGAGCAATTGCAGTGTTGGACCCCGGGTTCTCTCCTTTCCTCTCCAGGCAAAGCTGGGAGTGGGGTTTCCCTCCCAGTGTGCAGCTTTACTGGGTGGGCTCATGGTGAGACCTTGTCTTTACTACTTCTGCCAGATTGGATGTGACTGATTTCCACACAATTAAGATGCAGGGGAATGATAGGACAAATTTCTTTGTGTACACGAGTGCCTATTTTCTTACCTTAAAAAGTCCCTGGGGTAAAGGGTTATAAACATATTATGGAAATGTGTTACAAGGTTTCAAATTGCACTTCAGAACCATTGTTCCAATGTACTTTCCTCAGAGCAATACATGAGAATGGATTCATGCTTTACCACAACATGGTCCATTCCAAATTTCGTATTAGGATAAGAGGTTGTGATTATGCAGGCAAGTATTGTGTATCACGTGGTATTTAAATCAGGAGAGAGAAAAGCACACATGCATTTTTTCAGATGGAGAAAACACAAAGGTCAAAGCCATACTGTGCACAGATTTTTGTCTTTTTTTAAATTTCAAATTATTCTCCACCTCTCTTCTGACCATCATCTTTACCTGTTTTTAAAGGTCAGGTAACCAACTGTAACCAACAGTGACAGTAGGCCTACTGGACCTCACATGTACCCTGTCAAATATTCAAAGGTAACTTAAAAAGCCCTGATTTAGTTTCCAATATTGTTTTAATCACCAAGCTCACAAACTTCTCATGTAAAAACATGGATTCACAAAAACAAATAATTAAACTCTGTTCTACTTTTAAAAACTTTTTATAAAAATAAATGTAAGCATTTAAAATGCTCTAGAATTTACACCAGAAACAAACTTGCAGTAGTCCATGCCACATTTTTGCTTGCATCATGAGAGTTTGTGCATAATTTATAAGAAACTAATTTAGTCTTGAACATAAATTTTCTGGTGGTAGAGAAAGGGCTCTTTATTATGCATGTTTTATGATTTAACTTTTTCTCCTGTCCCTGTTTAAATGTACGAGCGTGGTTCATCCATGCTTTAACTTCTTAAAGTATAGATTAAGGACCAGTAGGGACCACTACACAAATCTCTAGACACATGCTTGTCACAGTTGTGAATAAGACCATTGCATTTATAATTCAATAAGAAATTAGATGAACATCTCAAATTCCTCTCTTAAGCATCTCACTTTGCAATCTAATGAAAATCCCATTTTCTTAATAGATAACATTTTGGGGATCAAGTCTAAAAGAAATATTTTTGTCTTGTAGATGAAAATATATGTTTCTGAGAGCAAAACCAAATATTTTGAGCCTTAAAAAAATATTTGTTTTGTTGGCTTTGCTGTGAGATACATTCTTAGCTGTATAGACTCAGAGATCTTTGCAAGCATTAGATGGCAAAGTCACCTTGAATAGCTAGATTCTATCACTGGGACTCTCCATGGATCAAGGAACACAGCTTATCCCAGTGTCTATGCCATCAGACATAAATGTGTTGCGTCATAGAGTGGGCCTGATGTGAAAGGAAAGCTCCCGAGTCTCCAGGAAGGTGTCCAGCCCACCAGCACTCCAAACCCCAGCCCCATAATTTACCCAACCTTCACAGATGCACTAGTTGAAATTTAAGTATATAGTCTTAAAGCAAATATTTCATTAGATTAAATTTACATCATTTGTTTTCTTGGTTATAAGAGCGTATTAATTTGGAGTGTATGAGGGAAGACGAGCCAGAGCATGGAGCATCTCCAGAGGTTGAGAGGAGCTGGGTGGAGCTTCATAACCAAAAAGGCCAATACATTAAGGCTTTTGGGAAAGAGCTGTGAGGCATCTGTGCAATGGAAGATTATTCCAGAGTCAGAAGAGATAGGAGATAGTATGTATCTTGACAGTGGCTCTTAGCAGCTGTTTGACCTCAGATGAAGCACTGTTTTTCATGATTCCACATAGAAGGGTGAAAGTACCCATCCTAGCATTTTGTTGTGATTACTGTATCAATGCATATGTGTGCAAATCTTGCATAAACTATAGGATAATATATGTGGATAAAAACATAATTTTGCAAGGTGGGAAGAAGGAAATGCATAATGTAATCAAAAGCAAAGCTTTCTTATGCTTTGCCTTTCTTAAAATATTACCTAGTTGTTGTGGTGGGGGTTTTTTGGTATAAAAATTGCATTTGAAATATGTTTACTGTCTCACAGGAATCAACAAATTTAGAGGTTAAAGACTTCATGCAAGCAGAAAGCAAGCATGGATTTTCTGTAAAAACGACAATGTCCAAGTTACCATGATTTATTTTTCATCTCATTCATTTGCACGTGATATTTGTTCAGTAAAGCAGGAGCATCAACACCTCACAGAGCTGCATTTTGTGTCGCTGTTGCAGTGATGTGGCACACAGTATAGGGATGACCCTGGAAATGACACTAGTATTCCCCTATGATGCCAGGTCTACACACATCAGAGCTGATAAAGAGATGCATGCTCTCTGATTTGTAACCTAAGGTATCCAGGTAGTAAGAGTTAGTGTGTAAGTACTTGTTCTGAACGAACACATAGGGTCATTTCATAATCACACATAGTTCAAATGACCGTCTCTTGGTG
This sequence comes from Spermophilus citellus, assembly GCF_964194105.1. NCBI lineage: Eukaryota > Metazoa > Chordata > Mammalia > Rodentia > Sciuridae > Spermophilus > Spermophilus citellus. The sequence goes on from NC_138198.1 coordinate 122,111,568, forward strand.
TCAATTGGGGATTGAAGGCAGCCTTGCCAATTTGCTTTGCTGCTTTTTGCTGTTCGCTAAGTCAAAGTGTCACAGCTAAAACTACACAAAATATGCTGAAAGGGTATTTCAAGGGAGATTTAGGGAATGGGAGAGAGCTCAGCTGGGTGTGTAATTTGTATTTACATGAGTTATTTACTTCATCTCCAAACGTATCTCTCTTTAAGTGGTCTGCTGGAAGCAGAGGACAAGCAAGTGGAGGGTGACTGTCCAGCATCTGAGGTCTCTTAAGACTCATTCATGAAAAATTGGGTTAGGCACCTGGTGCTTAGGGGGAGAGGCTTGTCACCACTGGGAAGGATCTGCAGGTGCATTTTGCCTGCACTTCTGAGCATATGCTGGCTGGATGGCTAATGCTTGACTGTACCACTCAAATCAACAGCTAACTTCTAACTGGACACAGGCTAGATCATCAGCAACCTCACCTACAACATGAAACATGTTCCAGGCCCTGGGCTCAATCTTCAGCACCGCATGAAAATAAATAAGTAAAATAAGGGTATTGTGTTAAAAAGAAGACGAAGAAGATAGATTTATTTTAAAGAAAACCCAGGGGCTGGGATTGTGGCTCAGCAGTAGAGTGCTTGCCTCCCACTTGTGAGGGCCTGGGTTTGATCCTCAGCACCACATAAAAATAAATAATAAATAAATAAAATAAAGGTATTTAAAAAAAAAGGAAAGAAAACCCAGCTCACTCAGGCTTTGAAATTTTGAATTGCTGGGTTCCCTCCAAGTCACCTAAACTTGATTTGCAAGAGTGCATCTCAACTACCTCACATGGCAGAGCTCATTAGGAACTGACTGTAATGAGTACAGGGTGGCAGCGTGGGCATTTTTGTTCGTCTTTTGAAATAATTAATTCTAGGTGATATTTTTAGATAACAAAGTTTTTATAAAATGTTCAATGTAAATTCCTGACTTCTTACCTAAGCCATGTCACCATTAGTATTTTCTAGTGTCTTTAGTAATTTTGAGAAAAGACAAAAATAATTCTGTATTTTTTATTTTTTAATTTTTTTATATTGGCTAATAAAGGTGGGACCATCAAAGACATTAAAATAATAATAAAGAAATATAATTAACTATAAAAAAAGAAGCTGAAAGGACAACCTACAGAATAGGAGTAAATGCATTGCAAGTCATATTTTGGATAAGAATATCTGTAATATGTAAAGAATTCGTATAGCTCAATAAAAACCAATAAAATGGGGGGGGGGGGAGAAAAGACAACAAATATACTTTATTCCTCAACTCCTAAAACAATATTTTGCCCTACATTTATTATATCAGGAGGCCAAGAATGGCCTCACTAGTCCCCCACTGCAGGGTCAAGGTTCCTCTCAATTCTGGGTCTTCACTACCAAGCTCCCCAGCTGGTGCTATTCACCGCCTTGCAGCCTGTAGGCCAGATGTTCTCTGTGGGTGGAGTGACACATGGATCTGCTGCAGGGCTGTCCCCTGTGACAGCTTCCTTCCTTGAATCCAGCAACGAAGATTGTCTATGAGTTGAGGGAAAGCTGTCTCCTTCCTGGTGCAACCACAGAAGTATCATTCCCTCACCTCCCTGGACGCTGTTGGAAGCAAGGCTCACTTCCTGCACTCCAGGAAACACCAGAGACGGGATCATGGGGCCACTTAGCATGCATCTGTCACACGTCTGTGGTCCAAATGTCAGGAAATCTTGAACAGGGGGATTGTGACACCAATACTGAAAGTGAATATCCAATCTCCATCAGCTGGGAACAGTTTTATGACAACTGCACACAGTTAGGAGCCTCCTTGGTTCACTCACTGGTACCCCTTTCCCAACAAACACTCTGATTCAGAACTTGTCCTAGCACACCATGTTCTGCTCCTCTCTTTTTCTAAATGAATTTGTCTATTTAAGCAGCCCTTGGGCTCTTTCACTCAGCCTGTGCCCTTCGTTTATTTCTATTACTTGCCTAAACTTTCTTTTAGATTCTGTGACTTAAACAAATGTGAGCACATTATCCCATTGAGGGTAGGACCAACAGAGGAGATAAAGTGAGAGCTTCAGGAACAGGACACTGCCTTCACAGACTCCTTAATTTTGTAGTATATTGAATTTTCAGTACCTGATTCTATGTTGGTATTCAATTTACTTAACATAGATCATTCAATTAGATGACTACACAAATCTAGAAGAAAACATACTAAACTAGGGAGTTTAAATGTATCTGCTTTTTCTAGAAAACAAGAGGAGGAAATACACAACTTAATGTTAAATAAATGTCAGAACAAGGAAGTCTGAGAGAGGAGCTCAGAGCTGGACTTGCAGCTCCTTAGAAGTATGATCCAGACAAGGTTCTTAATTGATCTCTCATGTTTCCTCCTTAAAAAGAAAGACTGATGTGGAGAGCTTTCCTAAGGCTCCATGAGCCTGAAGTCTCTGTACTTGTCACCCTACAGACCCATTGGTGCTGTGACCACACTTCCTCCCCCTTCCTGCCCAGGTGTGGTCACCAGAGTCATCTCCTCCTGGGACTGCAGATGTGGATCGATGGGACACCAAGAGACTGATCTCTCTCTGTCGTTAGTACACAGGCCCTTTCTGACTCATCTTGCACTGAGCTGGGGTGGACTTAGTGATGGATGCAGTCTCAGTGGCACCAAAGACCTTTTAACTGTCACATCACTCTCCAGGAAAACTTGACATTTCTGTGACCCTGATGAATTTCTAAACTATTTTTGATGTTGTTCAAAGCAACTTTAAGATGAGGAGGGCCTTGGAATATGGGAGGAGTCATTTGAATTCATGTATGATGTTAGTTTTGTTTGTTCTCCTTGTAGCTAATTTTAAGTGGAGACATTTTCGTCAGGGTCATGAGGACATAAACTGCAGTCCGGAAGGGCGTTTAAGGAAAATCGAGTGATGCCTTTGAGCACTGCATGCCCATGCAAGCTGCTTTGCCATTTTCCTCAAATTTAATCAAAAAAGAAAAATGATTTTGTTTTGTCCTAATTCTTTTTGTAATTGTCAATGTATGGACAAGTACCCTTAAAATTGATAACATTAGCACTGCTCTTAAGATATTCCTTCAAAGGCAGACTTAGAACATTGAACCCTGTATTATTTTTTATATCTTTGCTTTTCTCAATAATTTCATCTCTGATAAAATAAAAATAGAATCAAGCTACAATTGAAGTGAGGGAAGAATTTTCATATACATGCATTAATGATGATTTATGAAAAACAAAACAGGAAAAAAATCAAAAAGAAAAATGATCTTTTAAAAAAGCTTTTTTAAGATTTAATATTCCTGCAAAAAGAGTACACTCAGAAAACTCTTTAGGTTGATTAAAAAACACATTGAATAAAATAACTTCATTTTTTTCTCTTTTGGAGCCACTAATCATCTACTATTACAATATATTTTCTATTAAAATTAAAAGTAATATACAGTTACAAGGAAATAAATTCATGGCTTTTGCTTAAAAATAACTGCTCCAAAATTAATTGTACCAGTGACTTGCACCAGTGTCTTTCATAGGTAGTGCATCCACATGCAGAATCAAAGAGTTTTCTGAATATGTCAAAATGCATTCTTCTTCCTACCGCCCCCCCCCCGCCCGCCACAGAGATACACCTCAAGAATCAGACATATCATACTAGTGGAGTGGAGAGCCCCCAAATTTGTCATCTTGATGGTGGTTGCATCATAGGTTTATTTTTATTTATTTATCTAAATGTATTTATTTACTTTTCTAATTTGTTATATACGATAGCGGAATGCATTACAATTCATATTACACATATAGAGCATGATTTTTCACATCTCTGGTTGCACACAAATTATATTCACACCATTCATATCTTCATACATGTATTTAGGGTAACGATGCTCATCTTGTTCCACCATCTTTTCTACCTCATGCCCCTTTCACCTCTTTGCCCTATCTAGAGTTTGTCTATTCCTCCCATGCTCCCCTTCCCTACCCCACTGTGAATCAACCTCCTTATGTCAGAAAAAACATTTGGCATTTGGTTTTGGGAGATTGGCTTACTTCACTTAGTATGATATTCTCCAACTCCATCCATTTACTTGCATGTCATGATTTTATTCTCTTTTATTGCTGAATAATATTCCATTGTGTATATATACCACATTTTCTTTATACATTCATCTACTGAAGGGCATCTAGGTTGGTTCCACAGTTTAGCTATTGTGAATTGTACTGCTTTATTGATGTGACTGTGTCCCTGTATTATGCTGTTTTTAAGTGCTTTGGGTATAGACGAAGGAGTGAGATAGCTGGGTCAAGTGGTGATTCTCATGGGTTCATTTTTAATACCAACAACAACAACAATTTAAAAAGTTTAAAATGATTATCATGGAATATGTTCAATTATTTTTTGCAAGAAAACTTTACACAAATCTTAAGCATTAAAGACCCTTATATTTTTAAACACTATCAAGTCAGAATTTAATGGAGTAAATGGAAGTCCTCTGAAGTTGTTCATGTGTTCATATTGGCAACCCTACTTTTATGCTGTGAATTACTGGGGGCAACTTCACCAGACAAGTACATGGCCAATCCCTATAACAGAAAAAGTGTGCTCTCCTGCATTCGGCACCATAACTAAGATCATTTATAGTATTTTTGTTTAAAAGTCACAAACTCTGAATCTAACAGGATGGCAGGCAGAAGCCAGTTTAAAGGATGGACCTGCTATCCCACAAATCAATATGTAGGTGTGACAGTTACTTCAGTTGGTGTTATGAATGACATTAAATCACAGGCCACACTTAGGGTCTCATTATGTATATGGAGGATTTTGTGAGTTTGCAGAGGCAGTGGGTGAGGACCTAAGATTGTGTTTCAATGAACTATATTGGTCACACCAGCCACATGACAGAAGGCTCCTTGAGAGAAGCCTTCTATTTTTTTTAGAAAAAAAAATACCACAAAGATGTATATTGCTGCACTTGCTACTGTTTCAGATTAGCAATTATTTTAGAAGGAGTTAAAAAGAAAAAAAATAAAATAAAATTGTTGAATACAAAGTATAAACTTCATCAGATGCAACAAGGCGAATACAATTTAAAAGTAAAAGAGCAGACATTTTTGGCTTAAGATCAACATGAGCATTAGAATGAAACCCACTAATTATGCATGAACTTTTCCATAATGAAATAATCATTCCAATGCTTTACTCCGCTGCTGTGTTTTAAGAGCAGATGGGATCCTGCGATGGGTAAAAGCAGGAACAAAAGAAAATATGGCTGCAAGGACCGCAGAGTTGTTTATGGGTATAATTGTTGAGAGTGAAAACACTGAGCTGTGAGGTTTGAGTTAAATTTAGTCAAATAATGACAAAAATACATCCACCATAGATTTAATTACTAAAAATTAAACATAATATGTAAGCCAGCTTGAATTCAATTTAAAAAATCCTGTTCTAGTTCAGTTATGAGTCTGTACTTATAAAAGGGAATTTGGGGATCATAATTGCCAAGAATTATGCCTGAAACTTCATAAATTATCTGTTTTAATTAGAGTATAGTATTGGGAAATATGTGCATTTATGTACATTTTACAGATAAAAAGAAAGGTGCAGAGACATATGGCAGTTTGTGCCAGCCATGCCTGATAGGTCCCCAGGGGAATGATCAGAACTTGGTGTCCTTCTTCCAAATCCCAGCACCTCCCCCACTTCACAGTCCATTGGCTGCCCACCAAATGCTGGCTGCATGTAGTTATCCTTTAGATGGCAGAACTCAAGGCAAGCTTATGGGATTTGTTAAGAGCATCTCTAAAGACTTCCATTTTATCATAGTTTTTTTTTTTACTTTTAAATTTTTATTTGTTTAATTTTATGTAATATCATTTTACATAACATATATATGTATATAAATTTAATAGACACCAAAGAAATAGAAATCAATGTTTGTACATTTTAAATTATAAAAATAATTTTGTTTATTGTAAATTGTGTGTGGTGCAACACCACCATAGATAGCAATGAAACTTTCTTTAGGTTCCCTCATCATTATAAGCTTTCAAGTTCATGGCCTTTGCACATATGGTTATTCAAAGGAGTTTACTGTGTATTCAGTTAATAAAAGAAGACCCATTAAGTTACAAACAATAAATATGATATAGAATGTCTTTGATTAAAATGCAATAATACGTTTGATTAATAATAGAAGGATATGGGGCTGGGGTTGTGGCTCAATGGTAAAGCATCAGCCTTCCATGCATGAGGCACTGGGTTTGATCCTCAGCACCACCTAAAAGTAAATGAGTAAAATAAAGATAGTGTGTCAATTTACAACTAAAAAATTAGTTTAAAAATAATAATAATAGAAGGATAAGGATATATTTGAAACCTGAAAAAAAGTAAATTAAAATATAATAGTTGGAAGTCCCAAGATGGTGGAATATAGAAGGTCCCTTTCCTGGGTGCTCCATGGCGAGAAACCTAGAAAGCAGACAGCCGGCTTCTCAGCAAGGTTGGTGAACAAAAATAAAAGAGTTGCGGGGGGGTGTTTACTGGAATTTAATATTGGAGATTCAAAGCAGATTGGGGACTCGGGAGGTCGAACATTATAAAATAAAGGAGAAATACCCAGAGCCATAGCCACTGCCAGAGGCACCAGCCAGAGTGGGGCAAAGCGGAGGGACAAGGTAATTAAAGGAGCCTATATTTTAGGAGGCCTGAGGTGAGGTTAGAGATCAAAGCCACTGCCCCACTAAACAGAAAGGCACACTGCACAATATCCCTGTGTGGGAAAGAGCTGAATCTCTCCAGGTAGTGGGCAGAGGACAGAGGAAAGAAGCATTTTGCAGCTACAATGTGGAGGCTGGTTGCTGGGGGTGCTGAGTCCTAGGAAAACCAAATTTGGCCCAAAATACAGGCCTGGCAAACCCACACAGCAGGACACAGAATGTGCCTAAGTGACCAGGAGAAAATAAAATACACAGGAAACAACTGGTCCTGGAAACCCACCCATCCGTCCAGCATGGCTGCTGGCAGGACCTGCTGGGAGGGACTCCTGGTTGGGAATTTGAAGGGGTGGTGGGGAGAGATTGAGTTTGGAGACTATACCTGAGACCAGGAAAGGTGGGGTCTACAGGTGACATAGTGGACTAAGAATTGGATCCTCAAACATGCAAGTGTAACCCAGGGGAGATCCCTGGGGAGCAGTCTTCCAGTGTGAATCAGCAATTACTGGGCCCTGGAGGTGCTCTGATTTAAAGTCTCCAGACCTGTTGGCATTCAGCAAAGAACCCAGAGCCCCCCCAAGCCTAAACCCTGCCTCCAGGAATTCCACCCACAGGATTCTCTCTCTCACCCCAGCAACCCAACCTAACACAGCTGAGAAACTAAGCTTAGAATCTTTTGGACTCTAATGGACACAATTCTTCAACTTTTCACTGAGATTGGTTTTTTGTTTGTTTGTTTCCATTTAATTCTGAACTTGATGGTTCATGAACACTTATACATATTCATATTTGTTTTTTCTCAGCTCTAGAATTTTTGAAGCCAGTTATTTTACATGGATCATTATTTTGGGGACTATGATATTTGATTAGTATATTTCAGTTTTGTTTTATATTCTTTTTTTTCATTTTTTAAAAATGTTATTACATATGTTTTCCTCACTTAGGTTTCCCTTTATTCTCTTTATTTTTATTTTTCTGACTACAGCTAATCTCTATTGCTCTCTCTTTCACTCTTCCTTTAGTTTTTTACTTCTATTTCTCTCCTCATCCCTCATAATCATCACATCCTACATCACTTCTGTTCTCTCCTGGTACAACATTTGAAATTGTAAACCCTTTGGCAAACTTACTGTTCTTACTGTGGTAAATAACTGATCATATCATTTCTGTTTATTGTGACAATTAGCATTACAGATATCGTAGCAGGAACTATTTGGTTTAATGCTGTACATTGTTTGTATTAGTGTTTTTATTACCTGTCTCCCCTAAACAGTGAGGTAACCTTCAGGGACACTACAAGTGCACAAGGTAGAAACTTTACAGTCTCAGATACAGACTACTAGATATGTAGACACACAAACCACATTAAAAAGCAAGGGAAGAAATCATTCCAAAAAAACCAAGATATTTCAATAACAGAATTCATGACCAACACAGTGGAAGAAATGACAGAGAAGGAATTGAAAGAGTACATATTCAAACTAATCTGTGAGATAAAGGATGATGTAAGGAATCAAATCAGAATGAAAATACTGGGTGGGGATTGAACCCAGGACCTTGTGAATGCTGTGCAAGCACTCTACCAACTGAGCTATATCCCCAGCCCCTCTCCAAGATCTTTAAATAACTAATGCCATTTTTTCTCAAATTATTCCAGAAAACAGGAAAAAATAGATCCATTCCAAACTCATTCTATAAAGCTAGTATCACCCTGATACCAAAATCAGACAAAGACATATTAAGGAATGAAAACTTCAGGCTAAAATCTCTTGTGAACATAGACACAAAATCCTTAATAAAATTCTGGCAAATCACATACAAAAACATATTAAAAACAGTGCACCATGATCAAGTGGGGTTCAACTCAGGGATACAAGGTTGGTTCAATATATGGAAATCAATAAACATAATTCATCACATCAATAGACTAAATAAAAGAATCACATGATTATCTCAATAGATGCAGAAAAAGCATTTGACAAAATGCAGTACCTCTTCCTGTTCAAGATACTAGAAAAACCAGGGATAGTAGGAACATACCAAAACATTGTAAAACCTATGTATTCTAAATTCAAGGCCACCATCATTCTAAATGGAGAATAATTGAAAGCATTCCCTGGAAAAACTGGAGCAAGACAAGAATGCCCTCTTTCACCACTTCTTTTAAACATCATCCTTGAAACTCTAGCCAGAGCAATTAGGCAGAAGAAAGACATTAAAGGGATATAAATTGGAAAAGATGAACTCAAACTATCACTATTTGCCAACAAGATGATACTATATTTAGATGACCCCAAAAAATTCAACCAGAAAACTTCTAGAACTCATAAATGAATTCATAAGAGTAGCAGGATATTAAATTAACCCCCTAAATCAATTGTGTTTTCATATTCCAGTGATGAATCAACCAAAACAGAAATTAGAACAAGTATCCCACTCACAATAGCCTCAAAAATAAAATATTTAAGAATCAATCTAACAAAAGAGGTGAAAGATCTATACAATAAAATTGACAGGACAATAAAGAAAGAAATTTAAGCAGACCTTAGAAGATGTAAAGATGTTCCATGTTCTTGGATAAGCACAATAAATATTGTCAAAATGGCCAGACTACGAAAAGCACCATACAGATTTAATGTAATTCTTATTAATATTCCAAAGAGGCTCTTCATGGAAATAGAAAGGGCAGTAATAAAGTTCACTTGAAAGAAATAAAAGACTCAGAATAGCCAGGCAATTCTTAGCAAGAAAAGTGAAGCAGGAGGTATCAAAAATACTAGACGTTAAATTATAATACAGAGGCATAGTAACAAAAACAGCATGGTATTGACACCAAAACAGACACATCGACCAACAATACAGAATAGAAGACACAGAGACAAACCCACATAAATACAGTCATCTCATCCTAGACAAAGGCACCCAAAAGATACATTGGAGAAAAGATAACCTCTTGAACAAGTGATGCTGGGAAAACTGGAAATCCATAGTAGCAAAATGAAATTAAAACTTTATCTTTCTCTCTGCACAAAATCAACTCGAAGTGGATCAAAGACTTAAACACTAGAACAGAGGCCCTGCACCTAATAGAATGAAAAGTAGGCCCAAATCTAGTCCACTTAAGAACTGACTTCCTTAACAAGATACCTCAAACACAGGAAGTAAAATCAAGAATAAATGGGATGGTTTAAAAGGTTCTTCACAGCAAAGGAAACAATCAAGAACGTGAATAGAGAGCCTACAGAATGGGAGAAAATCATTGCCTCCTGCACATCAGATAAAGCATTAATCTCTAGGATATATAAAGAACTCAAATAACTTAACAACAACAAAAATCAAATATCCCAATCAATAAATGAGCAAAGTAACTGAACAGGCACTTCATAGAGGAAGAAATATGAATGGTCAAGAAATATATGAAAAAATGTCCAACATCACTAGCAATTAGAAAAATGAAAATTAAAACCACACTGAGATTTCATCTCACTCAGTTAGAATGGCAGTTATCAAGATGACAAGTAACAATAAATGTTTGTAAGGATGTGGGGGAAATGTTCACTCATACATTGCTGTGTAATTTTGATATATTATACATACATGGAGTATAATTCCCCACTCCTGTGGTTGTACATGATGTGGAGTTACAGTGGTTGTGTATTTATATAGGAACATAAAAAAGTTTTGTCTGATTCATTCTACCATCTTTCCTATTCCCACCTGCATTATACACCTCCCTTCTCTTCATCCCCCTGTGTTTGATCTAATGGACTTCGCTTCCCCCACCACCCCCATTGTGTGTTAGCTTCTGCATATAAACCACATTTTCTTTATCCATTTATCTGTTGAAGGATACCAAGAGTAGTTCCATAGCTTAGCTATTGTGAATTGAGTGGCTTTAAACATTGATGTGACTGTGTCACTATATTATGCTGATTTTTGGTTCTTTGGATATTTGCCAAGGAGTGGAATAACTGGGTCAAATGTTGGTTCCATCCCAAGTTTTCTGAGGAATCTCCATATTGCTTTCCATAGCAGTTGCACAATTGGCAGCCCCACCAGCAATACATATATAAGAACCAAACCACATCTCTCACACTTTTTATCTGGCTGATAAATTGCCAATTTTCATGCAGAAAATAATTGATAATTTTTATGTCTTTTTTTCTAGTGGTACGGAATTGTCACTGAATTCTTTAGTCAGAAGTGTAAGATGTAAAGTGAACAGAATTATCTTGGAGAAAAAGTTCAGTACTGAATTATTGATGCTCTGGGATAGAACACAATCCATGTCAAACTGAACCCCAAACCTTCCATTTGCCTATTGAAAACAGGAGCACATTCCCTTAGTCAATATGTTTGCCTTGGCATTGTCACCTCCTCCTTTCTTGAATATAGTTGAATTTATTTTTTTAAATGAATCTAGAGGTAATTTACCCTGTTTCAGTTGGGTAGAGGAGTAGGTTAGAAAATTTCCTTCATCCAAGATCATTCTCATGAGAATCCAGATGATGTAAAAATCTGTGGCACTATCAAGTGTAGAACAATGTCTCAAAGTCATCTCAAGTACTAATATTATCTCTCTGAAAACATTAAGGACATTAAAGACTAGAAAGATTAAAAAAAAACTTTTTATGAAATACTAGAAGTTCAAAGACCTTTTTTCATTTATTCTAAACTTCTTTTAACCCTGACTAAAAACAGTACTTTCAAGTACAGGTGGTGCTTTTCCTTGTTTCACTATTAGAATTCTAATTTCAGATAATTGCATTGACTCAACCTCGATTCAGTCAGCTCTGAGGCACACTTCATGTTTTCCTTGATTCTCGTCCTCTGCTTCCTGAATTTTGTTTTTCCTGCCTTACTTCTGTGCTTTTGACAATCAAGTGCAAAATACTTTGACTTTAATTATAACCTAAGGAAAAGCCCAGAACTTTTAATTTTTCTTTAATTAAGTAATTGATAACATTGTATTTAGTATTTTATATATATCCCTCCCTCTCAAGTCCAAAACTTAGCAATATAGAGAAAAAAAAAACTTTAAAACTAAAACAACTAAAACCAGCTTCTTTTACAGTTGACTAATCTGATGTGTACACTTAATTTTTGTGTGTGCTGTACCAGAAAGTGCATAAACTTCTAGTAAGGGACAGTTCCCCAGGCAGCCTCCCTGAATTTCCCTGCTCGGTGAGGTTCCCCTGGTGTGCAGGGTTATCTTGCTCTGTAACCTCCCTTGTGATACTTACCAAACCTGCAAACAATACATGACCGCACAATTACGTTTTCTTTACACTTTAACTTTATATCCTCACGTGCAAAATTCTTTACAACTGTCATCACCACAGAGTTTTTAGTGAAGAAGTATTCCTTGCATATGTATGGGTGTAGAATATATATATATATATAATATATATTAATATAACATATATATTATTTATCATGTATTCAGCATATATTATATATATTCATCATACATATTTGATGAATTAGTAAATGAACATATAAGTAAGAATTATTCATCAAAAGAAAAAAAATACTGGGCTTAATATTTTCTTCTTGTACTGATGATAGATAACTTAGTCCACTGTAGTTAATTTAACAATATAAAGATGATTAAGAGATATGAAACAGCTAACCAAACAGTGAGTGGTATAGTGAAATGATCTTCAACTGAACTTTTGAGAATACTCTCACATTCTACAGATACAGACATGATTGGAGCTCTTTCCTGGACCACAGGAATCTGAACCACTCTATTAGACTGTACTCATCAGAAATCCACCACTCTATCCTGCTATCCCACTAATTTAGACTTGTGGAAGCAGGTTCGTTGCATGGAGTCCCTCTTTATTCTAAGTAGCATGCAGTCAATTTGGGTACAGGATTCTGCTCATGCTAAGACAAGGATGTAACACTTTCATCTGATGGTTGATTGTTGCTGAATTCCTCAGACATTATGGCATTATGGGGTTGACAGAACCAATGACAAGCTCTGACCATGTGTTCCACAGTCAGGTACTCACTTCAACCAGGTTTAAATGGCACGTCAGTCAGCTATAGCATTCCTTGTTGCAGGTGGCATTTACCTTGCTTTAGAAACCTAGGTGTGGATCTTGTGATTAGTCTTCGGGAAAGTTACCCAAGCTTCACACAGCAATTTTTTTTCCACCACAAATTTCTCTAAAGCCATAGGATTGAATACCTTGAGCAACAGGCCACTTTTACTACATTTTGACTCTTTTGTCAATAGGAGTAATAAAGTCTTTTGTTTAATAGGAGAAATTTTTTTCTGTCCTATTAAATGGCTTGCAGCAGAAGTCTGAAACATTCTGCTCCCAGATCCTAAAGAAAAGGGATTGTGTTCATGTTCACAGGATAAGGGACAAGGTATAATATCTGTCCTTTATTTGGAAGGGCTATACTTGTACAACCAAGACTAACTTCATTTATGTGGCCCCCTTGACTCTGACGCATTAGCATTCTACTTTCTGTATGGCATGTATCTAACCAAAGCCTCCAGTTCACAGGCTGATTTATGATCATCAGTTCTTCTAAGCACGATGTCACTGATACAGTGGGCCACATGATATCTGCTGGAATGCATAGGCGATCCAGATTCCTTTGAATTATGCTTAGGGACTGAATGTTCTGTCCCTCCAAAATCAATATGCTAAAACTCTGACCCCCCAAGGTGATGGTTTCTAGGGGAAAGGCATTTGGGAGATCATCAGGGTTAGATAGATCATGAGAGTGGGGCCTACATTTATACCCTCATTAAAAGAGGAGACACAAGATGACTGTGTGTGCATTTATCTCATTCTGTGCAAGGATGAGAACGTGGCTATTTGCAAAACAGGAAGAAGATCCTCTCCAGATACTGAATCTATCAGTGCCTTGGTCTTGGACAACCAGCCTCCTGTGCTGTGAGAAATAAGTGTTTGTTTTCTTATCCACTCAGCCCATGTCATTTCTTACAGCAGCCCAAACTGACCAAGAGCATTGCGTTGTGACATCAGGCAGGGAGCTGCAGCTCTCAGCTTGACCATGACTGTCTTCTCTGCATCCCATGAGACACAATGGTTTCCAGTCCTCATCCTCCTTTGCACCAGGACAGAAAGATAAGCTTATTTGCCAGATGAATGATCTCATACTGTGTACCTGAGGTTATGCTAATCTGTTCTAGCAAGGACACCACATCCAGAAGCAACCTCAGGCTGCATGTGGTGTTTGTAGAGGCCAGAGTGCTGACTGAATGGGAGAAAGGGGGCTATCTCTGCATGTTTCAGTGGCTCCAATATTGGTCAGGCACACCAGGCTGCGACATTTCTGGCTAACAGGGAATTGAGTGGGGCCTTAGAGAGATTTTTGCCAGCCCATCCCACTACAGTGCTATTAAAACGTCTCCCTGGGATGCCCTTCTCAAGTAGAGATGGAGGCACCTGGGAAATTAGCAATATGGTGTACTTGGGCTAGGACCCCTTTTCTTTTTGCCTTCAAAATGTGCAACCAAAACCAAAAGGCTATGGGTCCACAAGGATCAACTTGGACCAATGTCAGACAGCCTTGACACATTTCATTTTGTCTCTTTTTCCACATGTATCACCGTCCACTTGACTGACCTGAAGTCTAGTGTGCCCTCAGCTCTGTTTGATCTCTGTTTAATTTCCCATCCAGATAATCAGCCACAGTTTTAAAATGCAATTTTAATGTTTCTTTCTGTTTTGTTTACAGTAATAGCAGGAAATAAAGCAAATATATTCTTTTTTTTTTTCAAAAGGTTATTGAGAACCACAGCTTAACACAATTCCCTTCTGGTTCCTTAATTGGAGAGGATGCATTTTGCAAAAAAATATAAAACCTTACAGTCATGGTACAAAACACAAAGACGAAATTCACAAGGGAATAAAAATAGAACTTCATCGAATGTGGTACCTTGATTAAATTTGAACAGGTACAAGCCATGAAATAACAAAATATTCATTTAAAAAATTCTAAACTAATTGTCTTTCAAAATAAATGACTCTAGAGCTTTTGAAGCATTACCCTTAGAGGTCACTAGCAGTGGCAATTGATAAACGAATCTGAAATAGAAACTAAAATTGCTCATATTCATTGATTACAAATTATGCAAAATCACTTTAATAACTAACTGTCCAGATTTTAATTATTAGTAAATTTCTATGACTGAAAGCACAAGCAACCATAAGGACTGAAAAACAAAACTTGCATTGTTCTATGACAGAAATGACAGAATGACTGATTTCTCATAGGACTTTCATCTTTAAAGCTGTAAATTACCTCAGTGACCCTTATCTGAATGTGAGAAATACTAAAAAAAACAAAAAAAAATCAACTTTTATTATGGAGGAAAAATTTAAGGAATAAGAAAGTAAGTCACAAAATTCTAAACTGTTTATAAGTTATTGCATTTTAATAAATTTATAAATTAAATACCAAAAATGCCAAAATCAAAGGTATAATTGCTAAAGCAATACTGAAGATAATTTAATATCTACTGTGAAGTATACAAAGGATAACAGATTCTTAATCATCCTAAACTGCTTATAGAGTTTAGACAGCACTGCAAATAGCTAAATAGATATTAGACTAGACAATATGAATTTTAGATTTTTCTAATCTCAAGAAAAAGTATATATTCAGTATCCTTCTTTAGTGAAATAGAAACCCTCCCAAACAAATTTTATTATTCCGCACTAGGTCAGGAAAACAGAATCCATTTTGGATATTCCCACTACAAGAGGCTTGAACATAAGAACTGGAGCTTTAGGAAACCATTGAGTGACTCAGGAGCAAATTTCATAGGACTTTGATGTCTCTGGGACCAAAATACCTGACTACAACAACTTGGAGGAGAAAAAATTTATTTTGGACTCACACTTTCAGAGGTCCAGTCCATGGTTGGGCAACTCCATTGCTCCAGGCCCTACAGGAGGCAGAAGAGAGATTGAATAGGAAAGCTCTCATTTTATGGCAGGTTGGAAGCAAAGAGAGAAAGAAAGGGGCCAAGGACAGATACAGTCCAAGGCCACAACTCCAACTGCCAGTTTTCTCCAGCCCCATCTCACCTGCCTATAATTATTACCACCCAAGAGTTCATTGAGCCAATTGTCTCTGTATTAGTTCAGAAAGTGGCCCCATACGCTGAGGAGGTCAGAGGTCCTATGGTGTCATTACCTGAAAGCCCCACCTCTGAGCCTTGCTGTGTGGGAGTCATGCTTTCAACACATGGGCTTTCAAGGAACATGCCAGATCTAAACCGTCACACCTCTGATGACTTCCTCACTGCCCTGGAGCAAAGAGGCTCCACCGCAGCAAGCTCTTCTATCTCCTAAATGTGTGAAAATTTTGTCATTGTTAGAATCTAACCCCAAACCATATAGGAAACAAGATGAGAAGAAAAACATAAACGTGGCAACACCTCTAGATGGGTAATAGACAGTACGGTAGAGAGTTATTTGTCTACATCATCATATGTATGCTAGTAAACCTTAATCATAAAGTAACAAGAATTAGGACTCAGAAGGTGTGCGCTTTTCCTTCCTTTAGCATCTGCCATCTTTCAGTCCTGGGCTTAATGCTGGAAATCAGGACTGAATATGCACAAGGCTATTGTCATAACAGAACTTCCAGTTCAGAGAGAAATCACAGTTTTCTACAATCACACAAATAAGTGCACACTCTCAGCTGTGAGAGGAGGCACCACCCTGCTATGCCAGAACACGAAACAACAACCAAATCTAACCTGAAAAAAGACAAATGATTCCGCAATGGAGATTGGCCGTCAATTAGTGAGTCACAGCATTGCAAGACGTTTCATAGGAAATTAGACCTAGAAAGCAAAAAGCGAGGAGATGGAAGAGTTATCTGAAAAAAATCAGTAAAATGATGTTATGCATAAAGTATATTTTCCAATAATACACGATACAAAGAGTAAATTGCTGAATCTTCAGTCAACATTCAGCATTCTCGGTTTCCTGCACATTTCAACACCTTCCCATCCTCTGGGTTTTAAAGACACTTCTCTTCAATGCAGCTGACAGCTCTGAGTTCTGGACATGTGTGTCCTTGAGATGTCTGCCTCGTTTGTGTGTGCAAAGTCCTTTGATTCGACAATCCGAGCTGTCTCAGTAGGATCCCTTGTCAGTGTCTCTGCCTTCCTCTTTATTTCTCCTCTTGATAAAAGAAATGTTTTTAGTGCAGCAATAGAAATGATCATGATAATATTTACTGACTGCTAGCTGTGCGTCAGGCAAGCTAAGTGCATCAATTCACAACCACCTTTCGAGATAGGAGAGACAGGACAGGAAGGGATGTGAGCGCCCACCCCTTGCCCCTGGAGCCCCAGCTTATCACGCTCAGCCACTCAGAGCAAGGAGAATGTAAATCATGTGGCATTGAAAAGGTGAGGCTTCCAATCCTTCAGGACTCCATAGTGCAGGCAGTGATCAATCTTTAAAGTCTGTCCTAACAGCCACAGAGCATTGGCATTTAGAATAGTTACTATTTGTTTATTTATTAATTGGGTGTTGGGAATTGAACCCAGGGGCACTCAAGCACTAAGACACATCCCCAGATTTTCTGGGGTTAATATTTTATTTTGAGACAGGTTCTTGCTAAGTTGCTTAGAGCCTCATTAAGTTGCTGGTTTTGAACTTGCAATCCTCCTGCCTCAGCCTCCTGAGCCACTGGGATTGCAGACATAGGCTACCACACAAAGAACCATTTACTTATTTTTTAAATTGACAGATTTAAAACACATCTCTCATTTAATCCTGAAAGTGTCACCAGAAGAGAGAGCCATGAAGATGTTGATTTTATGTATAAGGAAACTGAGTATTGAAGATTTAAATCAGCCTCCAAAAATCAGTGGCAGACATGAAATTCAAAACCATGACTATTTGGTCCCATAGTGTATCCTAAAGTAGAGAGGAGGTAACAGGGGACAAGTAGAGGAACTTTGGATTGGGCAAAGGAGAGGAAGGGGAGGAAGGGAATGGAGTAGGAAAGATGGTGGAATGAGACAGACATCATTACCCTAGGTACATATATGCCTGCACAAATGGTGTGACCCTACTTCACGTACAACCAGAGAAGTGAAAAACTTGTGCTCCATTTGTGTACAACAAATCAAAGAGCGTTCTTCTGTCATGTATAACTGATTAGAACAAATAAAAAATTATAAAAAAAAGAAAGACTAGAGAGGACAGGAAGGTCTCTATATGGAATGGTCATCCAAAGAAACTGGTGACAATTCACTGCAGGACATGCAAACCTACAGAATATGACATTTGCTGTGAAACACTGAAAGAAAACACTCTCAGCAAATTCAAGGGCATAGGCAAAAGATAAAAGGTTAGGAGCACTGTTATTTTTCCCTGGACACTAGCTGAGTGGGCAGCAGCGGCATTGGGCCTCTCCAGGATGAGGCTATGGGGTTGTAGGAGACCAAGTGGGGCTTATATTAATTTCTTATTACTGCTGCAGTACATTGTGACAAACCTATTGCCTTAACACAATATGCATCTGTTCTCTCACAGATGTAGAGATCAGAAGTCCAAATCAGTCCCACTGGATCTGTGCAGGGCCAGGGTCTTCTAATGGCTCACAAATTGATTAGTTTCTTTGCTTTATCCCGCTTCTAGATGCTACCTGCATTCCTTGGCTCATGGCCCCCTTTCCACAAAACTCCCGTCCTTGCTTCCTTTGTGATATACCCTTGCACAGCTCTGATCCTCCTTAAAGTACTTAGTCACATCTGGAAGCTTGCTTTAATCATATAAGATAACATTCACAGGTTCCAAGGACCAGGATGTAGGTGGGAATCCTACTGGAGAGGGCACGATGTGGTGGACCACAAGGCGCTCAGGCCTGTAAAGCCCCAACCTTGTCAACTAAAGCACATCAGGACTTAGTTACTCATTATCCTCCAGGGCCACCTTGTCCTGAGGTTTCCTAGTGATTATTGATGTCACACATTCGTCAAATGGGGAAGTTGTGTGAAAATAAGCAATCGGGACTTGCAACAGCTATCATCTGCAGGGCCTGGGCAGGAAGCATGAAGTACTATGCTTCTTTATCCTGAATTCTGGGGGGTCTTCCTGTTTACTGAATCAGCTGACAAAGCCCTGAGTTCCCTGAGGAATTAGATATGGGAGATCTTTAAAGAAACTGCCAGCTGTGTTTGGCCAACCCCATTGACTTAAAAAGAAATAATCTTACGTAGAAACAATGAATTCATATGTAAGTTTCTATATTTTTAGATATAAAAATTATAACTTTAACAATACTCTGAACTCACTGTGTCCCTCCACTGAGTCATCAGACCACCTTCAGTTCTGAAAAATAAGTTGACTGAGTTTTCTAAAAACCTTTTGAGTATGCTCTTATTTATTACTCTATTTATCTCTGTTATTGGCAATTTATGGTCAGGTTTAAAAAGTATTTGTGTTGTTGCAATGATTCCTTTGTTTTCACTTATTTTGCTGATTAGGATCATAATGGAGTCTCAACTGAGCCAGAATAAGATATGAATAAATTTGCAATGGTACCCTATCAGGAATGTGCTGTCTCTGCTTGTGGACACCTCTGGGGTAGAAGGAGATGCCACCTTTCTCACACTTAGATTTACATGTTCTAAGGAGATTCTGACCAACCACAAGGTAGAGTTGTAGTCAGTACATGGGGCAGGAGAGAAAGCCAGAGCCCTGGAGACAAGTGATGCTAAGGAATGAAAGAAGAATCCTGCCAGAAAACCAGATGTAGCAATAGAGCCCAGGGTTGAAAGAGAGCAGTTTGGACTCTATCTCTGCAATCCCTATACTCTTCCTAACACTACCATATGGTGGTATCATCTGGTTTTTTAATCAATCCTCAAAATACTTTTGTGGCACCCATTTGCACTAGGAGGAGAATTTTCTTTGTGAAATTAAAAGTTGTTTTTCATGACTTGGGAACTTCACCAGCAAAAGCAACCCTGCAAAAGGGGACCTTGGAAAATCACTATCCAGAATCAAGAATGGCAATGATTCTTCTTTTTCAAAAGGAGTGACAGCAATAGAAAGATTCAGAGTGATTTTGTTTGGGGTAAATTGATAAGGATCTACCCTGTCCCAGGGGTAAGAGGTGTGCATAGAGGAAGAAGGCCCAGGTCTTGCTGCACCTGCATAGGGAGGTACCAGCCTCACAGTGTGGCTATGACATCAGCTCCCCCATGCAGATTCCACTGTGCTGTGTTCTATGGGACTTGCTTAGGTGCTCAGGGTCCGGGTGGGAAATTACAAACAGCAAGATGCCTGGTGAGAAGGGAGAGTCTTACATCTAGCTCAACACCGATGAAAATGAATGTGACCTAAATCTTCCCTTATTTTTCCATGGCAGAGACATGAGGGACCCATAATGATTTGCAAAGCCACAAATGGAGGATTATCTTCATTTCTTCCTTTTTCATCAAGAGTCACTCAGGAGAATTTTTTTTATACAAGATCTATTTGTTCAGAAACACGAAGAAACAAAGTAAACAATTAGAGAGTACATTAGGGGGCAAAAAGCGCTCCTGGAATTTTTAAAGACCTCTGTCAGCTGTAATGTTATACATAGTGCTCCATTATGCATGCACTAATACAGAAAATAAAACTCTAAAGCTGGAGCCAATTGTTTATTCTTTCAGGTTTCAACAATCCATAAATTACCAAGCCACGTAATTTTTCTTTTCAGGCCAGGGTTTCTCAACAGCAGCACTATTGACATTGTAGACCAAGAAATTCTTTTCTCGTGGGTAAACTGTATATTCTGGGATGTTTAGCAACATCTCTCTTCCTCTACCCACTAGATGCCAACAGCAACTGCCAGTCATGACAATCAAACATGTCTCTGGACATTTTCTTAATGCTCATTGCCAAATAGCCTTGGAGGGGAAAATTACTCCCCCTCCTGGCTGAGAATCCTTGCTTTCAGGCAATCAGAAGGCAGTAAGCCCCGGCTCAAACTTGAAGTTCATCTCAGAATGATGTGATCTGAGTAATGCAAATGAAGAACCCACGTGACCTCCTATACAACTACATAAAGTGTATTATTTATCTTTCAAAGGTAAATCCAGACTGTTGCAATTAACATAGGCTAATGTAGTAAAACAAATTTCACAAGTGATACTTAGAAAATTGTTTTAAAGGCAGGAAGATTATTAAAGACTTCTTAAGATCCTAGCCTAAACATTCGCTCTTACCCTACAGAGGCTTTTGTTTAGCAGTGGCTTTCAACCCAGTGAGGTAGTCACAGAATTGAAGAGAAAAAGCATATTCAGTGATTTTTTTTCTTATTCTTGCCTATTATGATAAGGCTAAGTTTTCCTGTTGTTTGTAGTTCTTCATTTCAGGATGATGTACATGATGTGAAAAGGCAATCTGATTAATTTTTCTTTTTTAAAAATGGCTCTTTCTACACAGTTATAGAAAAAACTAGCTGTTTTTGTACTCACAGAATATGTTGTCCAAATTATCCACACAGAAGCATTTTAAAACAGACGAAGCTACAAAAATGGAGACATTATAAATGATAAACTGATAAGCCTTTTCTCTGTTGAATTATGAAAGAAATTTACCAGAGAACAATAAAAAAAATTTAATGTAGAGACACATGATTTTATTTTTTCTACAAGAAAAGAAGCCTCAAAAGTGAGCTCACCTCTCCAGTCATAAAGATGGATTTTAAAACTAATAAAACCCAGGGGTACAATCTTCAAAACTGAAGGGAAACAGCTAGTGCAGCTCACTCAGCACTTACCAATATATCTATATATTAGTTTTTTTTTTTTATTTATTCACTCAAGACATTTCTCTATAACAGTAAACCTTAGAGAATAGTCCATGAAAATGCTGCCTGGAAGAAACACACATTAAAAGTTTAAAGCCGTGATTTCATACCATTGCTCAGATTAAGTTTTTTATCTTCAGTATTACTGCATGATAAAGAAAATCAAATAAATTTCACTCATGAGGTTTTTCCCCAGAGCGCCTGATTGACAGTGAAAATGTCAGGAGAAGATAAATGCACACATCCTGCAGTTGCTGGGAGTCTCATAACTAACCATATCACTCCGGCATCCAAGGGAAGGAAGGGATGCTGCACGGCTTGAGAAAGAACAGAGAGCTGGACCCTAGCAAGAGGGAACTCAGCCGGAGCCCTAGGCAACACTCAGTGTCCCTGCAGAGCTGATTATAATTTAGTGGTTGATTATAATTTCATGGCGTTAAGCTGAGATAGGTATTGTTGCAAAACGGCAAGAAATAAAAAACACATTTTAATTAATGCAAAGGCAATCTTTTAAAAAGGATTTTTCAGGGCAGACCAGGTGGAGTATACAGTCCTTCTCTTGGCATCATAGCTGGGATAGCTCAAATCCCTGGATTTTTAACAAATTTACTATGAAAGGTGGAGCAGAAGGCAGATTGGCTGGGGCCCTTCAGACTCAAGGAACAACAGGAGCGTTAGCATGCTTTTAGCTTCCTGTACATACTGGGTCTGGTGTGGACAAACCAGCAGCTGGGAAACCAACACCGCAAGAAAAGACTGCTTTCTCCAGCCAAAAAAGGTAAAGGGAGTTGTAAGAAAGCAACAGCATTTTTAGCAATAACTGCCCCGCTCCAGTCAAAATCCAGAGTGAAAACCACTTCAAGTGCTCCATCAGCACACAACGGGGTCTCTGAGCTTCTGGTCCTGCTGGCCATGCAGCCTCTATAAGAGCCCAGGGGCAGTGATTCCCCTTCTCTTCCTTACAAATGAGTTGCTGCATGTTAAATAATTAGATGCAATCCTATTTCATAAATAGCTTTTTATACCTCTTTATCACTTATCCCATTTTAATTGTTCTACATGCAGGGCACAAAGCAAGACTAATGCATTCATTTCACTTTTTATACCTCCTTCTGTGAACCACGTCATTAGATGTGTCCACTGCTCATTCTTTCACCTAACTTGATTACAACTTTTAATCTTTCACATCTCAAATAAAGATGTCATTGCCAAAAGCCCAGATTCCCTGAGGTCCCTAACATACTGAATTATTTCTAACTGACTACTTCAAGGTGAAGTAATATCAATTTAATGTTTCTATTCTTTGTCATTTTCTAAGGACAAGTAAACAAGAGAAATTAAATATAAATTTCTCCTTCTTCCTTGAGCTTAGGGCTTCCTGATACAAATAGTAACGCATCGTTCTCCTGAGTGTCAGTGGTTTCCCTGGAGCTACTCCTACTGCGGCTGTTTGAGACAGGGAGTGGAGGCTGGGGTAAAGGGTTTGGCCCACAGTGAGAGACGCAACTGAGTCACCAACAGGAAAAACAGAACCACAGGACTTTGATTCTGAGAGATGGGAAAAGAGATAATGGGGAGTCAGGGATCACACAGTCTCCACAAGTAGCAAAAACATGAATCTCACTCCCCTCAGGACCTGGAAGCCTCAGAACCCTGGCCTGACATGACTTCCTGGTTACGGTGCCAGAACCTTGAGAGCGGCCAGAGCAGGTGACTGCAGCATCTCCCCTGGATGACTACATCCAGAGGATGTCAAGATGACCACATCTCAGCATCTCTGCAGAGGAAACAGGGGCAACTACCAGTGATTAAGGGCCAGTTTTCCTCAAACTAAAACTCTGCAGGCTCCTAATCTTGCCCACTCTAATAAAAGACAGGAAGGGATGGGGAGATAGAGATCCAAAGTCATCACCTCTTTGTTTTTAAAAATTTTTAAATAAAATGTCTCATTCTCTACTCAGAGCAATTTGCACTTGATTTATCTGTTTATTCTCTTAAGTTTTTTACCAATTCTAAGCTCTGCTAGGTCAGGGGCATGTCTGTTTGTTTGATATATTTATTCTGAGCGTCTGAATATGATTCCCCTTTCTCACATCTGGGTTGCAGAGGGTTTATAAATCACATTACAAACTCAAACAAAACAGGAAGAAAAGAGATTTCAGCCCTTAGGTCACATATTATAACAAGGTCAAACATCAAAAAATAGACTACACTTAATAAAGCAACCAAAAGTGTTACAATTTGGTAAAATGACTTGTTTGTAATGACTCTAATAAGCAAATCAATTTGACTAAAACATTTATCTACTTTTGACTTTCATTTTTCAAAATTTTCTGATTAAAATTATTTTCTATACTAGCAAGAATGAAGAATGTGGCATTGTGTTATCATTTATATAGAAAGAATACAATTCTTAACCACAGTTGAAGAGCCATTAGGGTTTTAGAACATTAACAGAATCCACTTTTAGATCAATTTGTGAATCAAAGGGACAGGAAGCCTTCAGAGGGTAGTGGAGTTTCACATTTCATAGGTGAAGCAACCCTGGCCTCAAGAACGAGCCCCCAGGACCTGGGACCTCTACCATCAATATTGCTCTAAATGATCACAACGCAGCAGAGAAGAGTCCAGGAAAATGGGTCCACCCACATGTGGAGGAGGGCCTGGGTGCATGGGGAAATGGGGAAAGAAAGTGGTGCTTTAAGCAACCAAAGGGGTGGGAACACGGGGAGCAGGGAGGTAACTGAAAGAGCGTCTCTCCATCCCCACTGCAGGAACTCCTGCTCACAGTCTTCATTTGGACTACAGTATTAATTGTATCAAAAGTAAAATTCATAAGATCAAAGACAAGTTTTATAGATGCCCCATCCAATAAAAACGTGATGTCTAAGTTCTAAAAAAAAAAAAAAGCCAAGTAAAGAGAGAGGTTTAAAATGAACCCCAATCACAAGAGCCAGTGTTTCCAAAACCATGTATGAATGAGAGGTGTGGGATGTTGTCCAAAGGCCCATGGAGCATTTCCTTCTAGAACTTCCTTATGGATAAAACCACTGGTTCACTCCTGTGCCCCTACAGGCCACTCAGAAGCTCTCTGCCCCTCCCTGAGATTTCTTCCCTACTAGCTATCCCCTGGCCTGGGAGGCAAACACCATGCTTCTCCAGAGGGCTATCCTCTTTCCACCATGTGGCATCCATCTGCTTCTTTGTGAAGCCTGCATTCTAGGACCCAGGGGACTGGTGAGGACCTCAAATTCTGTTATGGTTCAAACCCAGTTGGAACCGAAGCATTCACAAATCATGTCCCAGGAGCAACACTGATATGTACATAACCCCTCAGGTATATAAGTTCTGTTTTGTTTGACAAAGCTTTAGACAAAATGCCTTACTGATTTCCCAGAGGAAATGTCATAATTTATACAGGCATGTTCACCCTTTCAGAAAACAGACACAGTTCTAGATCGTCAAAGGGCAGACAGGGAGAACCCATTACAATGAGCCTTGTATTTTATGATAAATATATGGCCACTTCAATATTATTTGAGATTTTTCAGATAAATTAGAGGCTATTAGTAACTCTACACATCTCAATAGGGAATAATATGTTTACACTCCTGGGACAGAATAATATGTCTACACTCCTGGGACCTAGAGACTTCAGAAGCCCTTTATCAGAATAAAGTTCTCTTTAAAACTCTAATTGCCCTTCTCTTTAAAACCCACTCATTTCAGCAAAGTATATTTATTCACATATTTTATGTATTTATTTTAACAAGTGAATAAAATAAATTATTTCCTTCTTCCTGCATTTAAAAGTAACCACATAGGTTGTATTGATTAAATAAAATACACTCTTATTTTCATTATGGTTATTCATGCTTTAAAAAAGAGAATGTTAAGTTGTTGGTCACAGGCTAGAGGAGAAGAAAGGGGCAGAGAACACTTCGGCTCTCCCCAAGGCACTGAAAATCCACCATCGGGTGAATTCTTCTCTTTCTCATTTTCTATTACTGGGTACAGATAAGATGGTAAGAATTTTAAAATCCGATGATCCTTCCTTAACTTTAAACCAAAGCCAAGGGAAAAATCTAATCTAATCAATGGCAGGAAAGTAAACACTATACAAAAGATCACCTCCTGTTATTAGGAAAATAACTGTTGTTTTCCTCTGTGCATTCTGGCTAGCTCATTTTCAATAATTTTTGAACAATATTGTTGAAAAAGAAACAAAAAAACAGTAGAAAACTACACATTAAAATTGACTTTTCAGCAATTGGAAGTACCTCATTATGACCCACTATCATATTTTAGGAAGTTAAAATCAATAAACTTTTATATTCTTTCCCTATTTTAATGTGTCACTATTATGAGAAATAGGGCATATTTGGAGTTAAAGCCACACAATTTTACATTTTATTAACTAAGCTTTGCTATGAATTAACAACCTCAAAATATAGTATAATTAAACAAATTGGGCATCCAATTACATAATAAAATAAAAACAATAATTTACAGACACAGATACATCTACTATACTTAGACGTGTGTTTCACCTCTGCACAAAACACTGTTATATTCTTATTTTCTCCATAGGAGGGCGCCACTTCAAGAGCTTCTGGTAGAATTAGTAGTAAAAGTACTAAGAGAATGAGAGCAGAAACAGCAGGGAGTAGTAGGAGTACTAACAGGAACAATAAAAGTTCTTTGTCTCTATGTATAAGCCATTCATAAAAAATGCTAGTGGGTTTTTTTTTTTAATGATAGGAGCCTAGATTCCACTTAAGTATGAAAAATAATAGCACATTTTCTGCTTTCTTACCCAAAATCCCCCCAAAATCTTCGAGTATTACCAAAACACTGTAAACATTCATGCAATATTCCACCACAAATTCTTGCAAAAATATAAATTATGTTAAATATCAATGTGTGATTTAACACGTAATAAACTTGGAATTGTGTGTGTGCATGTGTGTGTGTTTGCAATATTTAATAATACTATATAGCAGTTGACATATATTTTCCCTACACCACAGCAAACATGTACTGCAAGATAAAAAGATAGCAAGGTTAAAATGCCTTTAAAAATGTTCGTAACACTTAGCAAATAAAGTAAAGAAATGAAGAATTGCCAGAGTGGCTTGATGGTGAGAGGAAGGAAATGCACCAGCAGCTGTTTTACTGTCAATTTCAAAACGATGTGAACTTCTCAGCTTTTTAATAGAATTATTTCCCATGTCTCCTAATGTTTTGGATGTTTGGTGCTTTCTACTGTTCTGACATGGCATTCAATACCATTCCATACTGACAATGTCTATCCTCTCTTGCTACAAAGAAGTTCTACAATGTTTCCAAAATATCATGCCATATTGTAACAACATAATTTTTCCAACCAACCACATTTTCATATTTTTCCTTATTATTGTCCATAGAAAAATGAGTATGAAAATGATAGCTTGGGCACATAGGCAAGGGCAAATTTGTATTTGGCGGTAAATTTACCTTGCCAAATACTTTAAAATTTCTATCTTTTCCTTGAATATATTGGCTTCCTAAGCACCTCACAAACCCTCTTTTACCTTTTTATCAAAGCCATCTCTATATCTTATAAGATATTTGAACTTAATAATGCAGGAAAGATGATATTAACACTAATTTAAAAAAACATTTCATAGTATAGAACTATTTTCAATGGAGAAAAAATGATCAAAATCAAATATTTTATTTAAAATCAAGACAATGATAACTATGGCAAAAGACACACACATTTTTAACAATAACTTAGAATGATGGATACATATTAAATAACTATAATACCAGATATCATATATAATAACAAATACTAATTCTGTAACATATTATATATAGTATAGTACATATTGTACTATATATAATATAATATTAACTTTAATATATATTATAAATATTTCATATTTTATGAGGCTAATATATAATGAAATATTACATATTTTATAAGGCTACATTAATCCAACCAATAGAAAACAGTTTATTTTTTTTCAAAAATGTTAAGAAGAAAATGTCCTAGAAGAAATGCAAATTAAATGGGGTGTTATATGACAACCTCGAAGAATTTAAAAGGGATTAAGTATTGAATGGAAAAATAAAACTAAAGACAAAAGTCATTATAAGCAAAAAATATTATTTTTGTGATTTGATGTGCATAAAGGCTTCCAAAAGCTTCTAAAATATAAAATTTACTAGTAAGTGAAAATATCTAGGCAAATTCAGAACCATGTAATACAGTAATGGGGGAATGCACATCAGTTTTGTTTCAGTGTAAAAGTTAAAAGACAAAGAATTAATAATAACTATACATACAAATATTTGTCAAAGGGAACACAAAATTAAAAATGTAAAGTATGAGGCCAGTAACGTAAAAATTGGGAGGAGGAACAGGTTAAAATATGGTTTTTGTATGTGATTGAAGTTGTAAGCTTAAAAATGCAGGCCTATAACTATATGGTATTTTATGTAAAGCCTTTAATTCTTAAATAGTACAAAAATTCAGTCATTTTTTTATTAGTTTTCTTTCTTGTTGACATATTCACTGTGTTTTCTTTATGTCCACAGCATGAATAGCTTTGAGATTAATCTTTTGTAGCAGAGTTTTATTTATATGGTAGAGTACTTTTCAACATGTTTATTTGATTTCCACTGCATTTTTCGGTGAGTGTCGCCTCTATCCTGGACTTAAAACACACCCTTGATATGTCTTGGAATGTCTTTCCAAGTTTATGTGATAACAGATATGCAGCCCACTCTTTTCTGTTTCTTGTCTCTGGGCAGGTGCCTTAGCCTGAAATGGTATTTCCTCTCTACTGTGTAGCTTAAATCCTTTCCATGTGCCTCTGAAACCCACCTCAAAGTCATTTGGCTATCCAGTTTCTCCCATTTCCAACCTAACTAGAGGTTTTCTGTTGTCCTGTTGAACCCCATGGAGTGTTGCATGCACTCCCCTAGGCCACCTTGGGATGAGACATTTGCTTTCAGTGTCACTGCCTTTGGCAGACATTCAGGATGCAAATATTGGCACCTAGGAAGACAGAGAAGCCTGACAGTGAGCCAAAACAGAAAGATATTACATGCACTATACATACGTAAAACAACACAAGACAAAACCCAGGAAACAAAGAAATAGCCTGCTATTCAAAGAGATGAGTCAATGAATAAAAGCCCAAGTGGAGTATGGGAGGGACAAGTATCTGCTTTCTACTATTTTTTTTTATTTGTGGGGGGGTAAGGCTTATGATGCCAGACGTTCATCTTCCAGAGCATGAGTCAGTCAGAGAAATAGTTACTTATTCCAATACTGGAGCATTGTTTTGGGTTTAGCTTTGCTCTACTTTGGCATTTTTCTTAGGGTCTCTTAAATGTGATTCTGCCTACATGTGGTTTTCCACTGTTAGGTGACTCTGGATTTCTGATGCTACAGTAGTGTGTTTTTTAAACCCTCTTCTAATTGTGATACTTGCAAACTCCTTGACACCTGCTATGCATTCCTGAAGCTCTTAGCAAGGTACCTAGAAGATAATTCACATTCAATTACTTGAAACATAGAGCTGCTTATTTGAGATTTCAGATGAATTGTTTCCATTTAAATTTCTACCTGCATTCATGAATACTAGCGATCTGAAAGGTAAGGCAATAAGACAAACAGGAGACAGTTCTTAATCTTATATTTGAGCAGTGAAGTCTGGTCATATGAAACCATACAATGAGCATGAAACTAACTCTAAAATATATCCATATAACATTCTGAAAATTCTTCTCTCAACTTAGAAATTTATACCAAAACCAATGCAAGAGTATGAAAAAAAAATAGCCACATGACTCTTTTGCTGCATTTGCCAATCCAGGTGGCATTAATAACACATATTTCCATTTTGGATTAAGAAGATAAAAATGTTTGATAGCAATGAATTCTCTTTGGGTTTACTTAGTTTGTAGTAACAGACTTCAGAACAGATTTTGAAAGCAGGTGTTGCCTGTACACTCATGTAACAGAAGACTATGGGCACTGTGTTGATAAAACAATATATTTAAAAGAACACATATGCACACACACATACACACACCCACACACATGCACGTGCATGCACACACACAAGTACACATTGCATCATTTCTGCCACTGAAAACCGATTTCAGGGTATAGTCTTGAATTGCAAATTTTAAAAATAAAACATTGCTGAAGAATTACTACTTCACTTTTAAACCTTGCTTTCAAAAACACACCATAAGTAATTCATTGTTTATTTTAAAAATCAGTATTATTAAATCTCAATATGAGAGAAAAATTTTTCAAAGGATCATAATTATAAAAAACAGTAGTGTTTTTAAAATGTGCATAAATAATTTGTATTGCTCTTTTGCAAATCAGATTTTAGTTTATTAAATAATGCTAAGATTTAAGATTTTTGATGATATTGCTGGACAGGGTTAGCTACAGGGTTAGATCCATCATTTAACTTAGTTTAAAAGCTAACTGATAGCTTAATCTTGTAATAAAATATTGTAGCTTACCATCCCTCACTACTGGGCCACCTGTTACTAAGAAAAACATTCTTCTCTGTAGCTAACCCTGTCCAGAAATCTAAAATGTTCATGACAATTGATAGCGACAAATCAGCTACATGTTAGTGTGGAAATTCCAGTGACTTCGTGCGTACTATTGGAAATAAATTTAATAAAAATAGTTGATATTACAGGAGCACATAAAAGTGAACACATAAAAATACACATATGTGCATATAAACTAAATGAATTAGCAAATTCCATAGTTAGACATTAAACCAAATAGAATAATTTGGGGGCACCCTACTGAGCATGTGATATTTAAATGTATCATATTTAAAATATAAAATCCTAAGATATTTTTGGAAAAAATCTTTACTCATCTAAATAGTTTTCAATAATTAACATATCCTATGCATAACTAAGTTTTGACAAGTAAGGATAAAATATGAAAAAAAAAATCCAAAGATCTTTGCCCCACCTGCTGTACCTGAACATTTTCCTTTAATGAAAAGAAAACGCAGGTGCTCTGATGTCTTGTTTCCGGCTGTGTAATTTATCAGGAGTGTTTGTTCTGTGGTCTTTTGTAGCTATATTCACTGTCCAACATCATGAGGAGTAAACAATAACAAGAACATTTGTTGACAGATATGCATTAACCCATTATTCATTTGTGGTCATTCTGGCTCTGGTGACATACATTATTTAATGATGACAGACAGATAAACCAAAGGGACTTCATGAGAATTATGGACTCATGTCATGAGATCAAAAAAAAAATCTGAAATTGAAGTGCTGTAAGAAATGAAATTTGTAGGAAATAAAGAACCTTGATAACATAGCTTATGGCTCATAAGGCTGTACTTCATGCTATACATAAAGGCTAAATCTGATTAATACACTGAACTTAAACTTTCCAGTTATGTATTACAGACCTTCACACTGAAGTCTAATATGTGACTCTAGCAAACGGCACATTACTGATCTCCTGGGGTCAGTGGAGTCCCTTATAGACAAGCTACAAATCTACTAGCAGTGATTTTGTCTATTCATCTGTTTATATCTACTGACCTTCTGAAGAGATAGCCATGGGCCTTCACTCCTTATCTTTTCTTTCAGAGTTTGGCTGCAAGTTCTTAAGAGACTTCTAATTACAAACTCTCTCAATACAATTCCTTCTCCTCCCAGTCCCTAGCTTTACTCTTTGTCTCCTCTATATCCCTGTTGATCCGATTTCCATCTGAATATGACAAAGAAAAGGACCCTTGAGCCCCTGAGGATGCTCACAATCCCCTCCCACCTTCATAAAAGTATACAGAAATGAGATTTGCCATGGCATAAGGTTGTGATTTTGTGGCATCAAGGTTAGTTGCAAACCAGACCAATTATAACCGCATTCCTCAGGAAGGAGCATCATAGCCTGCCAGGGGAAAGTAAAAGATTCTAAGCGACAAATGGTGCTCACCCAAAACACCACCCTTTCAATTTCCATCCACATCCCTGTGCAAACATCCTAGTTTACCTTGACTCTTTAATTTGATGAAGAATGATTCCTGTATCAACCCTTCTGCATTTTCTCCTTTGTTTTGACGTCCCTTACTACTGATCTAATCCTTGGCATTGGTGAAAAATTAAGAAAATAATGCTGAACCCTAGACATGACTCCATACATGCCCCACAGCTTTCTCCTAAGAACCTCATTATTTGATGCACTAGTTAAATCACTTTAGGTGAAGGTTGAGGCAATTTTTGATGACAGGAAAAATCTCAGGAGTTAAAAATTGTCTATAGATATAAAAATTTGCACTAGGAGATGGAAAGTGTTCTCTAATTCAGTACTATAAAAAGTGAATTGTGTACCCAATTTGAGAAGGTTAGGTTGAGGAATTACAGTAATTCAAATAAAATTAGTTGCACTGGGAAATTATTGTATTACTACAACTACTGGGAGATATTTTAAAATGTCTTAAAATGTATAGATGTTTTAAAATATATTTACATATATTACTTGTCACTAAATATGGAGTTGGTAAGAGAATACATAAATATATATGACTTGTATCGATATCTAATATTTAATATATATGCTGTATATTAGAAATCCATATATATTTCAAATATATATAATATCTAATATATATTATAACAGTAGTTATAATATAATATATATTATATATAATAAGTATATGAAATATATATATATATTTATGTCAATATACTTTATTCACATCCTTATAATTACAGGCTAGGTATATTTGTCATTATATTCTGTTTCTGTACCTATCTCAGTGCTTGTTATAACATTTGAAGTTTCTCCCTATGAAAAGTTCAGGGACAATTTAGCTGAACAATTTTGTGATACCAGAGCTAAAGGAATATGTGTCTCAGCTAATGATGTTAGAGACACAAATCCAAGTCCTTTGCAAAGCTCAATGTCTGCAGGAAAACAGATGTGTAAGTGAGAGGGCAATGCTGTGTGCAGGAGGCAGAAGCAGGGCTGGGAAGGTAACGTCGGGAAGTGGAATTCAGGTCCCATGACTGCCAAGAAGTGTGTATGCAGCGAAAACAGGGGCAGTAGCAGCCTTTGGCTGGTTTTTATTCTCTGGTTTAAGTGAAGTGATGAGAAAAGACAGATCACATTTAAAGGATCAAGGACATTTTGGATGCTAAATAAATACCTGCAGATATAATAAATTCAGAATAATCATGATTGCTAAAAATAGGAGGGAACTCCAGAGAGTCTAACGTCATGTCATCTTTTCAATAACTGGTGACGAAGGGAAGGTTAAAATGCTCACAGTAGGTCATGCAAGCATTGAGCATCTGGGTCAGGATGAGGGTGCAGCGAGTCATCCCAAAAAGACACTGCCCATCGGACAGTGCTTTCTTTCTGAGGATGGACATCATTAAACCATTTATAAGGAACAATTGATATGCAAAAAGCAAACATATTAAATGTGTAACAGTGATGAGTCTGGAGACAAGTACACAACTGAGAAGCCATCACTGCAATCCTGGCAAAAAAAAAAAACAGTACTCCCACCCTTCAGTGATTGTGTGCCTGTGAGTTGAGCACATTTAACATAAGAACCATCAACTGAGCAAAGAAAGGTCCAATTTTCCAATACAGTATTGATAACTATGGCATTAAATCCACATTAGATTTCAAGGATCTAACATTCTGTTTAACTGACACTTTAAACTCTTTGACTAGAACCTCCAAGTTTCCCCTTAGCTTCTGGCAATGATGGTGCTACTCACTCCTAGGTGTCTGATCATTTTAGGTTCTTCATGCATCAGGGATCATGTGGTACCTGTCCTGGGCCTGGATTGTTGCATTTTGAACATTTTTCTGTCTCTACATGCTGAAATATTTAAATGAAATCTCTTCACTTTTATTAAATTTAATTGAACATTTTCTTTCCATTTTGTAATTTTAAGAATGTCTATCTGTCTGTCGGTAAGGTAGGTCTTTTTTATGATCTTTCTTTCTCATAGGAGACAACTGAAAAGCAAAACATTAATAATATATGCAAGATACAAATACATAATTTATCTTAAGTAAAATTATGTGTAATGCAGGCTTCACTTTTGATAGAAAACCTGAGTAAGTATTAAATCATTTGAGTCATATTCAAATAAAAATGTGATTCTTTCAATTTTCTATCTTCCCCATTAATAACCAAAATTTAAGGAATTAGTATATAGGAATTGGCAAAAAATTAATGACTCTTTTTGCCTTAATCATGTATACACTGTTTCTGAAGAATGAATCCAACTGCATTCTATTAAGATGCTTTTGCAAAAAATATATTTTAGTTTGAAATTTTAATAAACCCTGTCGACAAATAAGATTATGTCAATTTTTTCTCCCCATCCAATTAGCAAGTACAAAGTTTGCGTTGAACTGGCAAAAGGCTGTTTACGCATTGTCAAAACCTAAAAGAGTAGGCTAGGGACCCGACCTGGCTAACCCCTGGCTTCTCACATACATCCCACTGAATCAACATATTTATAAAAATACTGGTCATAAATTGATTAAACTCTGGGAAATCCTGAGACTTCATCCAAAGAAAACAATTCCATGAAAAATTTTAGTAGGTGATTTTTAAGTTACATGCACATGCTTGTGGGACTTGAAAGCTGGGGGTGTTGGTGTTAGGATTACTGACTACTTGACTGTAGACCTGAGTTCTATGGTTCAACATTTTCTTTTTGCCTTGGGCACATTTCCACCTGATGTCAAATGTGGTTGCCATGGGTACGTGGGAAACAGATATGAAGGTGAGTGCAGCTACACCCCACCAGAGAACATGGGAGTAGATCCCTTCCCCTGGACAGCTCTAGCTGGAATTCCTGTCTGCCTCTGGCACTCTTGTACTGCTATCAGTAACACCTTTAGGACACTTATAACCCAATATCATGCACTTGTCTTATTTCCCCAAATAGACAGGAAATTCAATGAAGTTAGACAGCAACTCTCAAACCTCTTTGAAATCTGGACAGCAGCTAGTAAATCTTTGAGCAAAGATATTGCTCCAAGAATAGTTTCTCCTTGAATGAACACACTGCAACCCAATATTAAAAACACGAGCATGAGGAGGATTCATCTTTGTTTCAGCCTGGAGAGAAAGTTATTAAGAAAAAGTACCGAGAACACTTTTTCAAGTACATAAAGTAGCCAGTCATTTAAAAATTGCAACTGGTACAATGTGAATACAAAAATAAAAAACCAGGATCAAAAGAACATAGATTAGTTTGCTGTAGTGTTTTTTTTAACACTCTTGAGGAGGAGACCTCCCCTTTTCCATTTGACTATCAATACAGGTTCTTTACAAGAATGACCTCAATGTGAATTTTGTGTCAGTACTGAATAAAATACTCATAGACTATCATATTTCCAAACAGGAGTCTTCTTGTTTCACTTCTAAAACTACCTAGCATCTAAGAAAATCATAAGAGCTTGACAGTTTCAGGGGTAAGAATAATATATTGTTGTCCCATGTCCCCGAAGACACCTGCTGAACAATTTATCACGGTCCAAAGACCATGGCTATAGTAACTCATATTAAATGCAAGAGTCTTATCTCTAGTGTGATCCCCTGTGTGTTTAGTGAATTTGGTTGGAAAAACCACATATTTATTCAGATCTTTGTTTCAGTGTTAATCCCCTGTCTGACAGCATCTCAGATCTCTTGGTTAAACATTCCTCTACAAATGCCACCTCACACTAATTAAAATGAAAGATTTCAGCTACTGTTTATTTATTAATTCAACCAAGACTTCCTGTAAATAAAAAAGTATCCAAGAGGGAGAAAGCATACATTTGACTTGCAAATTACTTCAGTAAAGTGTCAGCTTTGTCCATGAAAATTAACGGTTTGTAAAGTAGCTAGTTATTTCCTCTTAGTTTATATCATACATTATGACCCAATTATAAACAAAAAGTAACTTCTATGTAATTAAAAATATAATACAGAGAATAGTATATAAAATTCCACTTGGATTTAAGAAAATCTTTTCATTCAGGATGTGGATGGTATACACAGCAATTTTGTAATGTTGGGATTGCTTTTAGAGAGTGACAAAGCCATTCCTAGGAGAAAAGTGGAGATAAAAAGATCACTGTACCCTATATGTAGTCATCTCGGGGCTATTTTATTAAAATGAAGGACATCCACTTTAGAGTTCTTCACCACATTTCTTTTCTTTGCTACAAGAATTCCTTTGGGCCTGACATATCATGTTTATGAATATAACTAATGAGTCCTTATTCCCCTCTTATAAAATAATAATGATATTATTCTATCTACTATAGCAAAATATATAGATTGCTTCATTATACATGTTATTCTGATGTGATACTGCCAGGACAGAAAGAGAGAATATTGGTCAGAAGAGTCAGTAACTTCTGCTTTCAAAACCATTATGTTGAGTGTGTTCTTTGTTCTTTGTATGGTAGAGTGTATTTTGATAACTTCACATTCTTGTGGTTGTACACGATGTGGAGTCACACTAGTCCTGTATTCTTCTGTTAACATAGAAAACTTACGTCTGATCCATTCTATATCTTTCCCATTCCCATCCTTCCATGCCCTTCATCCCCCTTTGTCTAATCTGGTGAACTTCTGTTCTTTATATCTTGATGTGGCTATGTCAAATGTTGAAGTTTCTCAGTTAATTCCAGAAGTGGTAAAGTTGGCAGTCGATATTTACTGATCATCACCTTTTTGTCTCATTATTAATATGAGAAATTTCCTGAATTGCAAATATCCAAATACATAGTTAACTAGAATACTTCATTTTTCCAAACTATTTCAATGAGGTAATTGTGAAATTTAAAAGAAGTTATTTTGCTACTACAAAACAAAGATGTCAACTCTGATCACTACTTGCTGCTAATATTTAATTTCTAGAGTCTAAAATGCTGCATCCTACATTTGAATTTCATAAAGAAACAACATTCTTTTCCTTTGCACCTCCATCCTGTAAGGAAGTGTTGGGGGGAAAGGCCAACTATTCCCAAACTTGCTTAAAGTAACAATCCCATAAACCAAAATGAACTGCAGAGAACACAGGAAGTCACATCAGGGGAAAGCCTGAGTCCCTTCTTTCAGTGACTTGAAACCCCTGAGATGCATCCCTTCCCCATCCTAGATCAGGGGTTAGGATGCTCTGAGACTTCCAATGAGAAGCTGGGAACACTCTGTAGTTGGTGCTCATTTATCAATAACACCCCATGATTTGGAAGACAAGGGAAGAAGAAAAGAAGAAGTTCCCAAGGAGGTGCATTGTAAGACCCAGGTGACAGATACAGTAGACAAATTGGTGAAAGAAGTAACTGACCATCCCAGTTAGGGAAATCTAATATGCTAAACAGAACTGGGTTGACATTAGACAATGGATAAAAATGGCTTCAACCTTCTGTGTTTTTCTTATACCATTTTCTCTGAAGTCTAATAGTTCTCAATGTTTCTATGAAAAGCTTCAATTTCAAAAGTTTTCTAATCAAAATTAACTCTTAGGCACACAATGTTTTTAAAAATAGCCTTCGTTTAATCTTCCTAACATGCTATCAGGATGGGATTGTTATTACCCACCATTTTCCAGTGGAAGAAACTGAAGCAGAAGGGTTTCATATCATTACCCAACACTGTGCAGCTGGGATTCAAAGGCCAACATCTTGTGCTATTTTCCTGTACTTCAGTGAGAAAGTGGATCATTAAAGGAAAGTGTTCATTATTAACAGAACGTGATTCATGAAGATGCTTGGTGTTGATTACATTTTAATATTCTTGATAACCGGCAGATTTATTCCCATTTACCTAATGGGAATGAATCTAAGCTTCATAGAAATTTTTTTCCCCTTTTTTATTGGTGTTAAAATTTACTTTGCAAATTAATTAAAAACAAATTTAGAAGTCACTAACCCTCAAATTCACAGCATTAAATTAATGGGATAGACAGAAGCTTGTTTTTATAAAAAACACATTACGTGAAGCTTTATATAATATCATAAGTTTATAAACACTCATATCAGCAAAATAAATACAGAGAATGAACATTTTGCTATCAGAATGGAATTAATGTCAAAATTTGGTTTGCTAATTCAGAATAATTTGCTCTCATATTTACTCAGAACAATAGTCAGTAAGCAAGTCTCAAAAAGTCAATCATAATTAGGAGTTAAATGATGACCATACATATTTCCTTATCCCATGGACTTTACTATTGTTCTTTTACTAACATTCCCCATCCTTTTGCAAGATGGATCAGAGCTGAAACTAAATATATGAATTCAATTTTAAACATTACAGGACAGGAAGAAAAACTTAGACACATTATTTAGTTGAAGAAAGTCAGTGAATTCTGTTTTAAACTAATCCAAATCATCTTGAAAGTGACTCAAATAAATAAACTACTTTTCACTTCCATTTTATCTTTTACATTGAGTATTTGACCTTATGAAAAATTCCCATTTATATAGCATACTATGACAGCTTTTACCCTTCATTTGCTAGAACCCTGTAATTTACTTTTTAAACTCATGTTTACATTTTTATCATCATCCTGATACAATGAAGTAGTTAATTGCTCTACAAAGTGCCTATTATCATGCTGTCAGCTCAAAATTCCAACTTAATTAAGAAACTAAGGCCATATTTTATCACATACTTTTCATGTGCAATTGCCAACTAAAAAAATAAAATGTTTTAAAAAGGTAACGTCGAATAATTGCTGAACTTTTAACCCTAGGACATGACAACATAATGAAAACAAAACATACTAAGCAACTCTTCATGATGTGTTAAAAGTTGTCCATTTACTTTTGCTCTACCTAAGTAACTTCTATCCAAAGCTATAACCTTGACAGCAAAGTGGATAAGACAACTCGGGAATGAACAAAGGCTGACTGATTCCAAAAGGGACTCAACACATGGAACTAATGAAGGTCACCGGGTGAGGGTCCTACTTGCACACCTCCCAGCCTAGAAGCCACCCGCAGACAAGGTTGCACAAAGAGGTGAAAACCTTAAAGGAAAAATTGCAAAGTTTGTGGCTGATGAAATAGAGGGCAAATATTAAGTCATCACACAAACTAAAAATGTAATGGCTTTAACCCAAAGAAGAAAAACTACAAGGGAAATCTACAAATCTGTGTTTAACTGCCCACATCTCTAATCCTTCAAACATGCAAAAGAAAACTTTTTTTTTTTAATCTTTAGTGTAGATGGACACAATCTTTAATTAATTAATTAATTAGTTTGTTAGTTTGTTTTATGTGGTGCTGAGGATTGAAACCAGGGCCTCACCTATGTTAGCCACTCTACCACTGAGCTACAAACTCAGCCCCAAAGGAAAAATTTTTTAAAGCTCAATTTCATATAACTATAAAAGAATTAAAGTGAGAGTCAAGCTGCACTGAATAAACGTTTTTTTAAGTTTGAATATCATCAATTTAACGGCCTGCTAAAATAAACCAAACAAAGCAACATTTTCTGAAGGAATGTAATAGAATTCAGAGGCTTTACAAAATAATATTTAAAATATCCAGAAATGTATCCAAATTATCCCATATATGTAAAATTAGAAAAAGATGACCGTTCTCTCTCTTTTATTTTTTGCATTATAATTCTTATTACACATATAGAGAACAATTTTTCATGTCTCTGGTTGTATCCAAAGTATGTTAACACCAATTTGTGTCTTCATACATGTACTTTGGATAATAATTTCCATCAAATTCTACCTTCATTTCTAACCCCGTGCTCCCCCTTCTCTTCCCCTCCCACCCCTCTGCCCTATCTAGAGTTCGTCTATTCCTGCCATGCTCCCCCTCCCTACCCACTATGAATCAGCCTCCTTATATCAGAGAAAACATTCAGCATTTGATTTTTTGGGATTGGCTAACTTTATGTAGCATTATCTTCTCTAACTCCATCCATTTACCTGCAAATGCCATGATTTTATTCTCTTTTATTGCTGAGTAATATTCCAT
Organism: Spermophilus citellus; assembly: GCF_964194105.1. Lineage (NCBI taxonomy): Eukaryota > Metazoa > Chordata > Mammalia > Rodentia > Sciuridae > Spermophilus > Spermophilus citellus. Next base: position 122,151,151 of record NC_138198.1, read on the forward strand.
TGTGTATAGATGCCACATATTTTTTTACCTCTTCATCTATTGAAGAGCATCTAGGTTGGTTCCACAGTTTAGCTATTTCTCAAGAAAAAAAAATCATAAAAACATGATCAATGATAACTAACCACAAGATTAAGCTACTGCTAAAACTGGTAGCTAAATATATAAACATCCCTGTCCCCCCCCCCACACTATTGGGGATTGAACTCAGGGTTCCTCTACAACTCACTGCATCCTTAGCATATTTATTTATTTATTTTAATTTTGAGACAGGGTCTCACACATAGTCCAGTCTGGGTTCAAACTTGCAATCCTCCTGCACCTGTCTCTATAGTAGTTAGGATTGTAGGGCTGTGCCACCACGCACCATGGCATAAGAAGCGGCTATGACAATTATTCTCCTGCACATGTCAAAAAGCTCAAAGATTTTAAATCTCAACAGAAATATATATACTATAAAGAAACCAAATGAAAATTCAGTGACGTATAGAATCTAAATTTTAAAATATTGGATGTATTTAGTAGCAAATGAGGATGAAAATGGACAGTATAAATGAATCCAAGATATATCAATAAAAACCTGAAGAAAACAGAGAAAGAATATATTTCCCAGAAATTAACAGAAACTCAAGAATTGTAAAAATATCAGGTATGCAAAACTACATATTGGACTCCTGAAAGAAAGATAAACGGAGAAAAAAACTTAGGCAACAACACTGGAAAAATAACTATAAAGATTTGCAAACAATAGGGAAGAGCATAAATGTACAGATTTAAAATGAGTGGTAAAATGCAAAGTGAACAGATACAGAAAACTCTGCAAAGACTGAAAATCAAAGGTTACAAGATAAGAATGCACGTACACAGAGAAAAATAGAATATTAATTTCAGGGAAAAAACAATGCTAATTATTTTGGACTTCTCATCTGAATCTTCAGCAAGATATGATTTGAAAATGGTATATAGTTGGGTTAAGGAATAATTTCATGTAATTTTTTATTAAATATATGTAACTGTGTATATATGTGTTATATTTTTAAAATTTACATATGTATATATAGTTTTAAAAATATATAAAAATAAATATATAAAATTTTATATGCCAGAATTCCAAGAGATAAAATTAAAATTAATCAAAAATCATGGAAATACTCCAAGAGAATAGAATCAGGTAGAAAAAAATTTTAAATGGAATTTAAACAGAAGATTCATATAACAAAATGTTGACCTGTCCAAAAATGTCCATAATTAAATGTAGAGTGACAAAATGCTTTGTGAAAAGTCAAAGGTTGTTGGATTATTTTAGAATGTGAAATGCAACTTTTGTGTTTCCTGCAAAAGATATACCTTCAATATGGATAAATATGTTAAAATAAAAGAATAGAAATGTTTATACCAAACAAATACTAAGTACATTTACAGTAAAATGTGTCTAACATAATATTTTTATTTTAGTTGAAGAAGTCATAAATAGACAGTTCTTCAAACATAAAAGAAACTTTATGCCTCCTTTCTCTCAGCTGTTGATAAACAGCTTGACAATTATCAATCATAGAGCAACTGAACTGAACTACACTGTCAGCTCCAACTCCACTTAGACTTAGATGACACAGTACAAATTACACAGCCCTCACATTCTTTTTAAGCTCATATAATACATTCATCAAGACAGACTACATTAAAAACTTGTTCCAAAAACTTTTAAATGACTTCTCACCATGGATGTGAAGTGTAAAGAATTCTTAAAATGTTAACACCTAAATATATATTGTGTAGACTCTTTGAAGTACGAATCAGCTGAATGTTTCTCCACACATCACATAAAATAAATGGCAAACTCTTCATACTTCAAGGAATTGAAATAGAAAAAATACAAATGATGAATCTGGAGAGGATTGTATACATTAATCCAATTTCAGTTCCTGTTCATTAATTTGGAAAATGTGTTCTCAGAGTGTGGAGGATAGATTGGTCACCTGATAGAAAGCCACCAAAGTGTTAACAAGAGAAACTGTTTAACTTCTGGAAGATCAACAGAAATAGTGTTTTAGAGCATCAGAGTGAATAACAGATTCATTTAATGGACACCAAAGTACAGCTCATAAAGAAGCAATGGCTAAGTTTATTACAGAAAACTTTTAATAAACAACTGTGCCTCAGAAGATATCATAAAATAATTTTTAAATGACAAAATAGATATTGGGAGTGAATTTTTGGAACACAAATAATGAATAAAGCATAATTATCCAAAATAAAAAGTGCTCTCTTTAAAAAATAGAAAAATGTGCATAGTATATAAATGGACAATTCAGAAGAGAAGACAATAAAATATTAAATGATTCTTAATATTGTTACAGGGGCTGATATAACAAAATTTTAAGTTTCACAATACAAAAGACTTGGGAGGATATAGAGCATTAAGAGTTTCATGTATTATCCTCATGTTTATCAAAGGACACAATCATTTGTACAAAACATCAATTTGGATCATTAGTAACTTGAAATATTTTATTCTAATTCAACTATATACATATATAAGCCTACATACCTTGAAGAGATTCTGATATTTTTGTTCTTTGAAAATAGTAAAATTTTCCTTAATAAAAAAATTAGAACAAAATATCTATAAACAGAAGAAAACATATTTTAGTTCAAAAATACAAAGGAATTCAAACATGAGTTAACTATAGGTACACAGTTCATAATGAAGCTCATAAAAGTAATGGACAATAAAGCATACTGAGGGGAATAAATTCTTTATGCTATCAATCACATAATGATAGCCTGCAAAATAATGCTGTGTCTATGGCTGCATACATGGGAAATATAATAAGTTCAATACTAATGAAGTAACATTTCATTATGGTGAAATGTGTTATCTTAAATGTATGTTGATGAATTTCAGCAAATGTGCATATTAATGAAAATGCTACTCCAATAAAATATGAAATGCTTCCATTATACCAGAATGTCTTCTACTGCCTTGACCCTGTCAATCCTCACCTCATATATAATAACTACTATTTCCATGACTATAAAATTGATTTTGCATATTCTTGAGCCTCATATGTAAAGAATTTTATACAATCTATACACCAAGACTGATTTTTGTCACTCAATGTATTATTTTTGAATTTAGAAGATGTCAGTAATGCATTACTTAGTCTTGCTGTATAAGAATGTATCATATGAATGTGCTGTATTTAAAAGTGTTATCTTGTTGCCATTCACTTGGCTGATGATAGTTTTCAATATTATGAATCAAAGTGTTGTGCACATTTATGTAGAAGTCATTTTGGACTCATTTTAAAAGTTCTTTTCCATACAGATCTTGGAGGAAGTCTATGCCTTTAGGTAGTAGTGAGTTTACCTTATTGGAATGTGCCAGTTTTCCACAGTGTTTATATCGCTGTGCATTCTTCTTACCAGTCCATTTTATTCACTTAAAAACTCTGCCTGAGCAAAAATGAGAAATTAAAAGAAAGAGAAAAAGAAAGATTAACTGCTAAAAGAAGGAATAAAGGAAGTATCATTACCACTAACTTTACAGAAGTGAAAAGGAATATAAGGTCGGGCGTGGCAGCGCACACCTGTAATCCAAGCAGCTCGGGAGGCTGAGACATGAGGATTGTGAGTTCAAAGCCAACCTCAGCAAAAGTTGAGGCAGTAAACAGCTCAGTGAGACTCTGCCTCTAAATAAAATATAAAATAGGGCTGGGGATGTGGCTCACTGGTCCAGTGTTCCTGAGTTTAATCCCCTGGTACCCACCCCCCAAAAAAATCCACAACGGAATATAAGATAATGCTATGGATATTTTATGCCAGAAAAAAATAGATGACCTAGATAAAATGAACTTATCCAATAAACTCTTCCAAGAACTGGGAGGAGGATGTTCTTCAGCTCATTCTCCAGGTCATCTGTTACTCTGATACCAAAATCAAAGACATTACAAGGAAACAAACTGCAGATGAATATTCCTTCTGAATATCTGTAGACTCTCAACAAATACTTGCAAACTGAATCCAACTATGGAGAGAAAAGATGACATGCATGAACAAGTAGCATTTGACCCAGGAATGTAAGGTCATTTCCACATATGAAAAACAGTCAGTTCAATACACCTTACTAATAAGAATTATGGAATTAAAAACACAGGATCGGGGCTGGGGATGTGGCTCAAGCGGTAGCGCGCTCGCCTGGCATGCGTGTGGCCCGGGTTCGATCCTCAGCACCACATACCAACAAGGATGTTGTGTCCGCCGAGAACTAAAAAATAAATATTAAAAATTCTCTCTCTCTCTCTCTCACTCTCTCTCCTCTCTCACTCTCTCTTAAAAAAAAAAAACACAGGATCACTTCAACAACCAAAGCAAAAGAAGTTTATAAAATTCAATACCTTTCATGATTTAAAAAATTCAACAAACAAGAACAGAATGTGATTTAAATCTAGTTTCCCAAATATATTTTGATGTGGCTTCCATGACCCAATATTCTCTTGCTTTTCTTTGAAATTTATTTCTTCATACTTTGAAGATTTTCCTGTTTTCCCACTTTCTTTCACCAACCGATTAGGGTCTCTGTATGTATCACCTCCTGCATTATGCTTTCATTTTCAGAGAATTCTTGTCTCAGTACTTCAATAAAAATTCATGCCAGATGACTTATGATTCTATCTTGACCATCTTGTTCTCTCATGGAGGTAACATTCTTAATTCTCTGCCTGCCAATTGAGAATTTAATAATTTTCTCAAAATTAATGGTCCACAATGGTCCCTTTTCCTTTTCATGAAATTATCAAACTGTGATTCAAAATTTAGCATCATCTTTGCTTTGTCTTTACATTCTTTTTAAATATCAAATATTAGCCAATCCCTATTAAATTTTTATTTAAAATGTCAGACAATTTTTTCCTGATAAGACTTTGAGAAATATTAAAATTCTTAGATATAATCTTAGACTTACAGCAAACATTGAAAAATATTGGATAAAGATGATAAGACCATCATTATGATAATTACTTCAACACTTTTATTTATCATTTTAAGTCTTTCCTGGAGATTTTCTAGACTTGTTTGCTTGCAGAACAAATAGATAAGGCAAGTTCCCAGTATGAATCCAATTATGTACTCTTACTCATCTTACTAGATCTAAATTCCCAAAATATTTGGGCACAATAACTTATATAGTCATAGTGACCTCATTGCTTATGATTTATACCTGGAAAATGTTTAATTTCTTTGTGAACTCCAAATAATAAAAGGCATATATTCTGCATTAATTTTGACTTCCAGTCTTATTTCTCACATATGTCTAAACGGAGAGAACTACTCAGGGATTTGCAGATACTTCTGCCTCTCTGTGCATATTTATATAAAGAAAGAAAACTTCCTGCTGTGTGTGTTTGTGCCATTTTATGACTCCTGCAATTTAGAGAAAAAAAAGTTGTCTTTAGATTTTGGTAAGTTCTGAGAAGTGAAAGATAAATAAGAGGCAATGTTTAACCCCATAACACTTGTGAACTATGTTTAACGACTCTTTGCTTTTGCACATTTTATCTTCAAAAATATTTTTGAAGTAAAAAAGCAAAATGTAGCTTGAAATATTTAGGCTTATACAGGATGTCCAAGTTTATCTTAATTTCTGTAATATTTTTGAGATGACTCACTTCCACTTGCTTGAATATGAATCCATTTCATAGGATGTAAACAGCAGTCTCCCTGTGGAGAATGCATTTGGTACTGTTGAACGTTTCCACTTCTCCTAAATGAGCCAGCATATGCTCCTCTGAAGATACAGTTGTGCAATAACTCACTTGGTGTCTACTTTTGCTGCCACAATAGCAGCATTTTTAATGAGGTTAACAAATCCAAATATCAAATCGCCAATGAAATTGCAAAATGACACCCTGTTTCATCATAACTGCAGTTCTATTGTATAAGGAGAGGAAAATTCCATAATTTTTTATGGAAGTCCCAAAATATAGTTCAATAAGAGAAGCAATATGCTTACTAAATAAGTGATAACATATGATTTAAAAAATCATACCCTGACAAGTTATTTTCATGTTAACATGATTAGAATTGCATATAGAACAATACATTTCTCTAAAAAATAAATAAAAGGTGATGTGCTCCTTTATGTCATGGAGGGTGAGTCAGACTGATTCAGTTACATGCACATCATCATTTCTGCGGTGTGTTCTATGCCTATCTTTAAGGCCAATTCTAGCCCTTTCTCCCCTCCTCCTGCTGAGATGTGGAGCTCCTCTTCCACATCTCTCCTGCCCTCCCCCACACCCCAGCAAACTGCTTCTTTCTGTGAAACAAACACACTAAATTTTTGATGGCCTTAAATGCCTTCGCTTCAGAATTTCACTCTGAATGACATTTTCCTCACTCATTTCAAAAGTGACCCTTTCTTGTCATTTAAATCTCACTTTTAAATGTCACTTCCCAAAGGATTTCCCTTCACCTCCCAATGACGCCACTGAGTCTTTGTAGTGTTATCACTCTTTGACATTTTTCTTGACTTCTTATTCTTAGTTTATTTCTAGCTGTCTCCAGTGTAAGTCCTGCAATTACCAAACTTCTCCCTCCCTTTCCCAATTGCACTTTTATATTCTATACAGTAATGGACACAACCACTGTTATCAGAGGCCAGTCCATGCAAGACCACAGGGGTTATTGCAAGGAGGCTAAGGAAATTAAAGTTTGCAACAAGCAAACAATGAGCTTTACAATATATATTGCAGCCAGACCCTTTTCAAAGTCTTTTTTGTTGTTGTTAGATTATTTTCATTCTTCAATTCTAAGTTCAAGAAAGTTCTTTGCTAACCAATACGTCCAAATAACTTCATTGTTACTATTATTCCTCATAGCGTGCAATTTACTTCCCACATAGCACTATACTGCAGAATTACTGTATTAGCATACCCACTTTTTTCCTTCTCTCACTATAATGCATTGTCTATGAGAGGAGGACCTTGTTGTCCTTGTTCACAATGGTTTAATTTGGGGCCTACTCTAGTACCTCTTATGTGGTATTCAAAACATTGGCTGATATGGGAATGATAAATTGTAAAAACTGTGTAACTTACAGGCTGCATCTGGTAAGTTTGGTGACTATTTGGATATGCACAAAATAAAAAGTGAAAAAATGCAAGATTTCCATTTTTCGTTTTGGGCAATTCTGAGTAGCAGGCTAGGAGGAGACGTACCTACAAACAGAAGTGGATGGGGATGGATAGAGGATCTGTGGAAGTATGAGAAGGGGAGGAAGATAGACTTTAATTGGTGCATTATAATTACACATAATGGTTGTATTCATTATTCATATTTGTACATGAACACAGTAGATTTTGATCAGTCTTAATTCCCTTTACCATCCTGTTCCCTCTCCTCTTCCTCCCTGATCTGCTTGCTGTGTTCTGCTGGTCTCTCTCTTCATTACTATTCTATTTAGTGTATTTTGATTATATATAAAAGTGAGATTCAATGTGGTTCACTCATATATAGGCACAACATAATTTGGAAGATTTCATTCCCTGGCACTTCCTCATGTCCTCCCCTCCTCCCTGCCTCCGACCACTTTCCTTCACTTTATTGGTCTTCCTTATATTTTCAAAAAATTGTTTTTTAACCTATGCATCCACATATGAGAAAAAACATTCAACCCTTGAGTTACTAAAACTTGTTTATTTCACTTAGCATAATGTTCTCTAGTTCTATCCATTTACCAGCAAGTGTCATAATTTTATTCCTATTAATGGCTGAGGAAAACTCATATATATACACACACACATATCTTCATTTACACATTGATGGACATGCTTGTTCCATAACTTGGCTATTGTAAATTGTGCATCTATAAACATTGGTCTGACGGTATCACTGGTCAATGATGATTTGAGTTCTTTTGGAGGAAGTTTTTGAAGGTTTTGAGACATTCTCAAACACAGAGTTACAGGTTAGATTTTCAGTAGAAAGTTCTAGGCCAAGGTTTTTCCTTGTATTCTGAACATATAGCAGGCTTTGATGGCCATGAGAGTGCCATGCAAACATTTCAAGAAGAAGTGTTTCAAAAAAAAAAACTTTCCCCATAGTTTTCTAAAATGTGAAGGCTCTCAGGAGGATTCTAAGCTTACCCAGTGTCTGAGGAAAGTGCTAGAAAAGGAACAGTGACATGATCATGTGAGAAAAGCATTGCTGGAAAAGTGTTCATCACTTTTAAGCAATTCTAGGAGGACGAGTGACACAGCCTCGATGTGACATGCACAACATGGTGTGCAGATACCACTAAAGGTGGCTGCAGACCTTAGTGTCAGGCCTGTGTTAATTTTCTTCACGTTCATTGTGGAATTTGAAGAAATACTCCAGAATCAACTTAGAGCCCACTAAGACCATGACCCTTGTCAGATGCACGGGACCATCCAGGGCCAGTCAGAGAGCACCCATTTTGTCTTCTGTGATTAATCAGTCTTCCTAAGCATTAGTTTCACCATCTACTCAGTAAAGTAGATGAGTGATGCTGGTACCAAGATGACGCCAAGCTTTTAGCTACCCAGTACAAAGGGAAAACGTTTCCCACTTTTCAAAGGCTATTTTAAGTGATGGTTTCTTCTTTAGTTTCTTCTAACAATTTTCTACCTATACGGGCATTACTTATCCCTTCTTTTTTCAGATACCCAACAAACTTAGTGAACATTTACCTGTGTTTATATTGCAAGAAAAATTTCCAGCTTTCACCAACATATTCAACCCAAAGTGAAATACAGAAAGGCAATTGTGCACATAGCATAAGAAATAAAATAAATTTTAAAAATACAATGATGTCTTTTGTTTGATAGGATAATTAAGTGTAGAAAGGCAATGGACATAACTCTTTATGATCTTTATGAATATTTAAAAGAACATCTGAATCCATCTTGCAATCAACTGTTATGACTTTTTCCTTCCCTGGACAGTCAACAAGATCTCCATGAAGGGTATATATTATTTCTAAGCTTTACTAAAAAAACTACAAAACTAATCCAAGTGGATCTTGAAAGTCACTAAGAAAGATAAACAGCTACATTTGAGTTGAAAGCCAAGTTTCAGGTTATTAATTGCTGCAATTATAACAGAATGGCTTGGCATCTCTGATCTTAGATGCACACAGGCCCCCTCATGTGTCCCTGAGCTTATGAAATTCAGGAACTCTCTTAGGAACACCACAGTAGCAGAGATGAATGAGTAATAAGAATATTCACTTTTGTATAATAAAGCATTCATTTAATGATTTCCTCGTCTCACTGAAACAGAGCAGAAGCCTTCATAGAGGCTGCATCAGGTGAGTTATTAGGACCTGATCCATTAGGGCTTCTAAACCAAGGCAGCAAAAAACTCCTTGTGAACTCACTCAGTTCAAAACTCAAGACTCCTCCTTGAGGAAATGGTGGCTCTTTCCCACCCTTGTTTTTTTTTAGAATCTGTAAACAATGACATAATATCTATCCTAGGAGACTGTTGTGAATATAAAAAAAAAAGCAGAAATCATTAATTCCAGGTCCATGTGTGAAAATCTTAGCAGAATAAAATTCATCTCACTTTATGTCTAGATTCCATGTTCCAGAATATAGCCATTCTGGATTCCATGTTCTGAATACAACTCACACAGACAATGAAAGCCAAAGGGGAATTGAGAAGTGCATTGAGAAGTGTTTCATAGTCTAACAAAAATAATAATACTGGGTTACAATGGGTTGCAAATTCTCTCTCTCTCTCTCTCTCTCTCTCTCTCTCTCTCTCGCTCTCTCTTCCCCCCCCTTTTTATCATTTGCCCAAAGCCTGCAAGGATAGCTAAAAGTAAAATTACACCAATACCTAATTATAAGTTCGAGCAGCTTCAACACCATAAGTGTTGTCTTTATTTTTCCAATGAGTGATTTCAAGGTGACTTTAAAGTCATCATCATCTTAATCATGGTGAGAAGGGGAAAGACAGAGGGTGCAAAGGTACCAGTTAGAAGCATTTCAGCTTGTCTGATAATTTGCATAGTAACATTGCACATCGCAGATGTAACTGAAGTCCTGGGGCCATCAAGGTTAAAGCCTCTCTCTAGTAATTCTGGCAGATCTCTGTGCAGCTCCTTGACCTGCCTGAGGGAGGGAGGGGTGAGGTCTGAATTCCCAATAGGTTCTTCCCTCACAGCCCTCAGAAGGAACCAACCCTGCTGACACCTTGACCTTGAGCTTCTGTCTTCCTTGGGGGTGAGAAAATACATTTCTGTCGTTCAACCTCCAGTCTATGGTTCTTTGTTATGGCAACCCCAGCCAACAACTTTAGACTGAAACCTAAATGTATCCAATATGAATTTCCAAGGTAAGGGCCTAAAAGTTTATCCTCGAACATTATTTTCAGATAATTCTGATATGAATTCAGGTTTTGAAGACAGTTTCTAAAATTTTAGTATTTAAAGGAGTGTGGGGTGGGGGGTGGGTCTGAAGGAGAATGAGAAGCAGTGACCAGAGAGACAAAACAGATCAAAGATGGGAGGAATCAAGGAAGCCAGGAGAAAAGAGAGTTTTAAGAGGAAGGTGAAGATCAAAAATACAAAATCATCTTTTTTTTTAATAGAAAGACAATACCAGAAAAGGAAAATTGGCTGTCACCGCTAGGAAAGAACAGCTTTAAGGTGGTAAGTGTATGAGTTGTACAAGACAAAAGCACCTTCTGAGGTTATTTATTTTGTAGTTTCTACCGAGCCCTGTGTTAAACACTATGACTAATAAAGGGTACTGGAGCATTTAGATAGAGTGACTCATCAGCAGTTATTTCTACCTATGATGCCAAGTTATTCGCCTGATGATGGACAAGTAATAAAGGAAGAATAAATTAGTGAGCAAAGGAATGGCTCCAGAATATACTGATGGGTTTCCTGTTAATCTCAGAACATCCTTTAAATAGTTTAAATAGAACTTCAACAATTTTGTTTCTTAAGGAGAATTGTGCTATTTCAGAGAAACTGATAATAACACATTACTCTGATATTCTAAGATTATGAGGTTTCTTCCAGAGGAAAAGAAAGAGAAGCTAGTTAGAATGGATTTAAGTTTAGTAAGCTTCAGAAACTGATGGGATAAAACTTTTCTAAGATGACCTTTTGAAACTGATTTTTAGAAAAGATCAGTAAAGCAAGTTGACCTGGTTTGTATCACCTCTGTTCAGTCCCTTTATTGAGAATTTCCTTACCTATATGCCTCCAATGTGAGGCACTGCAGATGTTGCATTGATAAATGCAAAGTTCATAAAATTAAATATATATACACACTTATATATATTGATATATATGTTTTTGCATGTGTGTATACTCCTTTTTTTCTGAGATATGAAATGGGATTCAGGGCAGACCCAGAACTAATTACACACTGATTTGGGATTGCAGTGTGGGACTAGAGAAATAAAAGAAATGAAAAAAAATCATGTCTCACAAAAGCAGAAGGGAGAGCAGTAGTGTCAAAGGTTGAAGCAGGGGATGAGGAGTGAGGGAGGTGGGGAGGCCAAGGGGAAGAACTAGGGAGTAAAGTTGAAATTATGCTATGTGCACGTATGAATTTATCACAATGCTTCTGAATTTTATATATAACTACAACGTACCAATTAAAAACAAATAAATAAATAAATAGAAGGAAGACAAAGTACAGAAAGCGGGTGAGGAAGCAGGAGGAAAAAACCAGGATAATCCTGGGGACAGAAGGAAGAAAAGTGCATTATATGCATTTACGAATATGTCAAAATAAATCCCACTATTATGCATAATGACAATGCACTAAAAATAAAAAAGATGGTGTCTGAATCAAGTACCTAATAAAAAGAATGTGTTCTTAATCTAAGAAATCTCATGAATTCTCCTATATTTCACTGACTTACATGAGGTTACCTTTGTGCCCGTTAATCGCTGTAGGGATCTCCTCTCTGTTAAGCTGAGGATATCAATCCTGGCATTCAGCACCACTCCATTATTGTTCTGCAACCAAATGGCTCTTTGCTGAAGTGTCTGAACATGCTAAGAGCAAAGCAAAGCAAACCCAAACCAAATCCAAAAAATAAAATCTCACAAGATTGTGGCTTGATTTGTTACCTTTCTTCAAACTTCATACAGACTGCAACGTGTATATACAATATCTTGTTCTAAAAAGGTACAGAAGAGGAAATATGATATACACCCAGGTGAACTGCTATAACCAGAAAAACGCATGCTAAGATAAATGACATCCTTGCATTCATACAGTACTCATGCTATAAAACTTCTGTAAGACATTTTGCCCTAAGAACATGCTGATGTAACCATGTTTCAATCTGTCACCTACAGAATGATCCTCCAGGCACAAACTAATAGAGAAGTGTTTTTTTTTTTCAATCATTGTAAATGAGAATATAAGAAGGCATCAGTTTATATTTGGACTTTAATAAGATAACAATTTATCCCAATATTTTATTATCTTGACATTATTAAAATTAAGAAGACTGAGAATTTCATAGGAGTAGATAACAGGAAGAAAGTCAAGGAGTCTACATGCCTGCAGCAAATAGGCAGGTCTGACCACTTTGCCATGGCAGACCCAGAAAAATCCCAGGCTAAGGAACCTCAGCTACTTTATGGACAGCACAAGTGGTTCTTATCTCTCACTAAAGCATACTGGCTATTGTCTAAGATGGTGCAAATATAACTGTGTTTATTTCATAGTCATCCAACTTGTCTTTCTCTTTTAGATTTAATTTTTTTTTAATTATGTAAGAGGAATAGATGACCAAGATGCTTCTTCCTATCAATCTTTAATACCAAGTTAATTGTTGTAAAGAATGTTAAAAATACTGAGAAAGTTTACTGTTATTATTAGATAAGGATAGCCAGTGGGAAATATTTTACATAAGTATTTTTTATTATACACTTGTTTTATTTTAGGTACTTTTATGATTTATTAAGATACTAAGAATATCCATGCCATGACTGGGATACCTGAAGAGCAGCCCACATTATCTCATACCTGGAAAAACAGATGTGAAGCCAGGAGTAAGACAAGGTGCAGCACAGGAAGGAAGGGCCGGTGACTCTTCCTAGGTAATGTCTATGTTGATGGCATAAGATTTGCTGAGGGCTTTATGACTGGGCCCTCATTTCCAAACTCACAAAGGTGTAAACATTAAATATGCACAGTTTTTATATGCCAATCAAACCTCATAAAGTGGTTTAAAAAAGTCTTGATAATGAATTCTTAAATTTCTTTAAAATATTCACTTCCGCGAGATTTTGTATTTTACCTTGAATTTAATTTCTTAAATGGATAGGCAACAATACACAGCTTACTTTCAACAGAGAGTGAATCTGCCATAACTTACCTATGTACATAAATGAATATTCCACAGTGAATCGCCACATCATAGACAATCACAAGAGTGAGATCCTAATTAGAATAAGATGTATTCCATGTTGGTATAAATGTGTCAAAATATACAATATTATCAAGTAAGTAAAAAGAATAAATTAAAAAATTTAAGCCCACAAATGGTTTAAAATAGTTTGTGTTACACAAAATTTCAAAACAAAAAACTGAAACATATGAGGAAAACTTACAAGATAACTGCTCTGTCAAATAATTTTCACATTCCTATAATTTGAATGTCATGAAAAACACAACCACTTTTGGGTGAGTTTTCATTGAAGGATCATTAATTGGAATCATTAATTGATATTCTTAATTGTCACTATGCTAGTAAGCATTGAATTAATTTAATTTTTTTTTCTTCATACCAGCATGTTCTTTGTGTGCAATTTCTGTAACAGACAATTTCTATAATAATCACTGTTTTGCCTAGATCAAGAGGAAAATTATCCTTATAATCAAAGGGTAACTGTAATCTTATTAAATCTGTGCTAGCCATTCTGCAAATGTCAATTTACATGCTGGCGAATTATAGGAATATTAATTAAAGTCCTTTGAAGTATGTCAAAAGGACAGAGTGTCTCTAATTAAGTCAGTATTTTCTTTTTCTAACAAACTTTAAAAAATCTTAAAGATCAAATAACTCTAATGCTCTTTGGCAGAAATCAGCCAAACCCTAATTTGATTTGCTGTCTGAATGCAGATATTGCTATTATTTGTTTTCCCAGTTAATTCTAAAATAGCATTAACATGAGTCTTACTAACAGTGTGATATAGAAAAGACAATTTGTAAGGAATAAACTTTTTAGTTAATATATATAAAGCCAGTATCTGCATAATATAGACGGCCTGTGTATCCAAACAGTTGTATGCAACTTTTTATCAATATTTAGAAAACAAAACTGAACTATGAGTTTAATTCTGATAATTTATTTCAAAAGGAGATTATCTTTACCATTGTCACGAAAACATAAAATAATAGAATGATCTGAATGCAAAAATAAGTGAAAGTCTTTTATTAATTCAAAATCACTTTCTTCCTTAATAAAAGTTTAAAAATCCTATAAGAAAAATTGTCATTAAATATCTCTTACCAACAAATCTCTAAGAAAAAGACTAAATCCATTTATGTCTATTACAGCTTCAGGGTGCACATATTTAGAAATATTGGTGAATTCTGCTGAGAGAGAGGAACAACAAAAAACAAACAGATAAAGAAAGGGAACTGAGCAGCTCTCTCTCTTACAGGGAACTTTTCTCATTCTTGGCAATCACCTACCCACCCTCCTACTCCCATCTCCATGTCTTTGAAATGTACCTCCTTCTAACAGTGGGTGCCATGATTCTATCCAGAGTAAACAACCACTGAAAATAAGAGGTCATGCCTAGGCATCACACGAATGGCATCAAAGCAATGAGTTGGAATACGTATTTACCCCAAGGAACTATCAGAAAGATGAACACAGATTCTTGCGGAAGCAAGCTCATTTGCATGCTTGCATGAGAGATATTTATTATTTTCTCTTGTGTGTTAGCAGTAGTAAGAAGTCTTTATGATTTCTTTCTGTTCTTCTTTTGACTCTACTGTTTTTTTGTTCCTTTGATGAGGCCGTTTGTACATGTTTTGAAGAAGTGCATAACAGTAAGGATGGGGCAAGGACATGTTTTCATTCTCAGTGGTGTTCAATTGTTAGCCCATGATTTTAGGAATGTGTGCTAATGATGAAGTAAATGTGAGGCAGAAGGCAGCAGAACACCATAATGGTTAAGAGCTCAGATGTGGCCAAGTTCAAAGCAGGTCACTGCCATTTCCTTTAGAGATCTGTCATCTTTAAAATGTGGACAAAATCGTATCTTTCTTGAAGATTTTTGTAAGCACTTAAAAGATGTTTTGTGTAGTTGCAACCATATTGTCTATCAAATAGCTGTCACTTTGAAATACTTACGCATTTTATTTTAATTTTTCATTTGAGATTTTAAAAGAAGTATAGGTGTACTCTAGAAATAACACCAAAATATTTTCATCTGTAGTACAGAAATACTATTTGCTGTAGTCGACTAAAAAAAAAAAATCTGTTTATGTTGTCTTTTTTGGGTTTCTAAAGTATTAAGAAGCCATCTCATTATCAAATCCAATAGATGATACAAATTCTAAAATCTGATAATCCAGGAATTAATGACTATATCTTTTAGAATGTAAATTCTCCCACAGGCACAATGTATGGCTTGGATTTTTTTCCACACAAAAGCAATGTTCATTAATATTAAACACACAGGGGGAGGGAAAAAAAAAACACCCTGTGATTACCTCAGCTCTCTGACATTTTGGTTTAGTTCAGCAGATCAATTTCCCACAGAAGCTAACCAACCATGCTATACTTCAATCTTGCATCCCTCAGATCTATAAAGCCATTCTTAGTATCAGAACAATTAAAATGATTCATGGTTCCGCTGACAAGGAGAAAGTATTACAATTTGTTTCTTGGTATACATTGTATTATATTTGTTAATTTGAAAACATAGCCTCAAGTCAAAAGAAATTTAAATTACATTAATTCTGCATTTTCTCCAACAACTTTCTTTTTCTTTTCATTAGACCTTTTCTGTTTGGTTATATTTCTCTCTAACAGACTATCAGCTCCTTGAAGGCAGGATCTTATGGTGACTGCCTTTGTGCCTGATATAATGTTTTGAATGTATTTGATGCGTGTGGGGGAGGATGAATAAATGAATGGATGGATGGATGAGTAAATGGATAAACAGATGAACACTGTACGCAAGTCTATTACACTGACCTTTGAAATGTGTTCCCCACTCTTTGCTTACATTTAGAACAAGAAATTTGAGTCATCTGAAACTTTTATACCCCTTGAAGGGCTAAATCACTGCAAAATGTGTGTCCACTCTTTAGCAATGACCCTGTTGATACAGGCGTGTTGAGAAAGAGGTGCAGGGCTGCTTCGCACCATGGGCTGCTGATTTGAATGGATTGCATGCGATTTACTCACAATACCAGCCTAGACATGACTCTCCAACATGGCTTTCCCATTATGGTGTATTTCCTTACCATGCTAAGGTCTGATATGAATAAATTAAAAAGTCCTCTGACACTCAATGGGGAAACAATCATAAAAACAGATACCAAATATTGTCACAGTAAATAACCCCTGCTGCAGAAGTCAATGTGCCAGAATAGAGGGCAGAAATGCCTGAGGGTCTCATTCATGGCTGGCAACCTGACTTTTAATTGAAATTTTAGATTTTATACATAAAATTGTTTACTAGGAAAGGATCTAGAATACCAATTTTCTAGATTTGTATCCATAATATTCCCCATATTTCAACAACACAGGATTATACACAATGTGCATCTTGATGACTTTATTCTGGAATCCTGCCCTCCATTCTTAATCACTGAATGCTCCCCCACTCATTTCTCAAATATCAATTAAAATTTTACACCTTGAGCTGGTATAAATGTTGACGTGGATGCTTCACTATAATATACCCAAGTCCTTGGGGTATAGACCAAGGAGTGGGATAGTTGGGCCAAAAGGTGGTTGCATTCCAAGTTTTCTGAGGAATCTCCATACTGCTTTCCAGATTGGTTGCACCAATTTATAGTCCCACCAGCAATATATGGGTCTATCTTTTCCCCCACAGCCTTGCCAACAATTATTGTTGCTTGTATTTTTGATAATTGTCATTCTGACTAGAGTGATGTGAAATCTTAGAGTAGTTTTGATTTATATTTCTCTAATTGCTAGAGATGTTGAACATTTTTTTCATATATGTGTTGATTGATTGTATAATTTCTTCTGAGAAGTGTCTGTTCAGTTCCTTGGCCCATTTATTGATTGTTATTTGCTTTTTGAGTGTTAGGTTTTTTTGAGTTCTTTGCAGAATAGAGTTACTTTACATTAGGTAGAGGGGAGTGAAGGGAGGGGAGGGTATGGGTGTAGGAAGGATTATAGAATGAATCAGACATTATTAACCTATGTACATATATGATAACACATCATGCACAACGAAAAGAATGAGAAATCGTACTCCTTTTATGTATGATGTATCATAGTGCATTCTACTGTCATGTATAACTAATTAGAACAGATTTTTAAGATTAATGAAAAAATTTTTACACCTTATTACTGTATCTTTCTTTGACACTTCTTTTCCAGGTTATATTACTCTCAACTATTTATTTATTGTAAGCAGTAAAAATAATTTTAGAATGTCATGGCTAAATGCATTTTTATTCTGGAAAATTAAATATTTCAGCTTTTTGTCCCCATATGTATTGTGGCAGAACGTGCTAATCTCATGTAAGGGGAAGAGACAGCTTTATTGATAATTAGAAATGACCGTGCATGTTAAAAGAACAAAAAGTTCATTTTACCATTAAAAAAAAATTCACTCTTTCACAAAGTCAGAATCCAGAAGAAAGATTATTGCAGCCTAGGGTGTAGAGAGTTAAGCTTATCTGATAAATCAGCATTATTATAGTTTAGAGTGAAAAGGAACTTTGAGTGGCTGGGGTTTTTAATTAAGTCTTTTAATTATTCTTAAAAGAATAGAAAATGAAAGGTTATGTCTTCCTTCACATTACCTTGGAGT
This sequence comes from Spermophilus citellus, assembly GCF_964194105.1. Classification (NCBI taxonomy): domain Eukaryota; kingdom Metazoa; phylum Chordata; class Mammalia; order Rodentia; family Sciuridae; genus Spermophilus; species Spermophilus citellus. Next base: position 122,169,183 of record NC_138198.1, read on the forward strand.
AAGATTTTTATCAGTTCTCCAAGCTAAGCAGAATCAAATCTGTTCATTAATTTCTTGGGAACTGACCAAAAAAGGTCACCGTGTCGCCAGCCGTGCCATTGATAGCAGATATTTTTTTCTGCTGAATCAGTTTCCATATTTTAGTGAAGGATTCTGATACAATTGTCTCTGAAAGGAAACTTCATACTGGCTTAGGAACAGCATGGTGCTGCGTTTTCTGAAGGAGTTTAACACAATGCTAATTAACTTGGTTAAGTTTCATCAGCATATTAAATTGGCACTCCCCTGAAACACAGTGTTTATAAAACCTCAAAGAACAGTGCAGTTTAGAGAGGTGAGGTTTTTTTCTGTTTTCATTAAAGCAAAAATATTCCTATGTACAGGAAGACTTTATTAAATAGTATCTCAAGAAAATCGCCATGTAAATCTCTACACTTGCTTTGGGGGTCATATGATCAAAAAATAAGTCAATGTCATGAAGACCGAGGGGTATAAGCAATTCCCAAGCCTTTCCCATAATAACACCCCATGGAATTTCTTAACTCCATCTTCTCCTACAGCCACTGTGAAGGTCATCTGCTTTTGTCAATCAAACTGCAAGATGGAGTGGAACCCCTGCCCACACAAAACTGATTCTTAAATGAAAAGCACATACTTCATTAAGACTGAAATCTCCAGGTTTATATATGTGCATATATTTGATAGCAAATATTATAAAAAGCAGAAGTGGCTATTTCATACCCGAAAAATTAGATTTGAGAGCAAAGTGAACTATTAGGGACAACGAGAGGCATTTGGTGATGATAAAAGACCTACCTTGGAGAAACACTACTTAAATGTCTGTGTGAAGCAGGGCCTTGGCCACCATGATGCTCTGCCTCACCACAGATCCAGAATGGGTGAGGCCATGTGACCATAGAGAGGAAATTCTGAAACCATGAGCCAAAGTCAACCTTTCCTCCTTTAAGGTGACTTTTCAGGTATTCACAGCCACAGAAACAGACAACATAGACCCAGTGACACAACTCAGATGACTCTCGCTATTGCAACTGATTTGAAAGGTCTGGCTGGTGGAAATCAGTAAAAGCTACCTCTGCCACATTCACTCTGGTTTCATAGGAAGGAAGATGCTTGTACTAGCTGATGACTCACAAGGAAGCAATTCCTGTAACTTAGATCAGAGCCCCGAGTGATATTTTTCTTCCTCACACATTATTGACTTGGTTCTAGGGCAAATAGTGGAAAATATGGGAGCCAGATCCAGCCCTCTGCCTATCATATCAGCAAAGTGTGATGGGATCATCTGCACCCCAATTTGCTTGCACTCTGTGTCTGGCTGCTTTTGCACGACTTGCAAAGGTAGTGTTTGAATAGCTGTAATTCATTTGCCTTGCAAATCTGAATATATTTACTATCCAGCTCTTTTTAGAAAATATTTGTTGACCCTGCTCTAGAGCTCTGTATCTCAGGACACTCAACAATGTCAAGAAGCTCTCAGGAAGTAGCAGAGATCAGTGAGGTTAGTTTTCTGTAGAGTACAACAAAAGCTTTTGTGGCCAGTATTAAATTGTATCCATAATTACTGAAGAAACAATTTTACAGAATTTTTTTTTTCTGCAACATCTGGTGGCACTTACCAGCTATAACAAAGCTAACCAGAAATATGATAACTTCAACTTTCGTTCTTGTACAGAAAAGACTAGCAAATCAATATGAATATATAGCACACTAAACTTTATCCACTAATAAATTCAAAGCTGAAATACAGGCTAACAATCTCATTGGATTGTCACTAAATCATTGTGCTTCATATTTTAACACAAGTAACTTCTTAGTGTCAAAAGTAGTTGACTAAGTGGCCAACTTTGTTTGATTTGGGTCTGAGTTAACATTCTACCAGTGTTTCTTTGGTAAGTATTTTTAAGAATACTTTTTGTGAAAAATCAGTAATGGTCAAGCATTAAACTGACAAGTCTATTTTAAATGACGTTTCATTTCGTACAGAAGGAAAAAACCTTAACAGATTGAAGGAATAAATAGAAATAATGATGAAGCAAGTCAACTTAAATAACAATATCAAACTTCAGTATTCATATATGTGATGTTACTGCTTGAATGTGTTTGTGGTAGTGGCATAATAAATCATTTTAAAATTATGTCAGCATTCAAGAATTGGAAAGGTGGAAGAAAAAAAGTGAGAGTGTCCTATTTTTTAAAGTATTTTTTCTTCCTTAATCTTCCTGATTCTTTTCCTACCCATTTTAATTTTGTGACTTGGTAAAAGGCAGCATTGACCTATGAAAGTCAGAAACTTCCAAGTGATCTAAGAAGTCTCCCTCTAATGCCACCCCAAAGTCTCCTGTTTTAACTCATCCCTACTTTTGCAGTGTCCCACTGTCTCTTCGGGGCTCCCACGTTGTGTGGTACATACCCACACGTGGACTTCTGATTACTGACTAATGAACCTGCAACCAGCCTTCACCCTGGATTCATTAGCATCACTGTGTCTAGAATGTTGACACAACCAAACACACCTTGCCTTAAGACCTTTGAGCGTTTCCTTTGTTGCATACAACCAAGTCAAAAGTTGTTATGTTGCATGACTTTCATCCACATCTCCAAACCATCTCTCACCAAGCTCCCTCATCCCGTTTCTAATGCTCCCTTCCTGCAGAACAATGCACACCTCCCTAAAGTTAGCTCATTCATCCCTCTGTTACCACTGGACAAAATGGTCTTGCTTGGAAAATATTTCTTCAACATTTTTTTTCTTAAAGCCTCCAACATACAGAGAATAAAATTTATCAAAACTTGATCTATTCTGCTATCATTTCTGATTTTTTGGAAAATCTTCCCAAATCTTAGATCATAATTCATCACACTGAAATTTAAAGTGGGTTGATTTTCTCTACCAAGAAATGGAACTGTTTCCCATTGCACTCAAAAAACATAGATGAACTCATACCTTAGCTTTCTCTCTTCCTCATAACTGTCGTAGTTCCTAAAGTTTATTCAGCTAGAAAATTAATTCAACTGTTTGATTCAGCCTGAACTCAAATCAGGTGGAATGACACTAAATTCAAGATAAGGTTTTTATGTGTTTGTTTTATGGGTAACTTTATTTGTTTGAGAGTGATGGTTCAGAAACACTTGGTTGTAATCTATGTAATTTTCAATTTATCTGTGAATTTATGCAAGCCAACCAGACATGGAAAATATAATCACAGATTGAAATGAAAACTACCTGTTGTTATTTAAATGTAAAATCACCTTGCAGTCTTATTAAATGGTGAAATATAGCACTGTTATTAGCTAATACTTGTGTTTTCCAAATTTGCCACACCAATTTGCAGTCCCACCAGCAATGTACAAGTGTACCCTTTTCTCCACATCCTCGCCAGCACTTGTTGTTGTTTGACTTCATAATGGCTGCCAATCTTACTGGAGTGAGATGGTACCTTAGGGTGGTTTTGATTTGCATTTCTCTGACTGCTAGAGATGGTGAGCATTTTTTCATGTACCTGTTGATTGATTGTATATCCTCCTCTGAGAAGTGTCTGTTCAGGTCCTTGGCCCATTTGTTGATTGGGTTATTTGATATACAGAAATGCCTTTGATTTATGCGTGTTGATTTTATATCCTGCCACTTTGCTGAATTCATTTATTAGTTCTAGTAGTTTCTTTGTAGACCCTTTTGGGTCTTCTAGGTATAGAATCATGTCATCTGCAAACAGTGATAATTTAAGTTCTTCTTTTCCTATTTTTATGCCTTTAATTTCTTTCGTCTGTCTAATTGCTCTGGCCAGTGTTTCCAGAACTATATTGAATAGAAGTGGTGATAGAGGGCATCCCTGTCTTGTTCCAGATTTTAGAGGGAATGCCTTCAACTTTTCTCCATTCAGAATGATGCTAGCCTGAGGCTTAGCATAGATAGCTTTTACAATGTCAAGGTAAGTTCCTGTTATCCCTAGTTTTTCTAATGTTTTGAACATAAAGGGATGCTGTACTTTGTCGAATGCTTTTTCTGCATCTATCGAGATGATCATATGGTTCTTATCTTTAAGTCTATTGATGTGGTGAATAACATTTATTGATTTCCGTATATTGAACCATCCTTGCATCCCAAGGATGAATCCTACTTGATCATGGTGCACAATTTTTTGGATGTGTTTTTGTATTCGATTCGCCAGAATTTTATTGAGGATTTTTGCATCTAGGTTCATTAGAGAAATTGGTCTGTAGTTTTTTTCTTTGAGGTGTCTTTGTCTGGTTTTGGAATCAGGGTGATGTTGGCCTCATAGAATGAATTTGGAAGAGCTCCCTCTTTTTCTATTTCCTGAAATAACTTGAAAAGTATTGGTATTAATTCTTCTTTAAAGGTTTTGTAAAACTCCGCTGTATACCCATCCGGTCCTGGGCTTTTCTTGGTTGGTAGTCTTTTGATTGCTTCTTCAATTTCATCCATTGATATTGGTCTGTTCATATTGTGTGTATCCTCCTGACTCAGTCTGGGCAAATCATATGACTTAAGAAATTTATCGATGTCTTCACTGTCTTCTATTTTATTGGAATATAGGTTTTCAAAATAATTTCTAATTGTCTTCTGTATTTCTGTAGCATCTGTTGTGATATTGCCTTTTTCATCCCGTATGTTAGTAATTTGAGTTCTCTCTCTTCTTCCCTTCGTTAGCATGGCTAAAGGTCTGTTGATCTTATTTATTTTTTCGAAGAACCAACTTTTAGTTTTGTTAATTTTTTCAATAGTTTCTTATGTTTCAATTTCATTGATTTCCGCTCTGATTTTAATTATTTCTTGCCTTCTGCTACATTTGCTGTTGTTTTGCTCTTCCTTTTCTAGGGCTTTGAGATGAAGTGTGAGCTCATTTATTTGTTGGTTTTTTTCTTTTTTTTGAGGAATGACCTCCAGGCGATGAATTTCCCTCTTAAAACTGCTTTCATTGTGTCCCATAGATTCCGATATGTTGTGTCTGTATTTTCATTTATCTCTAAGAATTTTTTGATTTCCTCCTTTATGTCTTCTGTAACCCATTGATCATTCAGTAACATATTGTTCATTTTCCATGTGATGTAGGATTTTTCCTTCCTTCTTTTATCATTGATTTCCAGTTTCATTCAATTATGATCAGATAAAATGCATGGTATTATCCCCACCCCTTTATATTTACTGAGGGTTGCCCTATGGCATAATATATGGTCTATTTTTGAGAAGGATCCATGTGCTGCTGAGAAAAAAGTATAACCATTTGATGATGGTTGATATATTCTATATATGTCAGTTAAGTCTAGGTTATTGATTGTGGTATTGAGTTCTATAGTTTCTTTATTCAACTTTTGTTTGGAGGATCTGTCCAATGGTGAGAGAGGTGTGTTGATGTCACCCATAATTATTGTGTTGTGGTCTATTTGATTCTTGAACTTGAGGAGAATTTTTGAAACATGCAGACTGTAGAAATTTTGCTTAGATTACTTTGAAAGATGTCATGTAACAGGTAAATAAGCTCCCTCTTTTTAATTGTTGTTTTGTTTTGGATTTAAGTATTTTATTTTATTTTATTTATTTATTTATTTAAATTATGGAAAATATATGACAGCAGAAGGAATTTTGATTCATTGTGCATAACTGCAACCCAACATTTGATTTCTCTGATTTTACACAATGTAGTGTTGTGCCATATGTGCAATCATACGTATATCTAAGGTAATAATGTCCATCACATTCCACCATGTTTTATGCCCCCATACCCCTTCCTCTCCCCTCTCTCCCCCTTTTGCCCTTTTCAAAGTTCCCCATTTTCCCAATGCCCTCTCCCATTATGGATCAGCATCCACTTACCAGAGAGAACATCCGGCCTTTAGTTTTTTGAGATATGCTTCGCTTAGCATGATATTCTCCAACTCTATAAATTTACCTGCAAATGCCATAATTTTATTTTCTTTAATGCTGATTAATATTTCATTGTGTACAGTTTCTTTATCCATTCATCTATTTAAGGGCATCTAGGCTTTCCACAGTTTAGCTATTGTGAATTGAGCTACTATAAACATTGATGTGGCTGCATTACTATAGTACAGTGGTTCTAAGTCCTTTGGGTATGAACCAAGGAGTGGGATAGCTGGGTCAAATGGTGGTTCCATTTCTAGTTTTCTAAAGAATCTCCATACTGCTTTCCAGATTGGTTGCACCAATTTGCAGTCCCACCAACAATGAATAATCTCTCTCTTGATTAGAGTTTTTAATTGTTTAAATTTTGGCCACAGAGAATATATATCTGTATTTCAACCCTTGCAATGACAGAGGAATGATCAGAAGACTAATGTCCCTACTTATATACCACATTCAGAATCTATTTATGTATAGAATCAGAAATTGAACTTTGTCCAAAAATGGTAATAAATTTACCTTTGAATATGAACTCAAATAAAATATACAATAAAACTCCATAGAGACCCAGTGGACAAAATGCTGAATGTGATCCTCAGTGTAGATATGTATTCAGAAGGATCATTTTGCATTGAAAAGTAGAAATTTTCATTTGATTGATTTTCCTCGGCAGCCCACTGGTGGAGAGGAAAATTTTTAGAAAGACAGGAATTGGCAAACATGTTTCTACAATGGCATCTATAGATCTGGGATTATTGGTTGCTGATGAACTTTGTAATATTATATACTTTTATTCAGATTTACCCATTCATCTCTAATAAAGATAATATATTCAGTAATTATACTTTTCTCCCTACTCCAAGATAAACATTATTTTTTATCTTGTTTTTCCTTTTCTAATACACAAAATGGACTAATCTCCTGACAAATTTTAGTTTTTAAAGCAGAGACCAGTAATTGAGAATGAATTTTTGTAATTTCCAATACATGGGATTATGAAGGACAGTGGTAGAGAAGAAGATTTTGAAAGTCATAGTACCTAGAAAGGCATGCAAAATTGCAAGTACCTATAAAGATGCCTTTGGTTGTTCCCATAATATTTAGTCATTTTGCTATGTGTAAATTACACTATACTTTAAACAGAAACACTACAGGGCATAGCAGAATAAAATAAGTATTAAATAATTGTAAGTTCTGATTCATAGTTTAATTTTAAATAAATTATTTTTAGCCTCTCTATAAAATTTTATTAATCAGATTATTTCTTCTTGGTTTGTATAACTTTGTGGTATCCTAATATATTAAGATAACAAATATGTTTTCAACATTGAGCAGGGTTCCTGAGTTTAGAAGTATCTGAAGGACAAAAGATAATCAAGATTGCAGAGGATGCAAACAAAGAGAACACTTGCACACTGTTGGGGAATGCAAACTAGCATAGCTACTGTGGAAAACAATATGGATATTCCTCCTAAAATTAGAAATAGAATTCACATATTATTTAGCAATGTTACTACTAGGTATATGTCCAAAAGAAATAAAGTCAATAGGAGATCTGCAGTACCATGTATATTACAATGTTATTCACATTTGCCAATTTAAATTAACCTGAGTGTCCATCAATAGAAAAGGAGACACACACACACACACACACACACACACACACACACACACACATATTTGCCATGCAAAGGATGAGGCATTGTTATTTGTCATAACATGAATAAATGTGGAAGACATTACTTAACTAGGAAGACATTATGTTAAGTAAAATAAACCAGGCATTGAAAAATAAGTAGTGCATGATCTCATATGTATAGTCTCAAAAAGTTGATCTTATCGAAGTAGAGAGTAGAATGCTGGAACTGTGGTTACCAGGCCTGGGGTAGGAGGCAGTCATGGAATGAAGTGTTGGGGAGACATTGCCAAAGGAGGCAAAACTTCATTTAGATAGGAGGAAGAAGTCGAAGCATCTTGACCATAGCTAACATCACACTGTACACTGTATTCTTGAAAAAATGCTAAGACCATGGATATAGAGTTTTCTTACCACCAAAATGAGAACTATATGAGATAATAGATACACTCATAAGCTAGATTTTGTCACTCCACTGTGCACTATATTTCAAAATATCATCTTGTATGTGGTAAATGCATGCAATTTTACCTATCAGTTTTAAAAAACAGAAGTATCTATTTTCTTTTTGGTTTATTTATTTATTTTTATTTTAGAATGCTTTTTTTTTTTTTTTTTTTTTTTGTACCAGGAATTGAACCCAGGATGCTTTACTGATCCTGAGAATGCAGACATGGATTTCTCTGGGATACAGTCTTCAGTCTACTACACTACAAATCTATAGAATTTTCAAAACTTTTGTTGGAAGCATTAATTGACCCTCTTGGGGAGGCATAGATTATTTTGCAGATGTTTTAGCCCCAGAGATGAATAAGTGCCCATGAGTCAGAACTCACTCTGAGTCAGAACTCTGAGTCAGAACTCTGAGTCAGAACTCTGAGTCAGAACCCCTATGGGTGGAATTTGAAAACTGTCACTGAATTCAACTCCCCACTGATTTGTGGGCATGGTAAATGGGGTGATGCATAATCTTCAAGAACAGGGATCACAAAACCCGCTGCTTTGGTTCTAATTCAGATGCTAGGTACTAGGTCTTTAATCTCATACAACTCATATTAACCCTGCTGGCTTCCATTTTCTCTTATGTAAGAAGATGCCGGTAATTACACTTAAATTATGCAGTTTTTGATAAGATTAAGTGAAACAATTAATGTAAAGTGCTTAACACTTTGCTTAGCTTATAGAAAACACTTTGTAAATATTAGCTGCTTTATCAGAATTAATGGTATTACTGCTGTTATTGTTATTACTTTGAACTGGTTGTAGATAAGGAGAGTACAAAAGAAAGAATTTTAATGAAGGTTCATTGAAATGATCCAAGTTCCTGACAGATGATAATGAATTTATGGTACAATAGCATAGCCTGTAAGTAATGCATTTAAATGCTTTAAATTTATAACCCATGTGCATATGAATTACAGTAAAATAGATATAAAAATATATTTTTCAAGCTTAATTCCTATATAAAATGCACTTAAGTTTTGTATCAGGATATTGACTTAAATTATTCATAATCAGAAAACATTTTAAATATAATACTGAAATAAAAAATGCTTCACATCCATTATGCTGTCTTGAAAATTTATTTTATGAAGTAGAACGTATTAAATTTAATTAAAATCAATGATAAATTTATTGAAAATATTTTCCCCATTCTAAAACTTCAAAATTTAATAATAATATATATTAACATATTTAACAACCAAATCCCTAAGCTAAATGCTTCAAGTACATATTGATTTAATATAGCATACAAATAGCTATTTGAGAACTTTAAGTCTTATTTCAATGTAACTTACAGTAGAGGTGATTGATATAGAGTGTTCATTACTTCAGCTCATGAAATACTGCTGGTTTTATGCCTCCTGTTTACTGAATAGAATTGTGTGTTTTAGAATCATCATGGCTGTGATAAACCAGGAAACTCAATCCAGTGAGTGGATGAGAGAATTATGGATGTCACTTCTGAGCTGGATCATATAACTGTGGGCATATGCCTTCCCTAACATGCCCTTCTCACTGCCACAGAGACATGCCTTGTTCCAGACAGCAGTAAGAAAGATCCAGTTTTATCATGTGTCTCATGTGGCAAACCCTAACTGATCCTGGTTGACACAGGAAATGATGCAAGTGCTTCACCAATTGCTGATGTAAAAATAACAGCAAGCTGAAATACTACTGCATAATCCAGAGACGGTCACGGTGCAGTCGTCGCATGGATGGAGCAGCAGTCACTCATAGATGCATGGTGGGGAAGTGTTTGTCAAAGGTGGTGTGTCATGTTAACTTTGCATCCTTGGGGGAAAATATATTATTAACATAAGGTTATTGGTATTGGTTATTTTGGCAGGGTAGTATGAGAAAGATATTGATTAAAAATGAATTGGCAGGTATCCATGTAAAGTTTTAGGATATTAAGAAAAGTTACAAATTTATGGACTTGAGTATTAGGTTGAATCAACTGCTTCTCACCTCCAAAGAGCAAAAATTAAAATTAAATAATAAGGTATATTAAAAACTCTGCAGATAGAAAAGATTAAATCATTGTTGCTTTTATATATTAGTAAGAATTGTGGAGTGCGTTTAAAGTGGTTACAGGACATATTTCCAGTTGGAAAAAATAGATCAAGGATAAAAGCATAGATATATAACAATTGAAATGAGGTTGAAACAGACACAAATAAGTAGAAAGAGAGAGAGAGAGAGAATCAAGGAAGCAAAGTGTGATGGATCATTTTGGGTGGCAGCTTGGCTAGGCTAAAGTGTCCACCTGTTTTCTCAAACATCAGCCTACATGCAGCTGGAAGGTATTTATTAGATATAATTAGCATTTAAATTTATAGACTGTGAGTAAAACATGTCATCCTCCATGACGTGGGTGAGCCTCTCCACTAAGCTAAAGCCCTTAAAAGCAGAACTTGAGGTCTTCTCAAAAAGAAGCAGTTCTGCCTCGATTCTGAATCAAAGCGATGATACTTGAGCTTGTGACCTGCAGATTTCACTCAGTACTGCAACATCACTTTGTCCCTGAACTTGCGGCCTGCTGACCTGCTCTATGCATTTGAAACATGTAATCTCCTGAGCCAGTTCTCTCATCTTTGGAATATGACTCCTCCAATTGAAGTATATAAGTCTAAACCTAATAAAATACACACAGAAAAACTAAATTCTATTGAATATAATCAAGTAAGATCTGAATAAATGAACACCATGTTTATGAATCAGAAGAGTAACTATCATTAAAAGGCCAGTTATTCCAACTTGGTCTGTAGAATAAACACAATCCCAATCAAATCCAAGCAAGGAACTTTATAGATACAAACCAATTGATTCCAAAGTTTATACTGTAGACAAAAATCCTACACTACTCCCAAAAATACTGAAAAAGAGCAAAGTTGTAAGAGTTACAGTATTTGACTTCAAGAATTAATGCAAATTTACAGTAATCAAGACAATATGGTTTGGTGAAAGAAGAGATACAAAGGTTATAATTAAACTGAAGCTCCATAAATATTCCACACAAATATGTCTAAAATGTGTTATTCAAAATGGATCTTAGACCTCGATATAATAGAATAAAATTTGAAAGAAGGAGATTTTTGTGATTCTGAGATAGGCAAAAATTTCTTAGGTATGAGACCAAGAACACAGCATGTAAAATAAAAAAACATGGCAAATGAAACTTCATTAAAATTAAGTGCTTTTGTTTTTAAAAGGTCATTTTTTTCTTTTAAAGTAAAGTGCAGACTAAAAAAAAGTTCATGCAAATCACATTAGACAAAAGTCCTCAGACTATAGATACTAAAAGGCTATTATCTAAGTAGACAAATAGTACATTTTTAAGTGGACAAAACACTTGGAAAAGTATTTTTAAAAAAGATTTATGGATGGCTGCTAAACTCAAAAGACATTCAACATCATTAGTCATTAGAAAATGCAACTCAAAACCATAGTGAGGCATGTGATCAAGTAATGCATTAACTGTGCTAAATCCATAGGGTAGGATGAGAACAGGGTTCCTCCTCTGGGCTCTTCTTACCAAAACCCCATAAATCATTGTAACCTAAAAAAAAAAAAATCAGAGAATTAAATGAAAGAAAATTCTAAAGGAATGCCTGATCAGTATTGCTCAAAACTGCCTGGATGATCAAAATCAAGAAAAGTGGGAGACTGTCAGTCACAAGGCGACCTGGAAGGCATGAGGACTGAACACTGTAGAACCATAAGAGCGTCTCAGGGAGCAGAGCCAAGTGACCCAGATAACAGCAGACTCTGACACCAGGGTCAGAAACATCAGGACCTAAAAAGAACATCTGAGGCTTCAGCTGAGATTCTTGGACTCCCTGGTTCAGAACTGCTGTAAATGACCACTGGACCCAACCTCAGGAAACAATGTCTGCAATCAACCTGTCACTACTCCACCTTGTACACTGGGTTACCTCTGAGGAGCATTAACTTGCTGTTTGGTTTCCCTGCAGGCAGATCAAGTGTCACACTGACTTCCCTGATATGCATGAGCACTACAGGACTTTCAGCCTGATGGCTTCGCTAGACAGGAATTCCGGGGTGTCCCTCTTGGGACTGGGGAAGTGCACTTTGCCTCGTGAAAGGCATGGATAATTGCTGACCTGTAGGGCAGACTGTGTTGGTCCTTAATGCTGGTGACCAGCTCTTTGGAGCACCTTGCCTTCCTGGCACAGGGTAGAATTGCAATTCTTGTCTCCCTTGTTTGGCTGTGGTCATGTGACTAATTTGAGACAGTGAATTATAGACAGAAAATGTGTGTCACCTGTGTGTCACATTTGACTTCTTCTTCCTCCTTCACTCTGCTAGAGCAGTGTTCCAGAGAGTCCCCGAGGCCCGAAGGATGACAGGATGGTAAGGAGTTCAGGCCCCGTGGAGCCAGTGGACACACAGCATGAGCAAGAGATGTGTTCTTTAAGACCACTGAAATTTGGGGAGTTGTTCTTACAGCAGTATAACCCAGCTCATCTTGACCTGTTCTGGCTTATGTAGAGCCTGTGGGACCAAGGATAGGCTTAGTGGTAATCTCTGAATTACTATTTCTAGAAAAATCCACTCAGACTAGTAAACATAATTGTACAAAAGGAAATTTGTTTGAACATCCTATATCTGTGTTCCTGTCAGTAAGTACATATTTTTTTAAAAATCCCCCCACACACAAACGCACTAGGAACAGATGGAGAAGAACAGCCGTTGTCCATCCAAAGGGGAACACTGTTGGAAGTTGAGAATGGGTAAAAGAATAAGACTTTTTTTTTCTTTTCTCCACTTCTGGGTGCCATCAGCCTGTGGCATCCTCTCCAAACTCAGGGAAAGCAGAAAGCTTCTCAAATGTGAAATTCATGATACTATGTCCCGACTCTGACCCCTTGCCTAAGAAACTCTTGACCTGTATCTGTTCTCACTCCCTTCTTTTAGTTTCAAATTACATCTTGGAATCTTAACTGCAAATTCTTTCCCAATAATTGGAACTAGAGTTAAAAGATAATAGAAAATTTGTAAATATTATCTTGATAATTATATTGTATTTGTTTGATAAGCATATCTTAACTTACCGATACATTGCAGCATTTCAGAAAGTGATAAATAAAGCAAGAATTCTCTCTCTCTCTCTCTCTCTCTCTCTCTCTCTCATTGTTGTTATTGTTGCTGTTTGAGGTGGAGTCTCACTATTTTACCCAGTCTGGTCTCAATTTAGTGGACTCAAGTGATCCTCTTGCCTCATCTTTCAAAGTAGCTGGAATAATAGGCACAGGCCACCATGCCCAGCTAGCACACACTTTTAATAAGAATTTTTACAGTCATGTCAAGAAACACCTACAGCTATCTAGCCCAAAAGAAGGAAATGAGAAAAAATTTATACATAGATGCGTGTGTGTGTGTGTGTCTGTGTGTGCGTGTGTCTGTGTGTGCGTACTGACAAAATAAGAATGTTGTGTGGTGAGTATATTTGCATGTGTGCTGAAGAAATTCAGTAATAACTGGTTCTCCTAACCGATCTCTCTTTGATATCACTTGGTATCTCTGTGCTAAATATATAAATTTATTCTGGAAAGAAGATAGCGACTTCTAACCTGATATGTCTAAATAACAGTCATAGGTCAATTGAGTATTGTTTGCTTCTCAGATAGAGGACTTGTTATTTTTGAATAATGATTCATGCCCAATGACACAAGGACTTGGCTCTAATTTCTGAGCTCCCAAATTTAACAAGTGCCAACAAATACATGGTGATTTTCCAGCTATGCCATATTTACATGATGTGAAATAAACCAGCACCTGCCCTCAGCAACCTAGCTACTTATGTAAACATTTTCTTTGTATGATATATAAAATTCCTCTTTCCGGACTGCCTTGACCTGACATAGTCCATTATCTTCTCGTGAGTTTCTTCATTAGCAAGTTAATATGCTTTGACATGTGCTCAAGATCAATTTTTCTAAGAAATTATGCTCTAACAACCCATAACCCACACACTCTATCAACCGGCGATGCTGCCGCCCAATTCTAAGAGAATAAAATGAAGTTGTCAAGGGTAAAAATCATTTGATTACTGCACACTCCTCGCTGATCTACAAGGCTGTAATTATGTCCTCTGAATACACTGCTCCTGCAGTGTCACTCGGGTGCCTGGTCCTAGGTGTTCTTTGTGTTTGTTTCCTCATTACTTCTTACATTAATGACTAGGAAGCCCCTTTGTCCTCCAAATTACAGGTCGCATGTGCTCATCCCTAACACACCCTTGGATCAGTTTCCTCCTGTAGCTTGTAAACACACCCAGGCTACCTACCCTCTGACTCACAACTGATATATAGGTAAGGAAGGGGTCCCCACAACCTGCATCTCCCTCCAGCTCTCCCTCACCTTATGTCCTTGCACTTGAACTCATCAAAAGAGATGATTTTTTTTTCAAACACAGTTTATATGAATAATGACTGAATATTGTCATGGAAAAGTTGTCAGTGACCAGGAAAACAGCTAGTAAACAGTCTGATTGACTAAATAAATAAGTGTTCAGATAGCATTTCCATTTAGAAACTGGGCCCCATTCAGGAAAAAAAAAAGTTCTTTTTAGTGAGTTCTTTAAGATTTAATGCAATGTTTTATATTCAAAATGGCTGGTTTTCAGTTCTCCAATACTTAGGAACTATAAATAAAACATAAAAATTATTTGACTGATTTCAGCTGATTACCTTTCCATATGGAGTGAAACCCATGAAAGTTAAGCAGCTGATGACTTTAAATGGGATTGAAGTTATTTAGTAATTTATACTTGTATTCCTTAAAGACTTATTTAGAATTATTAATTAAAAAATGTAATCACGAGTGCCTTGCTCTCTCACACACAGACATATATATGATAATCTCACGTGCATAATGAGAGGCACACACCATAATAAATCACAAGTTTCTGAATGTCAAGGATGCCACTGTTTGCATAGTAGATTCTTTTGGGAAAAGATTCAAAGCTCATTCCCCCAATTACATTTCATTATCCAGACATTTAACATCATGAAAATCCCTATGAGGTAAACTGAAATATTCAGCTTTTCATCTAAATGCTTTGTTGTTGGATAGATACAGATTTCTGCAAGGTCAAGTGGTGGTAACACATATATCTCATAGTTCAAAGGTAAAGAAAAAGAAATCAAAGCAGTAAAGTTTCCTTATGGAGAATTCTAATGTAAGGCACGTGCAACATACAGTTTAAGCAGAGTTTATTGAAATGCATCAATTTATTTTAGCTTCCATTAAGAGGATATATTTCAATTTAACCATACAGGAAATGGTAGAGTATAATAAAAATAAATGAAATTGTAACTCCCAAATTGTTTAAATACATATTATTTTGGGGGGTGGATGTTGTTAAATAATTTATGGTGTATCTCCTTTTATTTTTTATTCATTCTCTTAATTATACATGGCAGTAGAATTCATTTTGTCATAATTATACAAGCAAAAGTGAATAAATATTACATCTTAAACATACTTTCTCCATCTGTCTTTTTATGAGAATAAATCATATTCTCAAAATCTTCCTATGGAGGCACCTCTTATAGGGAAGCATGTGAGATTCCTTTCTGATGTTTCAAAAACATTTTATTATTTATTTATATACCTCAAACAATATTTACTTTGATTTTTAACTTTCTTCACATAGAAGGAAGTATTCTAAAATTCAAATTATGTGATATTTTATAATATGTAGTTTATAAAATCTCCCTCTGCAACTTTTCAAATCCAATTCTGCATTATACTTATTAAAAGCAATATGCCATATGGATCCATGGAGATAGAAATCTTTCATTTTAATCACTCTATGCTATTTCTCTCCTGCTGCATGAGCACATTACAACTTTTTATCCATTTTATTATTGGTGGATATATATCTGAGTGTTCAGTATTATCATAACTAATACTATTTTTTTTCTTATGACAAATAATGCCTATCTCCATATGGAATTTACCAAGAAATGTAAATAGAAGTAGCAGTGCTGAGTTTCAGCATATACACTTTCTCTATTTTACTAGTTATTACCAATTTCTAAACAAACTGCATTTTTGTGATAAGGACACTTGACACAATGTCTGTACTCTGAGTACATTTTCCAGTGTGTGATACACTGCTGCTGACTATAGGCACTGTGCTCTGTGGTATAGACCTACAGTTTATTTATGGTACATAAATGAAACTTCAGACTTTGACTAACTCTGTTTCCCTCTCTCCCAGCAATGGATAACCACTACCTACTCCCCACTTCTGAGTCTGACAACTTAAGATTCTTCATACAAATAGTACCATGTAGTAGCTGCCCTTATGTTTATTTCACTTAGCATGATGCTCTTGAGGGACATCCATGTTGTCAGATATGGCAGGATTCCCTTCTTTGTAAGGACACATGCTATGCCATCCTATGTATGAATACATTTTCCTTACTCATACAAGTGTCACTGGAGACTTAGGCTGGCTCTATGTCTTGGCCATTGTGAATAACTCTCAGGTAGCATATGCCAGCAGAAGTGGATTGCTAGATCACATGGTGGCTCTGTTTCAAATTTTTTGAGGCAGTAGCTTCAGAAAAAGGAAAATGAAAACATGATACAAGAAAACTATGGGATAAACAAAATTGGAAAACCTTAGCTAGACTCACAGGGGGAGAAAAGAAAAACCAGTATAATCATTGATGCAGCAGTATCCCTATAGAGCGCTTTATAGCTAGACTGTGGAACCAATCTAGATGCCCCTCAATAGATGAATGGATAAAAAAAAATGTGGCATCTATACACAATGGAGTATTATGCAGCACTAAGAAATGACAAAATCATAGAATTTGCAGGGAAATGGATGGCATTAGAGCAGATTATGCTAAGCAAAGCTAGCCAAGCCCTAAAAAACAAATGCCAAATGTCTGCTTTGATATAAAGAGAACAACTAAGAACAGAACAGGAAGGAAGAGCATGAGGAAAAGACTACAGTAAACAAAGACGAATGGGGGGAGAGAAACGGAGAGGGAAGGGAAAGCACATGGAAATAGTAGGAGACCTTCAATGATACATAAAATTATAAGAGGTTATGAGGGACAAGGGGGAGGGAAAAAAAGGGAGAGAATTGAACAACAGCAGGGGAGGTAGAGAGGGAAGATGGGAGGGGAGGGGAGGGGAGGTGGGATAGTAGGGGATAGGAAAGGTAGCAGAATACAGCAGTCACTAATATGGCATTATGTAAAAAGGTGAATATGTAACAGATGTGATTCTGCAATCTGTATTTGGGGTGAAAATGGGAGTTCAAAACACAATTTGAGTCAAATGTATGAAAGATGATGTATCATGAGCTATGTAATGCTTTAAATAATCAATAAAAAAAATTAAAAAAAAAACAGGAAGGAAATAGCTCAAATAAAACTAGAAATCAGAGGAGAACTTATAACTGATACTCTCAAAATAAATAAATAAATAAATAAGAATTATTTTCAATAATAACATGCTAATTGGACAAAAAAATCAAAAATGATGACTTACTAGAAATCTACAACTTACCAATATTGAATCAAAAAGAAATAGCCAAAACAGAGCCTTGAAAATAAGAAGATTGCATCAGCAATAAAAATCATCCAACCAAGAAAAACCCAGAACCAGATGGCTTCATGGATAAATTCTACCAAATATTTTAATAAGAGCTAATATTATTACTTGTTAAATTCCTCCAAGAAACAGAGAATGTTTCCAAACTCATTTTATGAGTCTATGAGGCTATCATTTCGTGATGCCAGACAAAAATATCATATGAAAGGAAACCTACAGAACTACACTGTTGACAAACACTAATGCAAAAGTTTTTAACTCTGTGTTAGCAAGCCAATTCAACAGCAATACATGAGAGTCACACACCATGGTGGGAAGAGATTTATCCCTGGGAGGCAAGGACAGTTTCTTATACACAAATCAATCAATATGATACACCACATTAGAAGAATGAAGGGTGAAAATCATATGGTCATCTTGAGAGATGCAGAAAAAAGGAAAAAATCGGATAAAATTCAACATATTCTCATAATAAAAGGTATCAACAAATTATTTATACAAAGAACCTAACTGTAACATAGTAAAGTCTATGTGTGTAAAAACTATAGCTGGTTAAAAATCTGAAAGAATTTTTTCTAAGATCTGGAAAATAATTGAAGTTTCCTTATTCCTAGTTCCATTCAACATAGTATGATAAGTTCTAGCAAGAGAAATTAGGGAAAGAAAAGAAATAAAGGGTATCCAAATCAGAAAGGAAGAAGCAAAGAAATCTGTTTATCAAGAACCTGAGCTTCTATGTAGAAAATATTAATGATGTCATGAAAAAAAAAATTTAGAACTAACAAAAAAGTTCAGTAAAGTTGTGGTGTATAAAACAACATAACAATAAACTGTATTCTATACACTAACAACAAATGATATGAGAGGAAATTTAGAAATTTGCAATAGCATCAAAAAGAATGAAATACTTAAGAATAAACTTAACCAAAGAGGTGAAAGACTTGGACAGTGAAAATCATAAAACACTGATGGTAGGAATTAAAGCACACACTTATTGTTGTTTGTCTTCATAATAGCTACCATTCTGACTGGAGTGAGATGAAATCTTAGAGTGGTTTTGAGTTGGCTAATTGCTAGTGATGATGAACAATTTTTCATATATTTGTTGATGGATTGTATATCATCTTCTGAGAAGTGTCTGTTTAGGTCCTTGGTCCATTTATTGATCGGGTTATTTGTTCTTTAGGTGTTTAGCTTTTTGAGTTCTTTACCTAGAGATTAGTGCTCTATCTGATGTGTGAGGGGTAAAAATTTGCTCCCAAAATGTAGGCTCTCTATTCATCTCACAGATTGTTTCTTTTGCTGAGAAGAAACTTTTTAGTTTGAGTCCATCCCATTTATTGATTCTTAATTTTAATTCTTGCACCAAAGGAAGTTGGGGCCTAATCCCACATGATGGGTATTAAGGCCTACTTTTTCTTCTATTAGACACAGAGTCTCTGGTTTAATTCCTAAGTCCTTGATCCACTCTGAGTTGAGTTTTGTGTATGGTGAGAGATAGGGATTTAATTTCATTTTGTTGCATATGGATTTCCAGTTTTCCCAGCACCATTTGTTGAAGAGGCTATCTTTTCTCCAATGCATGTTTTTAGCACTTTTGTCTAATATAAGACAATTGTAATTTTGTAGATTAGTCTCTGTGTCCTCTATTCTGTACCATTGGTCTACCACTCTGTTTTGGTGACGATGCCATGCTATTTTTGTTACTATTGCTTTTTAAGGTATACTTATACAGGGCTGGTGGGACTGCAAATTGGTGCAGCCAATATCGAAAGCAGTATGGAGATTTCCTGGAAAATTGGGAATGCAACCACCATTTGACTCAACTATTCTTCTCCTCAGTCTATACCCAAAGGACTTAAAAATAGCATACTACGGGGACACAGCCACATCAATGTTTATAGCAGCACAATTCACAATAACTAAACTGTGGAGCCAACCTAGATGCCCTTCAGTAGATGAATGAATGAATAAAAAATGTGACATATATAGCCAATGGAATATTACTCAGCAATAAAAGAGAATAAAATCATGGTATTTGCAGGTAAATGGATGAAGTTAGAGAAGATAATGCTAAATGAAGTTAGCCAATCCCCCCGCAAAAAATGCTAAATTTTTTCTTTGATATAGGGAGGCTGATTCATAGTGGGATAGGGAGGAGGAGCATGGGAGGAATAGACAAACTCTAGATAGAGCAGAGGGGTTGGAGGGGAAGGGAGAGGGCATGGGATTAGTAATGATGGTGGAATGTGATGATCATTATTATCCAAAGTACAGATATGAAGACACGAATTGATGTGAATATACTTTGTATACAACCAGAGATATGAAAAATTGTGCTCTATATGTGTAATAAGAATTATAATGCATTCCGCTGTCATATATAAATAAAAATAAATAAATAAATAAATCATACACAAATAATTGGAAAGACCTTACATGTCCATAGATTGACGGGATTAATGCTATTAAAATGCCCACAATACCAAAAGCAATCTACAATTTTGGTGCATTGTCTATCAAATGATGTTTTTCATAGAATTAGAAAAGGCAATCCTAATATTCCTATGGAACTGTAAAAGATCTCCACTCACCAAAGCAATGTTAAGAAAGAGAAAAGCTGAGGGAACCACATTTCCTGACATCACACTATGCTACTAAGCCATAGTAATGGGGCAGTATGGATCTGACATAAACAGAGATGTAGATCAAAGGAATAGGGAGTCCAGAAGTAATCCCAACTACATACAGTCAAGTGATCTTTGATGAGTGTGTCAAACAAACACACAACAGGAAAAGAATATTCTCTCAAATCAACATGGTATGGAAAACTGGATATCCACATGAAAATCAAAGTTGTTTAATGAAGACTATCAAATGCCTTAAATTGGGGACATTAAACTGCCCTTCAACTCTTGCTCCTCATCTACAAGGTTGGGATAAAACTGAAGCTATTCAGGCTTCCCTTTTTATCTGGGGGTTTAGTCATGGTAGATTAATTTTAAAAGGTGCTAAAGTGGTTTACTTTCAGTCTTAGTTTCAACAGGGACCCCCACTACTGTGAAATTAGGCTGAGTAATGAGTATGCTGTATGTTAGGGAGAGGATCGCTCAATTAGCAGAGCATGCTAAGGCCAGCATTGTTCTGCCATGAGAAGTTGGCAGGAAAAATAGGATTATTAGGAACAGAGTAGTTTATTTGCTGTATTTACACTTCCTGCATCCATGGTAAAAGAAAGGGTACTGACCCCCATTGTCCTAAGCTGAAACAGAGGCTCTAGAAAGGAACGGCAGGAAGGTTTGGATGAGCCCCTATAGTTTGGCGAACATGGAGCGTGTCTGATCACACTGGCAGAGTCCAGAGGAAGGACAGTGGCTGCACCTGCCCTGCCTGGGGAAGGATGAAGAGGCCTACATTGGGAAGGAGCCGTCTTCCCCACAGTGCAGAGCTGTGCATGTCCTGACAGGGCTGCCCTGTGTGGGGAAGAGAACTGTGACCCCAGCACAGTACTAAGACCCCCAAATGTCCAGGGCTTGAGGGCACCTGGAGATGCCAGCGGAATCAGTGTTGTCACCATCACGGGGTCTGGAGGTCCCACTGGGTCTCCCTTTCCACCAAGCATTCTGTGAGCCCCTCCTCTTTTGTCCTGGTATAAGAAACAGAACAATTGGAAGAAAGTGGAGGAAAATGTAAATAAGAGAAAAAGAATGAACTTATTTTGAACTCCTTTCAGGGCAGGCTTCCCAACCTGATAATGATCTAGGCTAGAGGAGACAATTTTTTTAATTTTAAATTGAATTAAGAATAGGGCTAGGCAATAAGTCTAGACTGTAACTTTAATTGGTTTAAGGACTTTTCATTATAGGAGATTGAATAAACAAGCCATGGAGTATGTCTTAGATTTTATCAAAGAGAAAAGAAAGAAATATCCAACAAAGCAATCTGGAAAATGTAGTGGAAAAAAATGAGGTTGTTTATATGCTCTGAATCTGGCTTATTTCGTTATATATTTACATTTATATCTCAAAAATCTCATTGATTCAAACAATATTTACTTAATGTTTACCCACTAGGTGATAAACATTCATAATACAGGGATTAAAATAATGGACACTGAATATTAATATAATAGAGGGAAACAGACATTTGACAAATATCTTCCCAACACCTATTTAATGACAATTGTGATATATGTGATGAAGAAAAAATGTAGGGTATTTAGGAAGCTTGAATTAGGAGCTAATTCATACCAGACAGCACAAAGGAATTGAGATCTGACGTATCAGTGGTGTTAATCAGATGACTAAGCAAGGAGAAAACATTCAGAAGGAACAGTCTATGGGAAGAAGTTGGTGCAGGGCAGGCATATTTAGGAGATGGAAGGGACGCTGGGGTGATGATCAGGAGGATTGGCAGAAGACTGAGGTTGAGAAGGTGGTCTATAAACAGAGGTCAGATTGTACAAGGCCTAACGAATTTTGAAGGTTCATTAATAACCCTGGAGAATCGTTGAAGCTTTTGATTAGGGCTAATATATGACTGATTTCCCCCTTTAAAACAACAGGCAACACAATTAACTGCTAGGAGGTGAACAAGGGTAGAGATGGATCAAAAGTTTGGTTAAGCCATTTGCATTAGCTCAGAAAGGAAGCAAGCCAGAGAAGATGAGAGAAAGGAATGTATTTGAGAAACACTGAAGACCTAACACAGACAGGAGTTGATGAGAAATGAGGATGGTGAAGAAAAGGTGAGTTCCAGGAGGTGTTTCTGAGATGGTATCCTGGGGAAGAAACAAGTGTAGAGCAGGTACGTGGAGAAAGCAGGCAGAGAACTTGACTTCCAAATGGAGCCCAGGAACCTTCTGGGATAGAGACATAAATTTGGTGTTAAAGGAATTGGAGCTGTCATATTTAACACCAGAAAAATGAGTGGCATATCTATAGAAACAAATACAGTGAGAAAATGAAATTGCAATCCAAGAACAAGGCAAGAAAGAGAACTTGTAGAGAATGAGCCAGAAGGACCGAGAAAGGCAGGATCATGTGGTAGGTACCATGACACCAAAAGAGCAGAACCCTTCGTGAATAAAGCATTCACCTGTGAGGTCCAAAAGTTTAAAAATGTTCCCACTGGGTGTTGGCCATATGAAGACCTTTGATGAGAATCACAAAAGTAATTTTTATGGAGAAAATGGGGCCAGACTCAGGTTAAATTGGGCTCACCAGTAACTAAAGAGCAATAAAACTGTAGGACAGAGCTCGTATACAGGAAGGGTGACTGTGATTTTCACAGAGAGCTCTGACTTATGCTTACTGTTCAGACAGTTATAAATGTTTCCCCTTGTATGTTCAAAAAAAAGTCCCATTATGTGATCACCTTAAGATGGGAAGTAGGGTTGAGATAAAGATCATAACTGATAGAGCAGCAGGTAAAGGGCTTTGAGTATCCAGGAGTAAAATACCAGCACTTTGCAAATCCTGAGACATGTGCTATTCCAGATCACTGAAATTTTCCCCAGGGATTTTTAATCACTACAGTACTTTTTTATGTCATGCTTTTAATGGAAATCGTTCTGAAACATTAGATATTCTCATACCTTCTAAAATAAAATATGGTGACTACAACTTGATCATTCTGGATCATTAACTTATGACAATATGTTGGTTTATTCTACAATACCCTTGAACAGAAAACACTGTGTGACAGTCTGCAGCTATCATTCACTAAATTGCCTGTGCACGTGTCTGGTTATACCTGTGTGTGAATAGAGGGGAGGGGTGTGCCTGGTGGCTGAGGTGGAAGAGGTGATATGAGCCTGAATGTCAGCAGCCATGCAGGAACAGGAAGGATGCAGGAGTGTGGGGACAAATTGATTTCAAAGAGGGTTGGGAATCCAGAGGAGAGGAGGTGTGTGGATGCATTTGGATCTTAAGTGTGTTGAAAGGCATGAGTTCCAGGAGGTGTTTCTGAGATGGTTGGGGTTACAATATTTGCATGTTGAGATTAACTGTGCTCTGGGTGTTGGGTCTGGCTGTTTTATCCATATGTATTCTGGGATTTAAGATAATGCGTGTTACAATTAGGGATCATGTACATACCTGGGTTGGGATGCTCGTGTGTGTACACATGAGTGAGCACAAGTGCACTGAGAAGAATGTGCATTCAACGAGATGGATGTGTATCCCTGAGTGTTAGGCGTGCTTTGTGGGCACTTCTGTGTCTCCACTGAGGTGGGAGTCAGTGTGCACATGGAATATATGATTTTTTTTCTTGTTGTTTCTATTGGGCTTCAACTTCTCATTGTGACTAATATGCTTAGTTGAAAGGCCTTTTCTGTACCTTTATGAAGTACTGTTTCTGATCTAAGATAAAATATCATTCTAAGATTATGTGTAAAAAAAGCAGAACTCCCTCTGAGCAATGGCAAGTGCCACACTATTGTGAGCAATGTTAAGTATTCAGTTATAACAAAGAATTGGTGACTCAGAGATTTTCCTTTTTTGAAACTCTCAGTTTGATCATGGAAAACATTTGCAAGATTTTTCTTCCAGAAATTGCATAAACTTAATGGTCATCATTACAAATTCATTTCCCAGATATAATACATATTAGAAAACTGTTGGGAAAAAACTCACTAGACATATTTAGATAATGGAAAACATGTGACAAGGGAAGACCTGGCGAATATATGGCAAGGATAACTAGGTCTTTGGGCTTAGAAAGCATCTAAGGTGTGTTTTGTTTCCAAATTTTGACAAAATAATTGATTTTGAGTATATTTTTCTGATCATAATTTCCCTACTGGCTATTAGCCAGTCTCCCTGTTTCTCTCTAAGCTCATTTTACAGCTCTTCCTAGAACACCATTACTGAGGAGGTGAAGGGCAATGTTTGGCTGCAATTTCTGGAATACATTATCTGCATATAACTAGCCTTAGGTTTAAAATAAAACTGGGTTGAGAATATGTGAGAAAATGGAAGATTTAAGAGCATAACTAAATCAAAGAGAGATTTCAGCAGCAATATGAAAATTCTAGACCACTGACAATTCTCTTCTCTCCTGAACAGATAAAAGGATAAAAATTAATCATCTTGAGTGGAGCCGGGAAAGGCATGAAAAAGCCAACTGCAACAACTTAAGCTGAAGTTGCAAGTTCAGGCAGAGAAACTGCCTAACTCAGAGACCTTGGTCCAATCCATTTTATCTGACAGTGGGAGAAAGATTTTCAGTAACAGAATCACATTAGGGAATAGAGGGCAAAGAGCCACAGGAGAACAGGGAGCTTGGCTGCTACTCTGGGGGCCAGCTCACAATGAGATGCTTTAGTTTACTGGACTCTGAGATGGAATAAAAGTCTCTTTCCAGTAAGGACCTTTGGAAGGTTTGTGAGAGCATCTTGATACCAATCTTCATGTACTGTTCTGAGATGATTCTACTGTCAGTGTCCAGTTTCAAATTTATATTTTTGTATGCACACCAAAGGACCCCATGTTATGGTCTCTTCAGACTGTGGGTTAAGAACATTTAAGTGAAGTCAAATCAGAGGTGAGAAATGGTAAATTACTGAAGAGGTGTCACACATAGCATAATAACAAACTCTGAGTTATTTAGCTGATGGTTATTCTGGTACTGAGCTGTTCCTTTTCTCATTGTTTATATTCTCTCCTGCTGATTATTTGCTTCAGACCATTTACTTCATCAGAAACAGATTGAGAAGAACATCACACACACAAACAAACAAACAAATCAATTTTGTTGTCATAGTGAAAAGTCTGGGTAGAAAAAGTAGTTTTGGCAGTGGATCAGAAATGTTGTTCTGCAAAGGGCTGGCTTGTGAATACTTTCTAATTGTGAGTCCTAAAGTTTCTGTCACAACTATTCATCTCTGCCATCCTCACATGAAAGCAACCATGGATGATATGTAAATGAATAAATATGGCTGTTTATTGTATTAAAATTTTAAAAGTAGTGGTTTATAAAAAATTCTATTATCAATTTAAAGAGTCACCAATTTTAATCAGTTCTTCCAGAAAATAAAAAATGGGAAGACCCTTTCCCAACTTATTTTATGAGGGCAAAATTATCTTAATCTCAATGTCTGATAATAACAGTGGGATAAAAGAAAATTACAGATCAATGACTCTCATCAAATTAGATATAAAATAAACCTTGAACATATTGGTCAATCAAATTAAATTGTGTGAACATAATTATACAACATAACACAATAACACTTATTCCAGATTTACCAGGCTGGTTCAATATTCAGAACTCTTATCAATGTAATCTATCATATCAATAAGCTAAGTAAGAATATTCATATGATATTTCAATTAATATATAAGTCAAAACCCCATATATAATAAGAAATCCCATCAAAATAAGAACAAAGAGGAACTGCCTCAATTCATAAAGGTATCTACAAAGAATCTATGATACCACAATGGCAAAAGACCACAGGTCTCCCTCTCAGATCAGAGACAATATTGTCTACTCTTAACATTCTTATTTAGCACCAAAAGTTCTAGCCACTGCAATATAGCAAAAAGGATGAAAAGAGGCATGCAGATTAGAAAGGAAGAAATAAAATCATTCCTGTTTTCAGACGACATGACAGTGTGAATAAAAAACGACGAGAATCTACAGAATACTTCTAGAAGAGATACATGAGTTCAGACTGGTAGCAAGATCAATGGACCAAAAGAAAAAGAAAGAAATAGTTCTTCTATATAATAAGAAAATTAAGTACTTGTACAAAGAAAATTAAGTACTTGTACAAAAATCCAACAAAATATGTACAGAAAATATATACTAAAAAAAGAAAAATGCTGATGACATAAATTTTTAAAACACTTTAAAAATGAAGGGAAATATTTTCCCTTATGTTGAAAGTGATTAATATCAAAATCTCATCAATGGCTTCTTTAGACATGCACATGCTTATTCTAACGTTTGTGGAATGGCCTGAACCCTAGAAGAGTAAAGCAATCCTGACCAAGGATAAAGTGGGAAGAATCTCTCTAGCTGGTATTGAAATTTACCATATGGCTACATACAGTGGGTATTGGTAGAGGAACAGGAACAAAGAACAACAGAATAGAAAAGAGAAATCAGAAATAGACCCAGAGAAATTCCCTGATTGATTTTGACAAAGGTTCAGTTCCCTGGAGGAAGGACAAACTTCTCAATAAATGTACTTGGAGCCACTATACATACTTAGGCAAAAATAAACCTTGCCCTATACCTCACACTCTAAAAGTCTAACTCAAGCATGCATGGGGTCCTGGGTTCAATTCCAGCACACACCACACTCACAGATATACACACCCACAAACTCAAAGTGGATCATGGACCTATATTAAAAAGATACAGCTATAAGAATTTTAGAAAAAAAATAAAAGAACATGTTCAACATGTAAAGTTTGGCAAAGAATTCATAGATTGAACATCAAAGCAGGATATATAAAAGGAAAAATTATAAAGTTGGACTTCACAAAAATTAGTGAAATTAATAAAATTCATAGAAGTCACAAAAGTAAATCTACCTGGTGTGATTTGTCCCATAGCCTATAATATGATGATCTCTTGTTTCATTGATTAATTATTGTGAATTTTGACATTTATCTTGGACTATTTCTCAAGTCATGTCAGCATGAAGTAATTAAGACTCTAACATGCAAACACCCCTGTCTCAGGTGCTATAGCAAGCAGCAAAACACTGAATAAGTTATCGGTACACAGATGCTCACAGGTTTTTGGAAAAGCAATGCATCAAGGGAAATATATGTGCAAGATGAAGTTAAGGCATAGTGACAAATGCTAAATGTTCATTATGGGGAAAATCTAAATTATAAGAATTCCAAGATGAAATCACCCTGTGATCAATTAGTGATGACTTTGTAGAGAGGGTACAATTAAGTTTCATGAGAACAATGAAGTTATTTCATTAGCAAAGGATCTAAAAGTAATATTTAAAAAGGATAGCAAATAAGGATGGATTATCAGATAAGACATAAATATCTACTTTAGTAATTTCAAATATATGAAATTGCTAGTGATACATAATATTTAAAAATATATATTCTTTATGTACTATAATGATTTGAATATGTTTTCTTCAAAAACATATATTTAATAAACATAAATATTTAATCAGGAATAATATATTTATGTTCATAGATTGAGCATTTATATCATTGTAATTGAAAAAAATAAGTAAATGGTCTATTTATCATCAGCTACTATATGGGCTCAAATGCCTATATTTAAGTACCATAACCTACACAGGTAAATTATGGATTGTTTAATGCTTTATTTGGTAGCACCATTCAAATACCTCTTATAGACAAATGCATTGATGTATACCAATATAATATTTGGCCAAGGTAATAACATGCATAGTCAATAATACTCAAAATTGAAATATAATGTCATCATTATTATTGTTGTTAAAAATACATACATATCATTTATTAACAGGAAAATGTGTAGAATCCAGAACAGGTCAAACATGAAAATTCATCAAATCAGAGACAGCTAAATATTTAAGAAACTTGTTTTTCCAACACTGATGTTGCAATGGTTTTCAGGGAAAATAGATCCTCCTTCAAGAGAAGTTTTGATGTACTACTATGCAGTAACATGTCTCTAGATTATAATAATGTACTTTGTATTTCAAGAAACTAGAAATATTGTGAAAGTTTTTGCCATAAAGAAATGACAAACATTTGAGGATGGATAGATAGATAGATGTGTGTGTGTGTGTGTGTGTGTGTGTGTGTGTGTGTGTGTATATATATATATATATATATATCCTTACATACATACATATATCTATATATATTAAACCTGATTTAAACATGTACAATATATGCATGTATCAAAATATCAAATTACTTCATAAATACATGCAATCTTTGTTTTTATGTAACATCTAAAAATGTATTTTAAAAGTTAAATTGTGTTTAAAAATGAGTTAAGAACTGAACACCTTTACCAACAATCACAAAAGTGTCAGCTGAGAATCTGCTTGAACCAGGAAGAGAGAGAAGTGAAAGAACCAGTAAGAACGTAACAAACAAGGTGAGCCAACTCTAGTTGCTGACTCCCTTTATTGAACCCAGTTCTGGAACCCCTACAGGAACAAGAAGGATGCTGATGGACCTTTACAGCCATTGCTCAAGTCCTGTAGAGTGGCAAAAGGTGGATGAGGTAGGAGGTGACAGCCCAGAGCAAAAAAGCGAGCGTTGCCCGATGGGCAACAGAGGTCACGGAGGTCCCATTAGGAGCACTTTATTATTTACTGGTGCTCCTTTATTCTTCCCTGCATTGCTCTGGTCCAGTGCTGTCCACTTCTTCACCAGGTGAGGAACTAAAGCAGCAGCAGCCCAGAACAGCACCAGGGTCACCCAGGTAGGAAGAGCAGGGCAGAGCTGGAGCCAGCCACGCGGCAAGCAATAGTTTGCATTCACGCAGACTCCCTGGCTCTGGGGTGCTCTGACTCTGGCTAGTCTTATTCCCACAGCTCTAGGTGACTACTACAGGGAATTTTCTTTTTTTTTAGAAAAGAGTGGAGCTGGAGAGAGAGACTACATGGTGGGCCAAATGGAAACAGTGTGCATGAAATTTAATCATAGTCTAAATAAGGAATGCGATAGGTAAACTGAATAGCAGAGTAAAAACAGACAAATGTGAATTAATGAATTAACATATCAGGTCAAGGAAAAGAAATAGAAGAAGTAAAAGAAAAGGATAAGTGGAAACGTGAAGAAAAAAACAAGTGTCAACATCTGTTTATGAGAGACAAAATAAATGAGGAAAAAAATTTTTGAAGACATGGACCAATAAATAGTCTGAATAAGGGAAATACTTAAAGACTGGTTATGAAGCATATAGTATAATTGAAAAAAATCTAGGGAATGTTGAGAGAATATTAAGAATATCAATTCAAGAAAAGTTTCTCAAACACTTCTTAAAGAAAAAGAACCAATAGAGTGTGTATACATAGAAAAAATTTAATTTTAAGGAATTGACTCATGTGATTATGGAGGCTGGCAAGTCCAGAGTTTATGGGATAGCTCAGCAGCCTGGGGAGTCCAGAGAAGAGCCAAGCTGGCCACTCAGGAAATGCTGTCGGCTGTGGACTTCCCTCCTGCTTAAAGAGAGTTAGTCTTGTATTCTATTCAGACCTTAGACCAATGGTATGAGGCCCACTCCCTGTATGGACTGCAGCCGGCTTTATTCTAAATCTGCCAAATGAATATTAACCTCCTCCTAAAACATCATCACAGAAGAAATCAGAATAAAATTTAACCACATATTTAGGCACTTTGGCCCATCCAAGTGAATGCTTCAAATTAATCTTTACAATTCCTAAATACACATACACCCGCGTGCCCACTCACACACACACACACACACACACACACACACACAAGAACAGAAGAATTAACTTTCTAAACATGTATCTTAATAGCAAATCAACATCTGTGGAAAACAGTTTGAAAGCAATAAAGGGAAAGAACTATGAATATAGAATTATGTGGTCAAATATTTTTATTTCAATAAAAGGATAAAATAATGATGTCATCAATTATAGATTTCTTTTTTTTTCTTTTTTTTTTAATTATTTTATTGTTGGTTGTTCAAAACATTACATAGTTCTTATTATACCATATTTCACAGATTGATTCAAGTGGGTTATGAACTCCCATTTTTACCCCGTATACAGATTGCTGTGTCACATCAGTTACATTTCCATTGATTTACAAATTGCCTTTCTAGTGACTGATGTATTCTGCTGTCTATCCCATTCTCCACTGTCCCCTCACCCCTCCCCTCCCCTCCCTCCCCTACTCTCTCTCCATCCCCTCTACTATAAATCGTTTCTTCCACTTATATAATTTTTCTCCTACTCCTCCTTTCCTCTTATATGTAATTGTGTATAACCCTGAGGCTCACCTTCCAGTTCCATGCAATTTCCCTTAACTCTCACTTTCCCTCCCGCCTATCATCCCTGTTTAATGTTATTCTTCTTCTCCAGCTCTTCTTCTCTACCCTGTCCTTGGTTACTCCCCTTATATCAAAGAAGACATTTGACATTTGTTTTTTAAGGATTGGCTAGCTTCACTTAGCATAATCTGCTCTAATGCCATCCATTTCCCTCCAAATTCTATGATTTTGTCATTTCTTATTGCAGAGTAATACTCCATTGTGTATAAATGCCACATTTTTTTAATCCATTCATCTATTGAAGGGCTTCTAGGTTGGTTCCACAATCTTGCTATCATGAATTGTGCTGCTATGAACATCGATATAGCAGTGTCCCTGTAGCATGCTCTTGTTAGGTCCTTAGGGAATAGACCGAGGAGGGGAATAGCTGGGTCAAATGGTGGTTCCATTCCCAACTTTCCAAGAAATCTCCATACTGCTTTCCAAATTGGCTGCACCATTTTGCAGTCCCACCAACAATGAACAAGTGTACCCATTTCCCCGCATCCTCGCCAGCACTTGTTGTTGTTGGATTTCTTAATGGCTGCCAATCTTACTGGAGTGAGATGGTATCTTAGGGTGGTTTTGATTTGCATTTCTCTGACTGCTAGAGATGGTGAGCATTTTTTCATGTACTTGTTGATTGATTGTATGTCCTCCTCTGAGAAGTGTCTGTTCAGGTCCTTGGCCCATTTGTTGATTGGGTTATTTGTTATCTTATTATCTAATTTTTTGAGTTCTTTGTATACTCTGGATATTAGGGCTCTATCTGAAGTGTGTGGGGTAAAGATTTGTTCCCAGGATGTAGGCTCCCTGTTTATCTCTCTTATTGTTTCTTTTGTTGAGAGAAAACTTCTTAGTTTGAGTAAGTCCCATTTGTTGATTCTGGTTGTTAACTCTTGCGCTATGGGTGTCCTATTGAGGAATTTGGGGCCTGACCCCACAGTATGTAGATCATAGCCGACTTTTTCTTCTATCAGACGCCGTGTCTCTGATTTAATATCGAGCTCCTTGATCCATTTTGAGTTAACTTTTGTGCATGGCGAGAGAAAGGGATTCAGTTTCATTTTGATGCAAATGGATTTCCAGTTTTCCCAGCACCATTTGTTGAAGATGCTATCCTTCCTCCATTGCATGCTTTTAGCCCCTTTATCAAATATAAGATAGTTGTAGTTTTGCGGATTGGTTACTGTGTCTTCTATTCTGTACCATTGGTCCACTCGCCTGTTTTGGTACCAGTACCATGCTGTTTTTGTTACTATTGCTCTGTAGTATAGTTTGAAGTCTGGTATCGCTATACCGCCTGATTCACACTTCCTGCTTAGCATTGTTTTTGCTATTCTGGGTCTTTTATTATTCCATATGAATTTCCTGATTGTTTTATCTATTTCTACAAGAAATGCTGTTGGGATTTTGATTGGGATAGCATTGAACTTATAGAGAACTTTTGGTAATATCACCATTTTGATGATGTTAGTTCTGCCTATCCATGAGCAGGGTATATTTTTCCATCTTCTGAGGTCTTCTTCTATGTCTCTTTTTAGGGTTCTGTGGTTTTCATTGTATAGGTCTTTCACCTCTTTTGTTAGATTGATTCCCAGGTATTTTATTTTTTGGGGGGATACTGTGAATGGAGTAGTTGTCCTCATTTCTGTTTCAGAGGATTTGTCGCTGATATACAGGAATGCATTTGATTTATGCGTGTTGATTTTATATCCCGCCACTTTGCTGAATTCATTTATTAACTCTAATAGTTTCTTTGTAGACCCTTTTGGGTCTGTTAGGTATAGAATCATATCGTCTGCAAATAGTGATAATTTAAGTTCTTCTTTTCCTATTTTTATGCCTTTAATTTCTTTCGTCTGTCTAATTGCTCTGGCCAGTGTTTCGAGGACTATGTTGAACAGAAGTGGTGAGAGAGGGCATCCCTGTCTTGTACCAGATCTTAGAGGGAATGCCTTCAATTTTTCTCCATTCAGGATGATGCTGGCCTGTGGCTTATCATACATTGCTTTAACAATGTTGAGGAATGATCCTGTTATCCCTAATTTTTCTAGAGTTTTGAACATAAAGGGATGCTGTACTTTGTCGAATGCCTTTTCTGCATCTATCGAGAAGATCATATGGTTCTTATTTTTAAGTCTATTGATGTGGTGAATAACATTTATTGATTTCCGTATATTGAACCAGCCTTGCATCCCAGGGATGAATCCTACTTGATCATGGTGTATAATTTTTTTGATATGTTTTTTAATCCGATTCGCCAGAATTTTATTGAGGATTTTTGCATCTAGGTTCATTAGAGATATTGGTCTGTAGTTTTCTTTCTTTGAAGTGTCTTTGTCTGGTTTAGGAATCAGGGTGATGTTGGCCTCGTAGAATGTATTTGGAAGTTCTCCCTCTTTTTCTATTTCCTGAAATAACTTGAAAAGTATTGGTGTTAGTTCCTCTTTAAAGGTTTTGTAAAATTCTGCTGTATACCCATCCGGTCCTGGGCTTTTCTTAGTTGGTAGTCTTTTGATGGTTTCTTCTATTTCCTCTATTGTTATTGGTCTGTTTAGGTTGTCTATATCTTCCTGACTCAATCTGGGCAGATCATATGACTTAAGAAATTTATCGATGCCTTCACTATCTTCTATTTTATTGGAGTATAAGGATTCAAAGTAATTTCTGATTATCTTCTGTATTTCTGAAGTGTCTGTTGTGATATTGCCTTTTTCATCCCGTATGCTAGTAATTTGGGTTCTCTCTCTTCTTCTCTTCGTTAGCATGGCTAAGGGTCTGTCAATTTTATTTATTTTTTCAAAGAACCAACTTTTGGTTTTGTCAATTTTTTCAATTGTTTCTTTTGTTTCAATTTCATTAATTTCAGCTCTGATTTTAATTATTTCTTGCCTTCTACTTCTTTTGCTGTTATTTTGCTCTTCTTTTTCTAGGATTTTGAGATGAAGTATGAGATCGTTTATTTGTTGGTTTTTTTCTTTTTTTAAGGAATGAACTCCAAGCAATGAATTTTCCTCTTAAAACTGCTTTCAATGTGTCCCATAGATTCCGATATGTTGTGTCAGTGTTTTCATTTATCTCTAAGAATTTTTTAATTTCCTCCTTGATGTCTTCTATGACCCATTGGTCATTCAGTAACCTATTGTTCATTCTCCACGTGGTGCATGATTTTTCCTTCCTTCTTTTATCGTTGATTTTCAGTTTCATTCCATTATGATCAGATAGGATGCATGGTATTATTTCTACTCCTTTATATTGTCTAAGAGTTGCCCTGTGACATAATATATGATCTATTTTTGTGAAGGATCCATGTGCTGCTGAGAAAAATGTGTAACTACTTGATGTTGGGTGGTATATTCTATATATGTCAATTAAGTCTAGGTTGTTAATTGTGTTGTTGAGTTCTATAGTTTCCTTATTTAACTTTTGTTTGGAAGATCTGTCCAGTGGTGAGAGAGGTGTGTTGAAGTCTCCCATGATTATTGTATGGTGGTCTATTAGACTCTTGTACTTGAGAAGAGTTTGCTTGATGAACGTAGGTGCACCATTGTTTGGGGCATATATATTTATGATTGTTATGTCTTGTTGGTGTATGGTTCCCTTGAGCAGTATGCAGTGTCCCTCTTTATCCTTTTTGATTAATTTTGGCTTGAAATCTATTTTGTTTGATATGAGTATGGACACTCCTGCTTGTTTCCGCAGTCCATATGAGTGGAATGATTTTTCCCAGCCTTTCACCTTCAGTCTATGTATATCTTTTCCTATCAAATGCGTCTCCTGTAGGCAACATATTGTTGGATCTTGTTTTGTGATCCATTCGACTAGCCTGTGTCTCTTAATTGGTGAGTTTAAGCCATTAACATTTAGGGTTATTATTGAGATTAGGTTTGTTCCTCCAGTCATATTTGTTTATTTATGTTACTAAACCTGATTAGTTTTCCTCTTTGGTTACTTTCCCCCCTTTACTGTCCTATCTCCCACTGATGGTTTTCAATGTTATTTTCAGTTTCCTCTTCCTGTAATGTTTTGCCAAGGATTTTTTGAAGAGATGGTTTTCTAGCTGCGAATTCTTTTAACTTTTGTTTATCGTGAAAGGTTTTAATTTCATCTTCCATCCTGAAGCTTAATTTCGCCGGATACACGATTCTTGGTTGGAGCCCATTTTCTTTCAGTGTTTGAAATATGTTATTCCAGGATCTTCTAGCTTTCAGAGTCTGTGTTGAGAGATCAGCTGTTATCCTGATTGGTTTTCCCCTAAATGTAATCTGATTTCTTTCTCTTGTAGCTTTTAAAATTCTCTCCTTATTCTGTATGTTGGGCATCTTCATTATAATGTGTCTAGGTGTGGATCTCTTATGATTTTGCACTTTTGGCATCCTGTAGGCTTCTAGGATATGGGATTCTGTTTCATTCTTCAAGTCTGGGAAGTTTTCTCGTATTATTTCATTGAATAGATTGTTCATTCCTCTGGTTTGGAGCTCTGTGCCCTCCTGTATCCCAATGACTCTTAAGTTTGGCCTTTTAATGTTATCCCATATCTCTTGGATGTTCTGCTCATGGTTTCTTAGCAGTCTTGCTGAACTGTCTATGTTCTTCTCAAGTTGAAATACTTTGTCTTCATTGTCTGATGTTCTATCTTCTAAGTGATCTATTCTGCTGGTAGTATTGTCAATTGAGGTTTTAAGTTGGTTTATTGCTTCCTGCATTTCTAGGATTTCTATTTGTTTGTTCTTTATTACTTCTAGCTCCCTGTGAAATTGATCTTTTACTTCCTGGATTTGTTTCTGTAGTTCCTTGTCAATGTGATCTTTCATTGTCTGATTTTGCTGTCTCATGTCTTCCTTGAGAGTCCAGATCATCTGAAGCATGTATATCCTGAACTCTTTATCTGACATTCCATCTGTTGCAGCTATTACCTCTTCTAGGGTTGAGTTGACCTGCATTGCTTGTGGTCCTTTCTTTCCTTGTCTTTTCATGTTGCTTGCGTTTCTTTCTGCTTCGTGAAACTGTTGTGTTTTTGAAATTTTCCCCCTGTTTATTTTTGTTGCTCTTGTATATTTGGGATATCTCTCTTGTAGGGCGGGTAGTGGCTGTGATCCTCCTCTAATCAGGGTGATCTATATACTACGCTGGTTGGTCGTAGGTCTGCCCGCCCTGCGGGCACGGGTGGCTGCTCTACTCTGCCCCCACTCCAATTGCGGTGACGTTCCTACCACGTCCTCGGATCGTTGGTCCTGATCCGGACGTGGGCAGCAGCTCTTCTCCACCCCTACTCCAATTGATGTGACGTGTCTACCACGCTGGTCGGCCTCCAAGCCTGTTCCGCCGGTGGGTCTCAGATCTGCCCACCCTGCGGGCCTGGGCTGCAGTTCTGCTCAACCCCCACTCCCAGTGGGGGTACCTAACTGCCTCTCCAACGGGTCTCTGGGCTCCTTCTGGATGCTGGCGGCGGCTCTGTTCAACCCCCACTCCAACCAGTGTGACGTGACTGCCTCGATGCTACTCGTCCACTACACTGGCCGGCTGCCGAGCCTGTCCTGCCAGTGGGACGCAGGACTGCCTACCTTGCAGGGTCAGACGGCAGCTCTTCACGGCCTCTACTCCAAGTGGGTTGACTTGGCTACCCTGCCGTCGGGTCGCTGGTCCTATTCCAGGCGTGGGCGGCTACTCTCCTCGGCCCCAGCTGCAGTTGGGGTGTCGCGATACCACACCGGTGGGACCCTTAGCCTGCTCTGGGCACAGGAGGCAGCTCCACTCTGCCCTCCAGGCCCCCGCAGTACCCAGCAGGACCCGGACCAAGAAGCAGTCCCTGTAGGATCCCCAACCCTGAGCCAGAGCCGCTTCAGGAGCCAGGAGCCGGTCTCTCCGATCCCCGCCACTTTCTGCTAGGAGCAGGCTCCTCAGGGCAACCGCCGCGGGTTCCCCAAACCCAGGCCAGAGCCGCCCCGGGAGCCCAAGCCTGGCCGCACCAGACTCTCCCTGCTAGGTGCCCAAGCCTGGCCGCACCAAACTCTCCCTGCTCGGTGTACGCTCCCCTTGGAGCAGAGTCTAAGACGCACTTCCCGCGGGCTCTCCAGCTCCGGGTCAAAACTGTTCCAGGAGACAGAGACCCGCTGCCCCTCGTCGCGAGTTTCACTTGTGGCTGGCCTCAGCTCGCGGTCCCCGCAGGCTCCGCGGCCCTGGGCTCAAGCAGCCACGAGGGCCAGAACCCAGCCTCTCTGATCCCTGCCACACTCTGCTCGGAGCAGGGTCCACAGAGGTACCCCAGCCTCAGGCCCAGGCGGCCCCCGCCCGGACCTGGCAGCTCCAACCTCTCCCAGCTCAGTGTACGCTCAGACAGGGGCAGGGTCAAAGACACAGTCGCCGCGGGTTCCGTAGCCCCGGGCCAAGAAGGATCTCCCGCCCTGGGCCAAAGCAACCCGGGGAACTAGAATCTGGCCGCTCAAAGCCCGGCGCCCGCCTTGCCAGGGGTGAGGCCTGAAGAGTATTCTCCTCAGAGTTTCCAGTCCCGAGCCTGAGCGATCTGTCTGCGCGACGCAGGCAAATACCAGCCTGGAATCACCTGTTCTGTAGTTGAATGAGCTGAGATCAGTAGAAAGCAGGGATGATTGCGTCAGCTCTCCATGATGGCGGCTGCAGTTCTCCTGCGTGTTCCGACCGGTGTCGGGAAACGAACTGGACCAATTCTCTCCTGTATTTCAAAGCTGGAATTCAGCACTCAGTGCGGCTAGTGTGCCACTGGCAGGAGCCTGCAGAATCCGCTTCGCTGTAATCCCGCTCTGGTAACTCGCGGCTAATTAACTCGGGCGCGTCCCAGACTCCATCCACGGGGCGGTCCGCCGACCAAGTACTGCTTCGCTCCGTGTGGAGAAATCGCCCGCTACCAAGCCCCTGCAGCCGAATCCCGCGAGCTGGAATTTTGACCTCTAGATTCTGGAGCACTTCTATTTCACTGGGGATTCCCACCAAGGTAGCCTTCAGCCATTTCACCTCGTGTTTCTCCCACACAGTGGCGCAGCGTACTGGTGTGCTGGACTCCCTTGGCCGCCATCTTCCGGTCCCAATTATAGATTTCTTAAAAGCCTAAACTAGGAAAACATTTTTAGAAAACTCTAAGAAGAACACATTTGGCTAAAAGAAATGAATATTTGAAGACTACATGAGTTAAATGGGAAACTGAAATGATAAAATAATTTTGCCAATTATAATATTGACTAAAAATCAAGACAAAAAACAATATGTACATATAATGATCCACTAAAATGGCTAAATTGATATTGTCTAATATAAATGTAGTGCAAGCCACAAATATGAGCTATTTAGGAATTTAAAGATATTTTAGCATTCATATTGGAAATAGCAAAGGAACAGTTGAATTCATTTTCAAAATGTTCAAATATCCATCCAATAATATACCCATTAAATTTATCCATTATTGCATACAACCAAAATTGTTGCCATTGTTGATAGAATGCAGCTCTAGATAATATCCGCATGGTGGATGGTAACCCTGAGGGTGTCTAGCATCCCACAGCAACTTGTGACAATGCTGAGTGTGGGTTGTCAAAAGATGCAGGGCTGGGATTTGATGATTGGCAAGAGGACTGGTTGAGAGATGTGCCAACCAGAGACCTTTTCTCAATTTATACCAAAAAGTATTTAGAGTGTACATTTTTGACTATGGCCACAGTGCAATGCAGCTTGGGAAGTTTTAAGCTGTAACCATATTTAGAAGAAAAATATATACTGGCACTAAAATTATGAAATAATTTAGAATGGTATTTTCGCCATCTACAGCTATAATTTTCTTGATCCACTGTCCTTATCTCTTAACTCATTTTGCACATGGCACATTGAATGCATAATTAATAATCCAGATATGCATCTCGTAGAAAATAATAGCTTTAATTCTAAGCTGTCATCATTCTAAAAGAAAAATTGCCTTCTCGAATCCTGATGAGTCATCATACTCTGAAAATAAGCACCACACTTTTTTTTTTTCAAAATGATTCTCATTCTCACTAATGGCTCAAAAATCCTCACCCACATCTTCCAAATTTTAAAAACAACATGCTTCCAGACTCCAGATAGCCCCTTTACTTGGGCTAATAATGCTGTTTTTCCTTTCGTTCATGTCATTTATGCTTTACAGGTAGCTTTGAGAATCTTTCATTAGATGTTGGTAGTTAAAATCTAGGCCTAGGAAACAATGTTAGTGAACTATGTGAGTGAGGAGTTGGTCTAATTAATGCTTATGGGACACAAGGTCTAGGACTGACCAAAAACAAAGAAATGTTTTAAAGTGTAACATACAAAGAAAGAAATATGATGTATAAAGTATACCTCATTTGCCTTTCTGAGGCGGCCCCTGTAGGTTTTCCATAAACCCTTGTACCTACTACCTCCAGTTCTTTACTCAAAGGACCTGCAAGCCCTACTATTTTCACATCCCACTTCATTTCATTATTTACTTCCTCTTTAGGATTCAACCTGGCATCTCTGCCAAACAGTGGCCAAAACTGTCTACCTCAGGACATACCTATTTTGCACACAGTGCTTTGGCAAACACTGGAAAATAAGGACATGTCCTTCTCCCCTCACTTCATCATACTTATGCCCAGCATCCTCAAATATATCCTTGAGTATTCATTTATAAGTTTTAATATGAGAAACAGGATCTCTTAAAAATTCAAAGCATCTTAATGCTTTTTTGGAGCAAAAAAGTATTTATTTTTCACTGCAAGATGTATTACTATTCATTATGAAAGGTAATTGCTACTGTTAAGATCTTTAGTTAAGAAGATATTGTCCCACAAGTGCTGTGTCTCAATAAAATATTGAAATCTGGTGATGGGCTTTGACCTGCATATATAAAGTTAATTAGATTTGCAACCCTTGTTTTTTAGTGACATTTTTTATATAAAAAAAACTCACATTTACATACCTTTAGGTATTTTATCTTGCCTTAAAAATTGTGTGGAATGATATCATTGATTATTGGAAATTGAGTTGCTCCATTTCAGTGATTTTTGGTTTGGCTGTTTTTCCTGCTGCTTTTTATTTCAGTTATTGACATAATTCTCCAGGATAAAACACTAATTTATTCAGATGTGTGTGCTACTTCTTGGCTCTTTATTTGATGTTTGAATCCCGAGGACAACAATAAACCTTCTCTTTGTGGTCCTCTACTCTTGAGATCTATGTTGACTACTAGTAGCTGTGACCTCTTTCAGAAGGAAACGTATATATTAGAAATGCAAAATAACTGATGTGAACAGAGATGCAGCTCACCATTTAGTTTCAGCACAAGAGCTCTCTGTGCATGTTTCCCTCATCAAACGCCTTTGTCAGTCTTCAGAATCTGAGGATTATGGATCTGCTGGTAGCCTTTTTGAGAGAATTGAATGTAATTATGATGAGGATAAAAGGGAAATACATAAAAGAGAAATAATCAATCAGCTGGGGGATCCTGTATCTGGCCACCTGAAAACCTGGCAGCCAGGCTAAGATTTCCTTCTTCCTCTCTTGGCTGACACCATTCTCCTCCTGAGAGAGGCACAGCACCCTGGCTTCCTTCAGGGATGGGAAGGCAGGTGCATCTGCTAACACAGCCTCTTTTCATGAGTCAAAGCCCATTCTGTGTACTGGAACACGTACCACAGGAGATCTCAAGGTTTCTTTAATTTGCAGGTGTCTGCTATTTATTTACTGATGTTCACCCCTGTCTTACACGCGCGCGCGCACACACACACACACACACACACACACACACATCTATTTGTAGTGCAGCCTCTCTCTCCAAGTCATTACCCGTGGTATCAGGCCTTTGAACATGAAGCATGGTGCGCCGGTGACACTTGCCAAATCACAGGACACTAGAGGTCTGCAAATGACGACAACTTAGTATCAGACAGGGAAAAGCCTGAAAAAATAATTTTAGCATTTACCTGTATTATTCAGGAAGAGTATCATATTTTAATTTTCCATCATACAGTTAAATTGCTACAACAAAACACAATCGATTTTCAACTAAGACATAGATGCCATTGTTCTACAATGGAAACTTAAAACAGGTAAGTGCAGGAAAGAGTTACTTTCTCAACTCCAGAACAGTGTCTATACATATCCCTACTAAAAATACAGCAAAAATAGCAAAATTGCTTATTTTGACATCTTTGAAGTATACTGTAAGTGAAGTAAAACTGCACACATGAAACCAAAGTACAGATTTCTACGTTCTTCAGAATGCTACACTTTTGAAGCAAAGTTAAATAGAAACAAAAATAGAATATATCCAGCTATTTCAAAATTTTTACAAATGCTTTTCTGTGTCGTGTAGTTCCACTAAAACTATATTTGAAATTTCTTGCACACTTTTGTATTTTTAATAATAATCATTTTCTGACATATATTAACCAACTACCTGTTTTAAAAATCTCTCTGAACCAGTATGAAGAAGACACTGTGTCTCTTTGACATCTATATATTTGCAACATGTATTTATCTCAAAATCTGTTCCCCAGAACACATCAAACACAAAGAGAGCATTTGTTTAAACAAGCATTTGTGAACACTTGTTAAACTCTATTTCAGTGTCATATAACCATGTAACATCTCTAAATTAGTTATTATAATTAGTGTTTCTCACTTTATCTAATTTATCTTATATTATTCTGAATATTCACTCCTAGAAATTGAATTCCTATACTCCAGAGAATAAGCATTTTGTTTTTTAGTATACACATTTGGAATGGTAATTTTGAAAGCACATATTTATATGTATTTTAAACTATTTTAGTATGTATTGGGAAAAATATGATACAAAGAAAAGAATACGTGAATACACATGCATATTTTAAAGAAAAAATCACCCATGTCACCAATACACAGGCAAAAAAATGAAATGTCAGTAGGGTCTTGGAAAATCTTCTTCTGTCTGTATTTCTCTCTGTCTCTCTTTGTTTCTCTGTATTCTCTCATTCACTGTATCTCATACACAATTTTATGATTATAATATTGTAACATAAATAACAGATTGGTAGCATCACACATTGGAAAAATGCCTTAAGGTGTTTTTGACATGTCTAAAATACAAATCTGCAATTTGAAAGCACTGATGTCAGAAACAGTATCTCCTAGGGTTAAATAGTACTTCAAATTTCACAAATATAAAGGGTATAAACCCTAAGTATCCAGCAGGCACACATGACTAATGAAGTCAAGGAGACTGTAGATTGGAATTCTGAGAATACATTATTTCCCCAATTTAATTTCTCAAGGTTATTCTCAGAATTAAAATATAAATAACTAAACTCTAAATGATTTATTCACACCCAAGTTCAAAAAGCAGACAAGATAAAGCTTCTTCATAACAAAGGAAACAATCATGAACTCGAAGATAGAGGCTACAGAAGGGCAGAAAACCTTCACCCCCTGCACCTCAGATAGAGAGTTAATCTCCAGGATACATAAAGAAATCAAATACCTTCATAAAAAAATAACCTACCAATAAATGGGGAAAGGAACTGAACAGGCACTTCAGAGAAGAAATATGAATGGTTAACAAATATGTATGAAAAAATGTTTGAAATCTCTACCAATTAGAGAATTTCTAGTTAAAGCTACACTGAGATTCCATCTGACTCCAATCAGAATGGAAATTATCAAGAATACAAGTAACAATAAATGCTGGTGAGTATGTGTGGAAAAAGGTATATTCCTGTAATGTTGGTGGGACTGCAAATTGGTGCAAAATGGAAAGAAGTATGGATGTTCCTCAGAAAACATGGAATGGAACCATTTGACCCAGTTATCCCACTCCTTGGCATATACCCTAAGGACTTAAAACCAGTATAGTACAGTGATGCAGCCACTTCAATGTTTACAGCAGCTCAATTCACAATAGCTAAGCTATGGAACCAAATTCAGTGCCCATCAACAGATAAATGGGTAAAAAATTCTGGTATATATACACAAAGAAAAATTACTCAGCCATAAAGAAGAATTAAATTATGGCATCTGCCAGTAAATGAATGGAATTGAATACTATCATGCTAAGTGAAATAAGCCAATCCAAAAAACCAAAGACCAAATGTTCTAATAGGTGGGTATTAACAGAAAATAAGGATGGGGAGAAAATCAAAGAATTTCATTGGATTAGAAAAGGGGGAATGAAGGGAAGGGAGAAGGAATGGAAATAGCAAAGAGAGTAAAATGAATTGGACATAACTTTCCTATGTTCATATGTGAATACCTGAATGGTGAAATTTCACAAAAATAGGATCCTTATTAGAATAAGTTACACTTCATGTATGTATAATATGTCAAAATAC
This sequence comes from Spermophilus citellus, assembly GCF_964194105.1. NCBI lineage: Eukaryota > Metazoa > Chordata > Mammalia > Rodentia > Sciuridae > Spermophilus > Spermophilus citellus. The sequence continues at coordinate 122,212,153 of NC_138198.1, forward strand.
CCTCTATTTTCATGTATAACTAGAAAGAACAAATACAATTAATAAAATTAAAAATAAAAAAAACTCAGGTGTACAAATGGGATCCACTGACTTACCAAACATGTCTCTAGCGATCTCCAACTCTGTGATCCCTAAGTGATACCAGAGACAAGTTCAGAAAGAAGTCAGGGGAGAGTCACACCCTGGCAGTTCATAGTGATCTCACTTTTTATTTAGTAGTCTAACCTCCACATTGTATAAACATCATAAAATTGAACTAAAATTTAAAACCTCTATAGATATTTAAATAAAAATCATTAAATATTAAAAATATGAGCAATGATTCCCTAATCTATGTATTTCATAATTCAACTCTGAAGAGTTTTATTTAATAATGTACACAGTTATTTTTACTGTCAAATAAGCAGTAATATTACTAGCTCCTTAGAATGCACATCTAAATTTTAAAAATAAACAGGGATTTTTCACCAACATCATTGTATGGGAGCTCACTGCACAGGAAAAGAGTTTTTACTGGGAATCATGGCTGTCCTGCTGCTTTGCCAGGTGTGTGTTGTTTTATGGCCAGTCCACCTGGGAGAGGCTATCTGGAAACCACTCTCAACTCTTACATTTCCAGCACAAATGGAGCTTTCACAGTGGGTTCTGAAAACCCTCAAACTCAACATGAGAACTAAGATGTGATCATGACAAGTCCAACCAACATGGAGGAGAATCATGATTACCACTGAAACCTCAATGTACCGTACTTTAAGGGGCACTCACAGAGTCATGGAGGAATTATCCAAGTGACCACAATAGTCAACCAAGTGGTATTAGAAGCTCCAAGGCTACTCCTGCTCTTTCTGCCAAAAACAAACATACAAACAAAAAAATGGAACTATAAAACTCACTTCATGGTGCAGGACATGGCATTGTTTAGAAGGAGCCCAATTGAGGACACAGACACATAATTCAAATCATTCAGGATGGAAGAGATGGACTACAGTTGAGCTACACAGAAGGACATGCAATTTATTTAAGTGTAATAAGTAGCTAATAGTAGGAAACTTTCAGTTTATCAAAAGAATAGGGTAACACAGACAATCAGACAATGCATTTGGTTATTTATTTCTGGTGAATATTTTTACATTATGGATATACAAACAGATATGGGTAGATTTCTCTGTAAATCTACCTACATGATGAGCTTCAATAACTCACTATATGAAGCATGAAAATGTAGGCTGTTTTAGTTAGCTTTTTCATTTCTGTGACTAAAAGATCCAGCAAGAACAATTTAAGGGGAGGAAAAGTTTATTTTGTGGCTCATGATTTCAGAGGTCTCAGTCTGTGGACAGTCGATTGCATTCCTAGGGGCTTGAGGTAGGGCAGAACATCAATAGTGGAAGAGTGTGACAGATGGAAGCAGCTCACATGATGATCAGGAAGCAGAGAGAGGGACTCCACTCACCACATACAAAATATATACCTCAAAGGCTCAACCCAGGCTGCAGCCATACCCTATGGGCCTTCAGTTACCACTCAGTTAATCCTATCAAGGGATTAATTCAGATTGGGTTAAGGCTTTCATAACCCAATGATTCCTCCTCTAAACCTTCTTACATTGTCTCACACATGAGCTTTTGAGGAACACCTCACATCCAAACCATAACATAGGATAATGGACTAAGAGTATAGACTCTTTGCTCCACTATAACTGGTGGATCTTTCATCAGTCATTAATGGGAATATAGTGGAAGTTATCCTACCACCAATATATAACACATATACCATAATATTATACATAATGTAAAATACATATTAACACCTATATAAACTAAATAAATTGAACAAAATGTTATATAAACAGGATGTTGTATGAACATAAATTTTTAGATATGATCAGAAAATTTGGGCCATTTTGTGCCTTGCCTCTTTGTGAAAACTTACTCGGGCCATATGATTCTTTGGTCAGTAGTATAGACAGAAGAACTTAGAGTCACTCAAAATAATGAATGCAATCTCCGTTCAATAGTTAAATATGTTGAACACCATTCGATTTCCTCTTGTGTTATCTGGAGGACTTCACGCATTATCGGGGCTCCCAGACCTGCTGTGGGTCCCTTAATGAAACAATTTGCGCTCATGTCCTCGCTGGGCAATTTCTACCTCATCAGCCCCAGGAAGCTGATGGCACCTCATTCTCAGTCTAAATCAGAGACACCTCTCTCCATAGCTTTATTAAATAGAATCTGATACAATTTCACACAAGTCGTCTTTCACATGTGTCCTATCCCTGGTCCATTTAAAACCTGTCTTTTGCCTCAACAAGTCCTAGACTTTCAACTTCAGGTCAACATCAGAACAGCCACCAGGGAATGCATGTTAAGCTCCTGATTTTCTCATTAAACACCTCTCACTATGAGGTGGGGAAGATAACACCAAACTCCTGAGGAATTTCCTAAGTTTAATAAAGGACATAAATACATATCCCAGGAAGCCTTCCTTGTTAAGAACAGGAATGGGTCAAAATGCACCACTGTCGCATCTGCTGGATGTCCTCCCTGGCCCCAGTCCTTAAGAGAACCATCAGTCATCCTGTGCAGCAGGTGAATGCCACCAGGGTGGTGGTGTTGACATCCAGGGGAGGCTGCATTTATTGCCTTCAGTCCTCCCTCCAACAACAAAGACCAGCTTGGGTCAGTCACAGTGAGCTGAGATTCAAGCCCCTCAGCCGGCCAGGATGCTACATTGGAGGCACCAACCCACCTCTCCCCAGCTGATGAGTGCCCCTTCACTGCCCCAACAGTTGTAAGCAACACTTTCCTTCCAGGAATGTCTGTCATGTGCATCCCAAGACTATTTTGTCCATGACACTCAGTTGTTCTCAGTTGTGACCTTCCTTTCCTCTCCAAAACACGAGGGCTTGCACGCTAAGGGTGGCCATAGCCACCCCCGAGTGTTAAGGAACCACCAACAGATTATGCAACTCTTAAAGGAGTGTGAGCATCTCTCAAAAAAATAAGGTGAACTTTATTTATTCAGGGAATATTCCCAGAGGAAAACTCATTCGTGTATTACCTCGATTTATGTTTACCCTGCGGACACGTTTCATTACAGCAGGAACCCTGCAATTACTAACTGCTATGATATTTGTCTCTGACATTATCTGGTATGACAAATTACTCTCCTTTGGCTTTGGAAGACAATGGGGATGGATCCTCAACTTTCTAGTCACGTGTATAAGGGTCAGTCAATTGCCCTGGTCTTCCTCGGAGCTGGGCAAAGCAGTCTGTGCACACTCCACCGTTTCCTCCTGTCCCTGTATTATCTTGCATGTGGTATGGTTTGAGTGTGCCTGCCCAGAGTTCACGTGCTGAAATCCAGTCCCTAATGTGAGGTAAGAGTCTGAGGTAAGATCCGACTGCAGTGTGTACAAGCGGGACTTCCAAAGGGACTAGAATCACATAAGGTTGTTGGGGTGAAGCTCCATCACTGAATTACTGGTGGCTTAAGAACAGGTAGAGAGACAGGAAGACATGCAGGTACCCTTCCTGTCTCTCATCCTGTGATGCCCTACCCTACCTGGGGATGGTACTAGCAGGAAGGCCATCACCAGATATAGCCCCTCCACCTTGGGCCTCCAAAACTGTGAGCCAAAATAAACCTCTTTTCTTCAAAACTTACCCAGTAAGTAGCATTTTATTACTAGCAACACAAAACAAACTAAGACAAATACCAAATGGAAATATCAACATAGAAACTTAAGGAAGAAAACCAGCTGGATTCCTAAGGAAGAACCCAGTGGGATGGTTCGGCTCAGCTGGGAGGGGCCAAAGAGCAGTTAATGTCACGGCTGCCAAATGGCCTCCTCCTGATATTTGGAATTGTGTTGATGGCAGCCTTAAATAACAACTATTTTAGTTTTAATTGGACAAGTGTGACTTCAGTTTCTGCTGGTCATATTTATCAGAGTGGCCATACGTAAAATTCTCCACGAGCCTGGGTGATGTAGAGATGATTGTTGGTAGATAATTCTCCACAGGTCCCTGGCATTTCTGTCTTTCCATGCTGAGGAACATCTGACCTTTGCTCTGGAGCAAAAAGCAGCCATGCTTACTGTCCAGTATAGTAGACATAATTCCCATCTTCTGTAACAAAGGTCAGGCTTACTCTCTTTTTAAAAGACTTGAATTCTATAAGCACAGTGATACTCTCTTGTATGTTTGCAGCACCCTCTGGACACATCTGAAACATCCCCCTTGGGACTTGGGGACAAAAGCAACTGGTGTGAACATGCAGAGGCCCATTCTTCTCACTATGTTGAAAGTAGTAAGTCCTTTTATCTCTGACCCAAGAGTGTCATTTGCTTTTCCAGGATTCATGAAACTGTAGGCTGACATGTTTGTTTATTATAGTAGAGGTATGAGCTCAGACCATTCACTCTGACAGACTTGCAATCTAGTGCTATTTTTAGTATCCTAGATTAATACAATGCATGTCATCTTTTCAAAATGTCAGTTCTTTAAAGAACAAAAAATAAAGTTTCCTTTGCACTCCACAGAAAACTAAGTAGCATGTGAGAGTTGAATCACTTTTCAAGTTTCTATCATTTTAGTTAAAAAAATCAAGTTTAAGAAAAAAAGGAATTACTAAATATTAATGCATAAGAGCAGGAAATATCCTTAGGCCAGAAGCCAGGCTGCTTTGACACCTCATCACACAAGGTTCTGAGGTCAGCCAGGTCTTAAAGGGTGACTGTCCCCTGGGTAGCCCGGGTGACAGTGTGAGGTAGATGTGTCTGAGAGGATACTGTGAGCAAAGCTATAGAAAACAGAAACATATAAAGGAAACAAAATGAGACCTTTATTCAGAAAAGGCAAGAACTTTAACTGGGGTTAGCTAGACCCAACAAAAACTGTGAGAGTTGGTTGTTTTATAAGGACACAATTTTTATATGCAGAGAAAATTATAATCTCAACACTTTGGACACTTTTCTTATTTGTATTTTTTGAATTCTATTACCTCTCTAGGACTCTGATGGTTACATCAGATTTACACTCTCACGGATTCACATAAGCGCATTGTTCTTCCCGCAGGTGTTTTCCAGGAGAGAACCAGGGACAATTAGTTTCCAGTGAATCCAAAACCATTTTATTAATATGGAACACTTGAGTTAACAATTTGCATTGTGTCAAAGATATTCATCTCACAGTGACAGCACTGCTTCCTCCAAGTAATTCCAAGTGCTAACTGGGGAGAACAAACAAAGGCTTTTGAATTTCTTGGTGTTTTTTTCATAAAAGCTACACATTATTTCCATTCTGGCTCAGCAATCCCACCAATTTATGAAAGAATCTAGAGGCTTCATTTCCATGTTGATTTGTGGAAGCTGTAGTTATAAATTGAACAGGTGGTGCGTTCCCTGGTGCCAGCACAGGGCAGATGGATCACTCCTCTCCGCTGCTGGTCATTAATGGTGAACAGCTGCCTCACCAGGAAAGGGAGACCGCACTCGACTCATCACCCTCATTTGAATTCATTTCTGCAAAGAGTGACTCAACCACTTCATCTTAATGGGCTTGCTCAAATATGTCCCCCTTCCATTATACACCACGGCTTTAGTAATAAAAAAGATTGATGAGTATACATGCAAGTTTTACTTTTCTCCTTCAACATACAATTCTGCCCTGCAAGTAGGAAGCCATCCCCACACTATGGAGGACTTTCAGACAGACCAACAATGCTCGCTCCCCAAACCCTGTTCTTCCCCTGTGCCCTTCAGTTCCTGACACATTAGCTTTGAATGTTTCATTTCATGAATGTAAAGACATTTTTCCTCAAGTGTCTCTTTTTCCAGTGCAAATTCTCCTAAGTCACACTATGCCATTGGCAATTATTAATAATTCATCTTGTACAGGTATATTTTATCAGAAGCAGGGCAATGAGTTTGACATGGGTAGTAAGAACGGTGAATTTCACAGCTTTAACGTATCTGGCGATTCGCCATGATTTTGGCATGAAGTTTATTAAAAATAAAAGTTTTTTTTTTGTTTTGTTTCATTTCCAGAAACTCTAGTAAATGTAGATGAAGATCCAGAATATATTTTTACTACCATGAGGTGATTCTGAGGTGTTAAGATAGTAAACCAATGTTGGTAACAATGTTGTCCCATACTAAAGATAACTCGGGTATCATCTGAGACAGTGTAAGTGTATGAGTGTGTCTGCACACGTGCATGTGTGTTCTTGGACAAGATGGCAGCGGTGGTGCTGATGTTGGGTGCACCAGCTTAGGGAATGTACATTCCACGTTGGCAAAACCTCCTGAGGAATCCAGCCTCACTCCTGGGAGAAGGCTGTAGCTTAGTGAGTGCTTAACGGGTGTGAGTGGTGGGTGGGTGTGCAATGGAGAAGGTGTGCAGAGAAAACAGGGACAGGAGGGCAGAGTGAAGGAGGAATGACTGTCAAATATTAACTTAGGTCTTCCATGGGTTTTCTTCTCCCCCACAATGGGCTAAAAAGGTCAAAACAATAAAAGCATAGTCCTCAGCATGTTAAAATGTCTCCTTTCCTTGTGACAATGAGTAAATTGAATAGAACAAAATAAGAGCCAGTGGGAGGAAGGAAAAAGGAAAACCCAGAATGATGAGACAGAAGAGCAACATGAAAATGTCTGCAGCTTCAGGATCTGCCCCAGGGCTTTCTGCGCAGTCCATTTAAATCAGCTAATTATTTGACTTCTCAAACTATGTATCTACCATATATGGTTCAAGAACTCCATGTGTGGATTAGCTGTCAGACAAGGGGGAGCTGTCGAAAGGAAAAGGAAAAGGAAAAGGAGCTCAGCGTCAGTTCTGAGACCTTGACAACACATGAAAAATCTTTGTGATTCTGTTTCTCAATCTGCCAATTCACACATGCAGCACAAAGCTAATGTAGCTTTGTAATATGCATTGCACAAGATAAAAAGAAGGGCAAGCAACTGAAGATGACAACAATGACATCATTTTGCTTTTCACATGATGGGTATTTTTTTTCACACTGCCAATTCTGGTCAGTGAAAGTCACTGGATTAGATTAATCTCTTTGGTATTTGATTTAAAAGGGTGAGCTTACTTTTCACATAGTAAGATACCCAATGGGCTGGGGGCCTTCAAGTGGCCATGTTCTCCTCTGGTTACTAACAGGATAGACATGTGAACATACCCTATACTTACTGATATGGGAAGAAATTTTAAGATATGATCAATTTCAGAAAAAATAATAAAATCCATGAGAAGACAATAAAATTTTATAATGCTATCCTTCAAAAACTAAAAAGCAGCCTTTCTCCAAAACTTACGTATGTTATTTTCATTGGCAATTACATATTTTAGAAGTGATTCACTATTTGGGGCACAGTGGCCACCATGAGTTGCTGATTACTGGTGATCTTTTGAGGAGCAGAGGCACACAACCACATGGTGGGGGTGTTCAAGGGGTTCCTACCGGATCCCAGCATTGGCTGTCACAGGAAGGTAAGTTTCCAGGGCTAAAAACTGTGGTCTAGTCAACATGGTGGGAGTGCTGTCAACAACCCCTTCAGGGAAGGGTGATGAGGTAACCTTTAAATGGAATGTGGAGGTTTAGAAAAGTGATAAAGCTCACATGAATAATAAATAATGTGATTTTAGTCACTGAGTCTTACTGAAACTAGAAACTTAAAAGGAAGATGAGATCAGCAAGAAGGCGAAGGCGGGCAGAAAGCAATAAATAGAGGAGGGGAATCTCCTGGCAAGAAGGAGATGAAGGAAGACAAGAGCTTGGGCTGGTTTTATTCAGAGGAAAATAATCACAGAAATAAGAGCTGGGGAACCTTGCCTCTGGGTTCTCTCCAGTGCATGCGCTGAGATAAAACTATTTCTTTGCTGACACAGATGGATGACCACGCTGTTTCTAAGCCTGAAGTCACATTTCTTTTGCTGTGCAATGCGCTTTGTGTATAGACCACCAAGGAGGAACAGCTGTGTATCAAGGGTTAGAAGGGTACTTCCAAGCCAGGTGCCACCCAGTTCTCTGGCTGGCACAAAGTGCTAGGGGTCCCTGGAGGGACAACCTCCATGCTCAGATCTCACTCAAACTCCCAGGAATGAGCAAAGATGAACATCTTCTCTGTTAGCAGGAGAAATCTATGGTGCAATGTTGCTGGCAAAATTGAGCAGCTTTTCTTGAATTTTGAACTCACGTAGAGACTCAGAGCTCAGATCTTCCAACAGAGATTCAAATGTGCTCAGAATACCATGAAATATGCGGACTCATACCTTTGGTCATGGGTAACACTTGAACTTCCTTAATAAGACTTTGGTAGCACAAGAATTAATACCAAAAATCAATAAATGGGATGGATTCAAACTAAAAACCTTCTTCTCAGCAAAAGAAATAATCAGTGAGGTGAATAGAGAGCCTAGTAATTGGGAACAAATTCTTATCACATGCACATCAGATAGAGCACTAATTTCTGGCATATATAAAGAACTTAAAAATCTTAACACCAAAAAACAAATAACCCCATCAATAAATGGGCCAAGGAAGTGAAAAGACACTCATCAGAAGAAGATATGCAATCAATCAACAAATATATGAAAAAAATGTTCAACATCTCTAGCAATTAGAGAAATGCAAATCAAAACTACTCTAAGATTTCACCTCACTCCAGTCAGAATGGCAGGTTTCAAGAATACAAACAACAATAATTGTTGGCGAGGATGTGGGGAAAAGGCACACTCATAAATTGCTGGTGAGCCTGCAAATCGGTGCAACCAATCTGGAAAGCAGTATGGAGATTCCTTGGAAAACTGGGAATGGAACCACCATTTGACCCAGCTATCTCACTCCTTGGTTTATTCCCAAAGGACTTTAAAATGGCACTTTCAGGAATATTCTGTTGTTAGAGCCAGAACAGCAGCCTCACCTTGAGAGTATGAGGAGAAATCAGAGGGAGTGAGACGACTACAGAAGAGCACTTCACACTGGGAGCGTTTTGGGTCCCAAGGCTGCTGGGTCCCAGCAACACACTTATTTTTCACTGGGTTCTTCCTCCATCTCCATTATAACACTTGTAGGTAAAAATCCTAACTGAATCTCTTATGCAATATCTCTATTGGTCCTGGATTGACTTCAAGCCCAATTTGAGCTCCTGAGGTCACTTCCTGTGACTTTAGGAGGTCCACACTGTAAGTGCTAGGGCATGTAGAATCATGTGCAGAATAATAGATAGCTGTCACCAACACATACTGCTTGATAGGCACCAGTCTATGTGCTTTCCATGAATCAATGTATTAGTTCTTTATAACTGAGATAGATGCTGTGACTTGCCCCAATTTATACAAGTTAAAACTGAAACACAAAGGATGTTAAATCACTTTCTATGTCACACATCCGATAAGTGGCAGAACTAAGAGTCTAAATGGTGCAAGGTAATATACAGTCAAATGAGGAAGTTCCTGGAATACAGAACCAGGAGAGAAAACTCGTATGTGAGCAAAACAAGAAAAGTTTCCTTGAGAAATTCCAACTTGTTAGATGTAGCACTAAGAGAAAGAAATGAGGATGTCAGAGTAAAGAAAGAACCCGAGTAAAGAGGTAAGAGAATTTGGGGCCTAGCATATAACTGTCCATAAGTTTGAAGTATAAACTTTCATTTGGATATTAGTTAGAGAGGGATGATGAAATAATAAGGGACAATGATCAGAAGCTGGAAATTTTAGACAGGAATGGGTACATTATGTACATTTACTGCAGGACTCGAGTGGAGAGATGCAACAGAAACCTTGACTGAGGAAGAATGATCTATGAAAGACAAACGAGAGGGGCAGAACATCTTCATTCCTGCCCGGGTAGTAGGATTTAAAAGAGGAGTAGCTGCAAGAAGAATGTAAAGAACTCACTTCACAAGGCACTATTTTAAAGGAACAAATGGAATCAAGAATTCTTAAGATGAAAAAGGAGTCAACCCTTTGAATTTCGTGAACAGGAAAATGAAACTAAATGCAAAAGAAAATCTTGAAAAATAAGGCTAAGAAACAAGTAAGAAAATTATTAATTTGCTTTATGTGTCCCATGCCTTTAAGTCCTATATCATTGGTTTCATCCATGAACTCTCCTTAGTATTGTGGAAGAACAGAGAAATATTCATGAGAATATGGGATTTCAAATTAGCAAGATCAACGTGTCCATCAGAAGTTTAATCATTTATTCAGTAAATAGTCATTGAATTCTGACTAAATGTCAAGTTTGGGGTTAGCTGCTAAGCACACAACACCGAACAATGTCCCTGCTGATCCTGCCCTCCAAGGGGGGATGGATGTTGAATAAACCAATGTGACAGAGGAAGAATTGCATTTAGTTAAAATAAGAGTATTCCAAGGAGAGGGCATTTACATATTGATTAGAATGGAGAGGAAAGGGGAAGATGCTGGCAGTGATGAGCTCTAGGTCTATGTTCAGGTGGATCCACTTGAGACTCTCAAGAAGGAGCCGAGCACTGCTGAGTGCCAAGGAGACATTATTTCTCACCACTGTGTGTTTGAAGGAAAATGATAGGAAAGTATTATATAAATAAGTCATTAAAACGGATGACACTCTAAACTTTAAAAATTTTGTATATTTTGAAGAACAATGAGAATATTGAATAAATTTTATATAGTGATCAAAATTTTAAATGATTCAATACGGCAGCCTAGAAAATGCCAAATGGGCTCAAGGGCTCAGAGCAACAGCAGCTCAAATCTCAGCACCTCGATGTTCACAACTCCAGTCTCAGTTGAAAATGGGGGATAACTGCCCAATTTTTTACTGGTTCTGTTTAGTTGTACATGGGATTTCAAATTAGCATAATTTGTCCATTTTTAAAGAATTTGTTAGGGTATTTAATGCAGAAGAAGAGCATAAACGTGGCATTTTCTTTATGCGGGCACCCACTGAAGGCTTCACGATGAGTCCCCTCATCCTGCCTTCACCCATCCTAAGCTCCCAGCTTAGAAGAGTGGCCCACAAACCATACTCACAGATAATCTCAATACTCACTAATGTTGCAATCACATCATGACAATCTGAACCCAATTGAAATGGAGTTCTTATACATAAAAGCTATGTTTAATTATTTTCTCCACCCATCACACACACATAAAATCCATGACACAGTAAAAGCGAGCGAATACCTCATGGGCTTTTAGTAGAGGTTGATTGGTTGAATTGCCATCATAGGGTAGATGAATTTCATAGATTTGTACTGTTAAAGTAAATCAGAAGAGGGAAGCTCCATTGTAGCATTTAGGGTGATTGTGAAACCCGTAGTTTAAGTTGACAGAGACAACTAGAGACGGGATTTCAGAAGAATTAGCATAAGGGAGGAAGTGAAAATCAGAGTGAGACATGGAATTGTAGAAAAGGTGAGGAACCAGGTGAGAGGAAATTCCCCAGCTAGAGGAAAGATAAGAAAGCTATCTAATCAATCTCCAAAGTCCTGCTACCATTTCAAGATCAATCACATAAAACTTGTCATATATTTCATATGTAAAAATTGACTTTAGTTCAAATTCCATTGAATTTGATAGTTTTCTTCAGAAATATTGATCCTGTTAAAGAGGTCAAGATTCCACAATACATAGTCTATGAGCCTTCTATGAATATTTCTTCCTGCATTTGTTCACCTACACAGAAAAGTGGGTGTGTTTGTGTCAATTACAAAAATTTTATAAGGAATTAAAGACCTGGTCATATTAGGATGTAATGATCAGTATGTATATCCTTTCAGGAAGTTATATTAATTTTTCTCCTCAGCTAATTAAGAAAAATCGACTCTGCACAATGATATTAAACCAGTGAAATATTTTTAGAGTCTTTATCAGCCACATTCATGCCTCTTATGATCTTAGAGTCTGCATCAAATCAAAAGGATAGAGGTCCAGAACTTTAATTGGATCCTTTGAGAAAAACTCACATTTCTAGCAAAGATAAATGATTGCACATATAGTTTTGAAGTTGTACCACATATGCTATTCTATGAAAAGAAAATCTAATTACGTAAGTTGATAGCAAAACTTTAGAAAAGTTTGCTGTGCTCCAGCTTAATTAGAGCTAAGGATTCCTGGTCCCATCAAACTGGAGTTGGTAGCACATTCTGCATACTGATATCATTACATTGTGTAGATGCAAATGAAACAAGAGGCATGGATTCATTCTGATCACACATATTTTGGGTATTTTGGCTTAGTCTGTTTCCTAAACTGTGAATCTGAGATCTACCCAAAATTCAGTTTAAATGATCTAGCAGTTTGAAAGAGGTACAGATCTGGCATTGTTTCTTTTGTTAAATGGATGACAGTTTATAGGTTTTTGTTTGTTCCTTTGTTTAATGTCAATCTCAGTTTGGAAGATTTCCCCAAATCTCACAGTTCTATCCTCAAATGCATCTTGCTTCCTTCCTCAATGGCAGCCACAGGAGCCGTACACCTGCTGAAGGCTTCAGGATGAGTCCCTTCATCCTGCCTCCCCCCCCCCCCATGAGCTCCCAGCTGAGAAGAGTGGCCCATAAACCCTACTCACAGTTCATGCCCCAGTTTTGCAAAATTACTTGAGGGGTTTTATTGCTAAAATTATATTCCAATAATCTTTTCAAAACAGTTGACTAGGCAAATGTTCGTAGTTCTCTGACACGGCTTTTTAGTCTTTGGTCTATGCTACTACTTATCCAATAACAAGGAATAGATAATAATTTAATGTGTGTGCTATAAGCAACTATGAATATTATCATCCATGCCCTGTGATTTGTATGAACTATGAGGAAATTTGGAAAGAATTGTGATTATCTGGACTGTATTTTTTGTATTTTTCAGTGAGCACATGGGATTCTAGTACATTTCACATGTATTAATTCAATTAAAATTTATTTAATGAATTTCTAGCTCAGTTTCAGCACTAGAGATTTGATGAACTACACCTTCGTGAAGCTTGTAGCCTAGGGCAGCTCAGCTCAAATTTTAATCTGTATGTGCATCATGGAGGATTGTTAAAATGCAGACGGATTCCATAGGTCTGAGCCAGAGCCCCAAATTCTGATTTTCTAATGAGTTCCCATGTGATGCAGTGATTCTGTACACTGGCCGCACTGAACAGAAAGATCTAGGAGATGAGACTGACAGTAACATAACTACATAAACAAATGGCAGAATTACAACTATGCCAATGGACCATGAAGCATACTATATAACAGGGAATCTGCCTGGCAGGGTAAAACAGCAACAGCATCCGTGAGGAAGTGAAAAGAGAGCAGCTACCTAAGCAGCAGCAGTTCTCCTGGTCAAGGCACAAGCAGGAGGATCCATGCGGAGCAGAGGAACAGGAAACTCAGGCTTCCAGCAACAATCAATCACACAGCAGGTAAATACTCCAGCAGGACGCCCACACACTCCGCCTTAGAGAGGGGTCAAATGAGTCGCCTTCTTGTGTTGGGTAGCTTCTTAGAACTCATATCAGGATTGATGATTCAGTAATGAATCATTAAATGCTGTGTGTGTCAAGACTTCAGTCCATCTTGAGTGAAGATGTTCCTCCTTTCAGTAGGTGCCCGGATTTTCTACCCTTTTAACAACACAATCTCTGCATTAAGGTGTTAACAATGAGAATATTGAGTAATGGGATTTGAATAGATGAGATTTAATTCTAGGTTTTCCAAGTGATGACTTAAGTTCTGAGTGAAACCAAAGCATAATTTTCCACATATGGCAAAATAAGCCTTCCATAATCCCAGGGCTTTATAACCACCTGTGCATGTGGAATTAGACGTTCAAAAAAACAAAAAAGTCATCAAGAAAACAGAATACAGAAATAAATGAAATATAAAATTTAAAATATATGATTAATATCAAATGTTAAAATGACATAAAATATTCATCAAATATCAGCCGGGTAAGGTGGTGCACACTTGTAATCCCAGCAGCTTGGGAGGCTGAGGCAGGAAGATTGACAGTTCAAAGCCAACCTTACCAAAAGCAAGGCACTAAACAACTCAGTGAGTTCAGGATCTGAACTCATGTGCCCCTGAGTTCAATCCCCACTAACCCCCCCCCAAAAAAAAACAATATTCATCAAATATCTACTTTATGCTACTTCATAATGAAGTTCACCAAAACAAATTATGCTTTTCTAAAATATGTAGTATGTTGGTGCCATATTTCAAGTTACAAAACTAGGTGAAGTTCACAGGGTGCTGTTAATAACATTAACCTTCCAAAAGTTTATTCTGGAGGACTTTGACTTTCAGATTCATTACCTAGTCACAGCACATGCCTCTTCATGGAGTCTGCAATGTTCTTCCCTCATGAAAGAAACTGTCAGACCTAGAAAGTCAAATAAAGATTCATCCAAACTCAAAATCCCACCCATCATGGTCTACGACAATGTGAAAGAAAAAAGATTAAAATACTAAAGGTATATCAAAATCTGAATTTTTCAATTTTTTTCTACATAATTCCAAGATTTAACTGTCCATTTTTCTTATGAAATTTTTTCAACCTTTCTTGTCTTGTTTATTTGTTAATTGCCTCATCAAAAACATAGGAGAGGTCATGAAATTTGTTCATCTGGAGAGGAGAGAATTGAAAGAAAAATATTAGACATTTGAGATAAAAAGGGAGTGGGACGTCATGGAGAGAAGCCAGAAGGCTAAGTTAGAGATGTAAAGAGGAAAACAGATACCAACGGGGGGGGCGGGGGGGGGGAGAAAATTACAACTATAGCAACTAAGCCCTCAAAACCCTGGTGTTTTGGAGTGTCCTGGACTGTGGGAATTTCCAGACGCAAATTACAGTGCTTATACACGGAGCATTGACTTGATGCTCTCAAGCTTAGGAAGATAAGCTGGCTTATTGCTTCAGCCAGTGGAAGGAGACAAGTGCTACAACACTCAGGCAGAAACTGCTTCTATCTGTCAGCTCTGCCAGGGCCTAAGTCTTTATGGTCATCTGCTTTTAGGAAACCAAGGGTCAGGTCAGTGGAAGAACCCTCTAGAGACTTTGTGGGGCCTAGCCTGGAAGTGACATACATTCTTTTGTTCATATTACATTGGTCAAATCTAATTGCAGTGGAAAACAGGAAATGTAGCCTAGCTGCAACCTCAGGAAGAAGATAAAATAGATTTTAGTAAGCAGATTTTCCCACAACCCCATTTTTTTTTTAAGCGTGGCCTTAGAAAGCAGCTTCTGGTAAAGCACATGACCCCATATTTGATGTATGTACCTACTTTCCTTCTGAAAACATGGAATCCTATTTAGTACTACACAAATTACTAAATTGCACTGTGTTAATTTTAAAATAAGGCTATTTAAACCTAATTAGGGCAAGATATTTTAGATCCCCCCGTTTAAAGAACAGCATTTTACAAAGCTGAACCTTCTCTCTTTTATCATACTCTTTCAGGCATTTATTTTCTTTCTATAATCTGGCTAAAAGCCTTTTAAATGAATAATAACTTCCCTAATTGCAAAAAGGCAGCCAGCTGGAAGTAATCTTACTCCATGACACAAAAGAGTTTGTTACAGCCTTTTGGATCTCAGGGTGTTGAGAGCCAGAGCCTGTTTACTCCTGCTGAGTAGCAGTGTGCAGTGGGTCTTGATGCTTCTCTGGATGTCAGGGAACCACATTTAGGTTTCAGCTGATGTTCACAGGCACCAAAGTGTCAGGAAGCACAGAGGCATCTCCAACTCCTAAACCTGCTCTATACATCCAACAGGCCTGTAGCAGTGTCCTGCTATGGTACACACACCTCTGAGGGAGTATTAAGGAATGTGGACCACCATGCTGTGTTATTGATGAAACAAGGGTGAGTTGGAAAAATGTTGCAAGAAGAGGACCTGGTGAAATACTGAGACACCTCCCCTCAACGGAATTGACAAATCCTGTCCCCATGAAGCTGGTCTGCCTCCCCTGACTCCTGTTAAAGGACCTCTCAGAATTGTTTTGTGAACACATGTCAAAGTTTTTCCTCAAGCTCATCCTTAAGCGAAATGAAACTGAGAAAGCCAGGTCTCCTCTTGACAGAGACACATTGCAGAAAAAATAACGTTAACTAACTAGGTAATCATTGTCAGATTCCATATGCAAAAGGATTTTTGATTTAGGTTTATTAACATACCACAAAGCTGGCTAAAGACTGATGTCTCTTTCAAAATCTGCTGGGCATGTAAATCTTTCTCAGACTTCCAGCAATGCTCTTGATGTCATTAATGTCAAAGGCTACTCAAGCATTTCATCAGGAATGCCAAGCTCTTCATAGAGAGCCCTCTGGCCCATTAAACATTTTCCTCAGACTTGAAGAAATTTGCTTGTTCTTCAGGCCACACTAGTATTGATCCATTTTTATGTTATTTCAGGTAGTACACAAGTTCAGAAGTTTCAATCTCCAATAGCTGTAACAACTCATTGGTGGGGAGTCAAAGTGGCGTTTGGAAACTCTGTATCTCAATAGTGATCTGTCTTAAGATCCAAATGAGCTGATCACAATAGGAAAGGAAGGCTTCAATACTATTAAAAGTCAGGAAGCAAAACCATCAAATTATTCCCTGTGGAGATAGGCCTGTGCATCATCCCTAAAATCATCACATGGTTGGCATCTTAGCCCCTTTCCCTGAAAGAGCAAAGGAGAAGGGCTCATGTGCAAAATTTGAGCTCACCATCACATCACAAGCCCAGCCAACCGCAGTATTCAACTGTGGGAGGGCTGGGGAATAAAAAGATTTTTGTTTAGTTTGTTTTTGGTGGTAAATATTAAAACCAGGACCTCATGCATGCTAATTAGATGTTTCACCACTGAGCTATACTCCTGCCCAGGAAATAAAACGCATTTTAAAGACCAAATAATTTTCACAATGTTATGCATTTTCCTTTCAGCAAGAGGCAAGGGTACCAGAGCGGTCATCATTTGCTCATTCACCAAACATGTGCTGAGGCACAGCAACAGGCAGTGAGAGGCAGGTATGAGTCAGACCCGCATGGCCTTTGTCTTCAGGAAGCCCAGGTGACTAGACTGGTCCACTCTGGGTTTTCTAACCGCAGCACTGTCGACACTCTGGGTCAGAGAATTCTTGGTCGGGGGCCAGAATGCTGCCTGGGCTCTGTAGAATGCTCAGCAGCATCTCTGGCCTCCCCATTAGACACCAGTAGGCCCTCCCCACTGTGACAACAAAAAACACCACCAGACATTGCTAAAATGTCCCCAAAAGGAAAAACTGTCCCCTACCTGAAAACCACAGCTTCAGAGGTTCATTCAGAAGACTTTTCAGGGCACAAAGTATTTAAAAACAAAGAACCTGCCTATTCCCATAAGAGAAAGCAAAATGTGAGCATCCAGGAAGGCAAGACAAAGAGCACAGTGTGACAAGGTGTGAGCATCGTGACCAGGGTAGCTAAAGCACAAAGGGAAGGGTGAAAATCCCAGAGGAAGAAAACCCGTGGGAGTCAGGCAAGGAGCACTTCCCTGAGTCATCCAGGAACTTCCGCTAGATCCTAAGGACGGTAGTAAATGGTAGCAAATTGTTAACAGGGAGTCAGGGACAGAAGAGATCTGAATTCTAGCTGAAATCAGGGTCTGAATGCACTGGACAGCAAAAGGATTGGAGATGGGGACACATATTAGGGAGTAAGTGGAGTAATCCATAAATGAAATAACGGTGGTCTGGGCTGAGGATTGGCACTGTGAAAGGAGAGTCCTGGGGAATTATGAGTACAATTCATGGCAGTACAGAAGTGGGCTTTTATTAATATTAGCTGTGAAGAGAAAGAGAGGCCAAGGAAGAAAAATTTTCATTTGGGCAATAAGCATATATGATGGAGCCATTTATTGGGATTATAGATGGAAAAGGGAGAGAGAAAGAGAGAAAGAGCGAGAGAGAGTGTGTGTGAACATGCACTCATATAAGGGGATGAGGATGTGTTGAGCCCAGTTTTAGGCATGATGTAGTATATGAAATGTCTGAGACATTTATATGGATCATATGGTAATATATATAGGTCTGGGACTGGGGGTGGAATTTAGATTGAAAAAAAAAATAGAATTTTACTTTAAGTTTTCAATTACTATCTTGGAATTCCAATGTGTGAATCGAGGTCCTCCAAGAGGAGGATGTGAGGAAGAGATTTTATTAGGTAAAACATCCATGTAAGAAAAAGTAGAACGGCAATGACACAGGCCTAGAAGAGACGTCAGACTGCATCCAAGTTGGAAGACATCAACCTAAATGGCTACAGAGTCTAAGACAAGTTTATCAAAGCTGCCTGAGAGAGTTTGAGCCCAAACTGGCCATTTGGGGAGTCGCCATCTCCCAGGTATGTGCTGCCTTCGTATCCCAGCCACAGTGGATCACTGAGTGGGAGCAAGACTGAAGAGATGGCAGAGGACAGTAGGTGGGGCCTGTATAGTCTCCTACGCCTCTGTAACAAACTGTCACAACCTTGGTGGCTTCATATTTACAGACCTATCCCTTCAGAGTCCGCTAGACCATAAGTCTGAAATCAGTATGGACTGGTCAAAGTTAAAGGCTGGCCCTGGTCTCTCTGGGAGCTCCAGGGGAGAGTCTGTCTCTCACCTCATCCATCTGAGGACATGTCCAGATTTATGGCTGCAGCACTTGGGACTTCTCTGGCAGGTCTTCAGACCTTTTAGAACATCCCCATCTCCACGTATCTGTCCACTTCAACCTCTGTATGCCTCCATCTGTCTGGCAGGGTAACTTATGGTGTTTAGGTAAGATTGCCTAATCCTTATAGTTCTAGTTCCTATAATAAATCTTGCACTCCAATAAAATGCCCCAAGCCAACGAACTCTTGCTCATCTGACCTACATTCTGGCCTCCTTTGCCAAGCACTCTCGGAATTTCTTCAGGCTTTCTCCAGTACATGCAAACACCTTTTACAGTTCTTCAGGTATATGGCCACTTTTCTCCCTCCTCAGGTCGAAAGGATGCTCAGTGGGTGGATGCCACCAGGAGAAAAGGTGAGAAGGAGCAGCTTCTTGCCTGGAGGGAGTCATAAGCACAATAGACACACTAGCCCTTGATGGGGAAGGGGAAATTCTAGGGCTAGTTTGAGGCTACAGTCAACATCCTCAGGGGCATCTATCTAGATGGTCTCATTCC
Source organism: Spermophilus citellus (assembly GCF_964194105.1). Taxonomy (NCBI): domain Eukaryota; kingdom Metazoa; phylum Chordata; class Mammalia; order Rodentia; family Sciuridae; genus Spermophilus; species Spermophilus citellus. The sequence goes on from NC_138198.1 coordinate 122,231,307, forward strand.
AGTTTTAAAGACTCCAGATTTTCCTTACCAGAGCCCTAATCCTTTAACGACAGATAGAAGGACCTAAACTTCTTATTTAAGAAAAAAAATACTCTCTTAACTAGACCTTCAGCCTCCTGTTTGAGTCCATGTGTTCCCATCGTCACCTACAGTAGTAACGGCCTTCTTACACATTAGCACCAGGCTGTCTGGCTCTTTGGCTTAGCTACTACATTTTTACTACTTGGTCTCTCGTTATCCGTACATAGGGCATCAGTGCAACTTGGTCACCAGCCAATCCCACTGTCATCTAAGCATTGTTGCCTGTATCTTCATATACCTGCATTATTGTACGTGCCATTACATTGCTCTAAAATAGTATATTTACCAGGAACATCTTTGTTTATAATATTAGCAATTAAGTTGACATCTTCTCCCAGAACAATGTGTACCCCACTTAGCAACCCATAAAGTACCCTATTCACCAACCAGGTGACATGAGTCCTTCCAAACCCTATTTTCCTTCATATTTGGCCAAACCACTCCTAGCATCATGCAAATTTCTAGACCCAGTGAGAAGCAGATGTCAAGATAGAATTTTATATGCAAGGATTTTTATTAAGGAAAATATCTTTGTGCAATAAAACAGATGGGACTTTGGACAAGCTGGGAGACATGGCAAATCAAGGTCAAGTCTAGTACTGAGAGAAAGAGCATGGATCAGGAAGTTGGGTGGAAGCGCTCTAGGCTGCAGCGTCATCCATCTATGATGTCTCAAAACCATCAGGGAACCTTGGAGCCACAGTTCACCATCAAGGACTCCAGCATCTTCCAGGAACAGGATTGCTGCACGCATCCACGCAACACACTGGAGGAAGCCACTCATAGGAAGCAAAGCCCTGTCACAAGTGTGACCAGTTACTGCAAGCTCAGCAACTGGAGCCCTTGATCAATGAAATCCCCTAGTCATCAAAGTTTGTGAAATACATTCTCAGTTCTCCACTGCTAGAAACAGATGCAAACTAGATAAATAATACCTCCACAAATTCTTCAAAATCTAGAACTCATATCTACAAGTCATTACCTAGCAAAGATCACATTCTATATTTGCATAAATAAAGGAAAAATGAATGATCAAATCAAAATATGTTCAAAAGAAAGAATCAGCTTCCTTCTTTACTTTGCTACCATCAACCAAATTAAAGTTCTCATGTCTTCTCTCTGTGATGATGAATGAAGCAATCACAGCTATGAGCCACATGACAGCATTTCGATAAAAAGCTACTACACATACAACAATGGTTATAATAAGATTTTAGTGGTGGTGAACGGGTCCTATGACCTAGTATGTTGTAGCCATTGGATATTGTAGGACAGAACTACTCACATGGTCCTATTGATACCAATGCAGACAAACCCACTGCACTGCCTGGTGTATGACAGTATAGGAGCTGAGGACATCACTCATTGGTGACGCATTCGCCTGGCTTGTGAAAAGTCCTGGGTTCAATGCTCAGCATCTCTCTTACACATACATGCACATACACGAACACACATACACAGATGTAGACCATACAATTATGTGCAGTACTTAATATTTGCTGATGATAACAAATCCCTGTGTTTCTAGTTTGTGTTCACTATACTGTATGTTTTAATATTATTTTAAATGTGATCCTTCTACTTATTCAAAGCAAGTTTAATATAAAATAGAATGAAATGTATACCCCAGGAACCATGCACATCTCATGTTTTCCTTTTATCATGATTGCATTAAGAGACCAAGGTCAGGGGTTGACAGGAACCATCAGGATTTGTGAATGCACTCTTGGATGTCTGCACAACAGTGAAATCACCAAATCTTCATTTCCCCGAGTGTGCCCCTGTCGTGAAATGACACGAGACTGCATCCATTCTACCTATGTCCAGCATCCCTCAAATCAAGTGTGTTATGGGTGTCTTAGCACATCATCTTTAAAGCCGCTGTTAATATGTCACCCCAGTACTCAAATATTTGCTTTCATATTGTTTTTCAGCAAACAGAATCTAAACTCCCTGGTCCAGCCTTCAGATCCCTCTGTCCTCTCCCTGTCTTCTCATCTGAGTCTTGTCACCATTTTCTGACTTTTTGTAAAAATTACATTTCTTCTCCATCTCTTATCACTTTCCAATTTCAGTTTCTAGAATTCGATTACTGCCATTGGGTCCTGCAAGACGCTCTCTCTCAGTGACCGCTTGTTACAAGGGCATCGCGGCTACAAATCCCGATTTGAACAAGGGCCATGAGGATTCCTCTAAGCTTCTCGGATAAAATAAACCTCGATTTTCCTAAACTTGTGGAAATTGAATCTTCTTCTGGTACCTTTTGAATGTGGCCTCGTTTTCTAGTTGCTTGTTTTCAAATACTATAGACTCCTAATTCATAGACTTCAGCACAATTCAACTTTCACACAATGACAAGGAAGAGCTCTTTAAGTGCTGGCTGGATGAATCAGATAAGAGTGAATTTGGAGATGGGATGTCACTCAGTAGTAGAGCTCTTGCCTAGCATGCAGCACCACAAAAGAAAAGAAGGAAGGAAGGAAGGAAGGAAGGAAGGAAGGAAGGAAGGAAGGAAGGAGGAAGGAAGGAAGAAAAGAAAAAATAAAACAATGAATTTATTTGGTTTCCTTTCATATATCATGTATCCACAGTATGTTCTCTGCAGCTTTGTTCATGATCTTTTTCATTGATCAACATTATAACAAAAGAAGAAGAAAATGAAATCATACCAATTTAGTTTAACATTTGAACACTCTGGCATTTAAAAACATTTTATGTAAAATAAAAGGTCTCTATTTTCTTTCAATAATGCCTATATTCAAAAGCAAGAGATAAAAGGCAAAGTTTATGCTACTTTTGGCATAATTTTCATTCAAGAATATAATTTACATTCTCTTGCAACATTCAATTTTCTTCAGATTCTTAAGAGCATAATAGAAGTATCCTTAAATGAAACACTTATGTTTTTCCTTTTACATTAAACCTATGTCATTTATCTTGTGTTCCTCTGCAGTATTATCTCAACATTAAAAAGCTATAACTACCCTTTGAACCAGAAGAATAGAATATACCACATATTTCTCTGGCACTGAGGTCTGTGTTGAACAAGGATGACAATTTTAGTCCCAAACGAAGAGGTAAAAAAGATAATATTTAAAACACAACATTCTGAGCCTTAAAAAAGGAATAAATAAAAGGAAAAAAATCTACAATTCAAACTATTTCATAATAAGCTCTCTGGCAGAGGGAACAAGGTTTCATTATTTTCTTTTTATTCCATCCATGAACAGAGTATGATTGAAAAAAAAATTCCCCATTCCAACTTTAGTCATATATATAGTCTCTTGTTCACAACATATAGTCTCTTGTTCACAATTTTTGTTGTTGAGAGCCACTGTGAACTGATTTCAGATACAGAATGATGTATTGATGATGGCTATGGGCCAAACTGTGTTCCTAAAAAGTTCACTCACTAAAGTTCTAATTCCCACTCTCTCTCAATGTGACCTTACTGTGATATACTTGCATTGCCATTTTAGTTAAGATTCATGATTGACGTCCTTAGAAAATGGGGACATTTGTTTATAGACACTCACCTCAGGAAGGCACCACATGTGGGTTGGAGTCCTGCTGCCTTAAGCCAAGAAGAACCAGAGGATGCCCAGCAACTGTGGAAGCCAGAGAAGCTACACCACAGAGGCCCTTCCCTGCACCTACAGAGGGAGCGTAGCCTGCTCACACCGTGGTTTTTAATATCTAGACAAGAAATCATTAGTGTTTAAGACCATCCGTGGGACACTTGCATCTGCACCAGTGGGAATCTAATGGAGTCACCACCCCTTATTCTTGGGGGTACCTTCCAAGATCCCAGGAGATTTCTGATGTCATGGAGAGAACTGAGCTCTCTATATAAGGAGGGGTAAGAAAACAATACACACATGCACACAGGAACACCCACAGGAACACCCAATGACACAGACACACCCAAACATACACACACAAACACAAAGACACACATGCACATTCAGGATTCCTAAGATGAATGCATAGGAAAAGATAAATTTATAATACCTTCTATGTCTTTGGATCACTAACATTTTAGCTACTATAGAGATTTTTGATAGCACTATAAAATAAAATAGGCAGATGCTATTTCATTTTCAGCTTTAGGAAACTGGAAATGTGAGTTTTACTTATTGTTCTTTAGACCTTCGTGTATCTCTATCTTCACAATCGCTATGTATCCATCACTTCTGCTAGAGTGTTTTCTAGTGTGGCGAGCTATAAGACGCTGCACAGTTTCATCAGCTGCATCATGTTCTTAACAGAATCATAAATTCAAATCTACAGTGAGGTACATGGCAATCATTTTAAGTACTGCAACCTCAACCATCAGTTGTGCCTGCTTTAATAAATATTTGTTGAACTAATAAAACCAGTCAGTTATAGACATCAGACTATGAAATTTATTCTAATCAGATTTGATTGGAAAATGATGAAAACTTGTAAGGATAGTGTGATGTGATCCCTCTGTAGAATAAAGCATTATCACATATAAAAAAGGTGATGATAAAATGCAGGAGTCTGGGCATGGATATCTTATGTATTTCTAGTGGCAATGTTAATATGACTTGGATGTTTTTGTTAGAAATTAGCAAAAATCTTAAATGTACTCACCTTATTAAATTCAATGTATCCATAATACTTCAGTGTTGCTAAAAACAACTAAAGTAATAGCAAATACCAATAATTGTGCCAAACACTCTGTGGCTGTTTTTGCTTACCTTATTTAAACCTCAAAACAACATTTCATGGAAGGTATCATAGCTTCATATTACAAATAAAGGGACTTGCTGGGAGCAATCCAGTGTTACTCCAGGGGTAACAACCAATGCAACAAGAACTGAACCCAAGTGTGTCCTGCTGCACACCCTCCACTCTTCCCACGGAAAACCAGAGCCTTCCATGGCAAGCCCAGTCACTGCCGGAGTGATAGGTCCTGAAGCAACCTGAGAATTCAGCTTCTTGTTTGCCAAAATAAGCTCCTGCCAGACCAACCTAACACACACCACGACCACTAACTCAGAACAAAACATAAATTAACCAAAGGCACAAAAAGAGAGCGAAAAAAAAAAATAAGTTGAGCCTGGAAGGAACTGAGTTTCCCCATTTGTGTCTTTTGTTCTGAGGACAGGCCACAAGGGCACAACATGAAGAAGGAAAAGCTTTCTGGGCATGCACCCTTTCTCATCAGAAGACAGACTCCAAGGTGTGCACACCTGCTGGAAAAGAAGGACATGCACACCTCAGGAGAGGAGTCCTAGCGTGAATATAAACCTATTATTCTATAGAGTATCAGACACACACACACACACACACACACACACACATACACACACACATCATCATCGCTCTCTCTACCTTCACCATATGCATTTGGATCAGAACATCATTAAGCACACTTTCCAGAAAACGAAGAGGTTGTAAGATCCTAAGAAATGACTGTCATAATAGGAATGCTCAACCTCCTAAGCAAATGCACACTCCTGACACCAGGGGGTCCTCCTGGAGAAGCTTCAAAATAAAGGGGGTGGGAAAGATGGAATGTGCCTATCCATAATGATAACCAGAGCTAGCGGCACAGACGTATTCATTGCCTTCGCTGTTACAAAGCAAGTGAAGTATGAGATGGATGAGATAGATACAGAGAGAGCGAGAGTGAGAGCGAGAGTGAAAGAGAGTGAGAGAGAGCTCTGGCTGGGGGCAAATGGATTCAAATGTGAACAGACTGGAAGTAGAAGGGAAGTCAGTCTCACACTGAGACTCAAAATTTGTGCTAAAAGAGAAAGTGCTGCCAATCTGCTCTCCATAGCCATGATTGGCTGACTTGAAAATAGCAAAGGTGATAGCAATGTTAAACACACAATTCTCACACAGCCATGTCAGGCTTTGGGGAAACCATCCTTGTGATATTAATTGATGATCAACCAAATGTGGTTCAAAGTTTAAAAGCAATAACATTTTATTTTGCACATGCCTTTTTCTTGCGGGTTTGCCTACTGGCCATCTTCATATAGTTTTATTTTTGTTCAGCTGTTCACATGAAAAAAGAAAACCAATTGAGCTTTCTTCGTTTTCATTTAAAGTAGAGAACTTTTTCAAAGTACAACCAGATGCAGCGAATGTAAATACCGAATGTGGGTCCCAAGTGCTGCCCGTCTGGACCCCATACTCGACACAGACTTTGAGATCCTTCCCTCTTTCTCTCACCCATGGTTTTTGTTGGGTGAAACATAAGGAGTGCTGTACCAAATAGCCACTAAAATATGCACGTCTCCAAAGTCACATATGTTGCTGTAATTTTCACTGTCTAGACCACTTCTAAATGGAAGCATTTCCATACTGATTGTCCAAAGATAAAATGTAAATTACCCAAATAAATGTGAGCATGTTAGAGAAAATGCTGAAGTTCTGAGGCGTTTAGAAAGTGCACACCTGCTCTTTATTGAAACATAAAGATCCTAATTTCTCCAACATTTTCAGTTTTCAAAAAAGAACACCAGTAAAACATATGCAAATACTTCCATTTACTAAAACTTCTGAAACTCAGGGAGGTAATATTTTACACTCGAGAATCCTTGTTTGTTTATAATAAAACAATTAACGGTATTAGAAATTTACCCATTTTTCTGTGATGTAAATTTTTTGGAAGATTAAAGCATTTCTGTTAGGAAATCAAGACAAATTGACACCTTGAAAGTCAAAATAAGCGTCTTAGTAATAAGACCAGGGAAATTACTGGGACCCTTTGAGCTATCAGGATGGTTCATTTGTGAGCAAGTTACAGACAGCTGAACTATTCCCACCGGCCTCTAAAGTAAGGAATTTCCCACTGAGGAATCCAAAGATGATGAATGCGTAACTACCACATTCATATCCGTAACTTGATTGAGATCATACTTTCGGATAATCTACTTTGTTTTCATTTCATTTCACACTTCAAAAATTCATTCGTTACAACACTAACTAAGTCATCAGAAAGAGAGATTAAGATTATGTAATGATATTGAAAGTTTTAAATAAGAGGCAGCAAAACTGGCCCTCAATATTATATAGCAGAGCAAGGTGATCTTTAATCTTCCCAATATATCATTTGTTTCTTTACTGCTTTAGTCAACTTCATTCTCTACTTACTATTTTTAGAATATTGAAAAAAAATAAAAGTTACCAATACTACAAGTTCACCCTAAGTGAAGAACTGAAATTTCTGGCTTTCTCATAGTCCAAAGTACTACGGTAGGAGCACATTTAGGAAAATCAAAGTAATAAACGAAACAGTCAATTCAAGCCTCAGCAGAGAAGGTGTGTGGATGTAGATGGCCTTCCTATACAGACACCCCACTCCCCATGCATGGGATTTTCATGAGGAAGGAAACTGGTCAAGTGCTTGTGAGAGAGGTGCTGCTACCCCCTTTAGCAGTTTGAGCAATGGAATAGTCGCTTCTCCGTCTCTCCAAACTGGCTCCAAGCAATGCCAGGCCCTGGGTTTTACAGTCAGAGACAAAGACGGCCAGTACTCTTCCTCAAGGATCTCCAGTCCACAAAGAAACGGATGTTTCTAAATTGTAAGTACAGACATGGAAAGGGTGTTGGGAAACGAATCATTTTCGATTTCTAGATTTTCTAAAAGTAAAAATGTACAGGCCTGCCTTCTCTCCGGTTCCTCTGGAGCTTGTTTTTAATCTCTGCCGTTTCCACAATTTGCATTGTCATACCTTGGTTTGTGTTTACTTTTATTCTTTTTATTAAGGAGTACTTATTGGAGAATTTGTATCTCAATTTAAGAATAGTCTTAGAAAACATATTCTCACAGAATCTTCAAACTCAAAATCTCTCCAGTTTTTCCACCTCTCCTTTTTGAACATATATTAGATGTGCATTGGATATTCAGATTCTGTTAACCAAGATTCTCACATGCTCATTGGTATTTACCTTCTGTCTATTATCCATCTATGCTATATTCCAAGTCCTTTCCACTCTCTTCATCTTAGTGATTCTTCTTCGTTGTGTCTACGCTGCTGGATCTGTCTATTGCAATACTGTGTTTCTCCCAGCTCCCCCATCTTTGGACTACACGCTTGTGAACTTCATTGTCTGTGTGATTTAGTTATTAAAATGATAAATTTGTTATAAATTCAGAGAGTGTAATTTATTTGAGAGGAATCAGAGGAAGTCATGAAAGTCCTAGGACAGTTCTGGATCCTGACAATATCATAAAAGACCAGATCCATGAACTAGGATGCCATGCATAATTACAGTCTCCACACCTCTCTCCCCTCGCAGTCTCTGAAATGTGCACACTGCCTTTCTCTATATCCACTGTGTCATCGCTCTAGTTTATTGATTGGCGTTAACAGACGTCTATATCTTTATTAAGCCAGTAGATGAAGCATATGAATTTATTTCTCACCTTCAGTATCATAACCTTTGGGAAATATAGAGGCCTCTAAAAATATGCCGAGTTCTAAGAAAAAATACTTAGCAACTATTTAGACACAAGCAAATTGTGAATCAGACTAGAAGATAGAAGTCCCCTCTGGACTAGGCTTCTGTTACAGGAGATCAGGCATGCCACAGCGCAGGTGGCTGAGATGTGGTGGGGGCACTAGGAGGTTCCAGGACAAAGTGCTATACTGTTGAACATGCTTGAGACCACACTAGTCAGCAAAGCACCAGCTCTGCCCAAAATATGTCTTAAAGAAGGTCTAATGGTGGCAACTCATGTCGTGATGGGGAATGGGAAATCAGTGCTGCACATCTTCAACGTCCATCCTAGAGGTTCAGATGTGCAGTATTCTCCTGAAAATGAAGTTTCCCTCGAACAAGATCCTGCATTTCATCACTCCTCCCAGAACCATGCAGCCAGTGGTATTAAGTGTCTTCTCTGGGTCCTAGCAGTGAGACCAAGTGACTAGCATTTGTCGATCTGATAGGTGGCTTCTACCTCTTAAAGAAGCATAGCACTAAAAGTTCACAAATCAGAGATAGAAAGTTCAGATGCATAGAAGTTAAAAATACAGTTAATGTCTTCTAATAAATAGTTAGATGTTCAGGCACTGAAGAATCAAAAATTTTAAGGAAAAATAGAAGGAAGGCTACCTGAAAATTTGATATTGGTCAGGACCACAGTGTGCATCCTACATTCATACCTTATCACTGATATTTGATTTCTTTACATAATCAATAATCTTTAAAGAAAATTTTAATGAGAAAAACTCCTTTGTATTTAGAGACGTGTTCACCCATTGCACTGCTCTTCATTCCTTTATGATGATTCAAGTTAACACGTTATATAACTTGGCTGAGTTTGAGGAGCATTATTTCTTATAGTGAAACCTGACTGGTAGCAAATTCTCTTTACTTCTGCAGATCTGAAAACCTTTATTTTTAAGTGATGTTTGCATTTAGTACAATAAACTAGGTTGACAAATATGCCCCCTTCCCCCATTTTTAATAAAGTTTCTTTTGGCTCACACAGTTTCTCTGAGAAGACTGTGTTCATTTTCTCTGTCCCTCTGTGAGTAATGTGTACATTTTCCCTGTCATATTTTGAAATAATTTTTTTCCATTATGCCAGTTAGAACATGTAGTTTTGCTCTCCACCAAGGCCCTGTTCATTTTCTTTTAGCAGGTGCTATCTGTTTCCAGTTGCATCATTTTTATTGGCGTATCTTTAACTTCACCTATTACTCTGTCTCCAGTGTCGGCTTAGTTGTTAGGCCCATGCAGGGAAGTTTTCACTTTGAATATATTATAATTCTCAGTTACAAAAATTGCATTTGATTCCTTCTTGTTCTTCCCTTTATTTATTCATTATGTTCAAGTTTTTCATTAAATTTATAAACATAGCTATAATATATGTTTCAACATCATCTTTGTCATTTCTGCATCCCTATTATCTGGTTTTAGTTCTGGTTATAGTTAAAATGTTTTCTGCTACTTCACACATTTAGTAATATTTGATTGCATACTAGATACGAGGAATGTCATGTCTAAGGATCAAATATCTGGATTCTGTTAACTCAAGACACTTTTGACTCTAGTTCAGGTGGTGAACTAAGTAGTGTGAGACCAACTGGACGGCTTTGAGCCTTGTCTTAGGCACTTATGTTGGATCTGCAGAGTTGTTTGCTCCAGGTCCAGCCCCAACTGAAGGTATGATCCTCCCTAATGCTCCACACTTTCAGCATGGTGACCTGAGTCGACTCTGCAATAAACACACATTTTCAGTGATACATGAGCTTTGAGACTGTTGATTTTATGGAGACCTTGTGGAGTGTTCCCTGAACATGCACAGCCAAGCTCTCAGACAAAGACTCAGGGAACAAACACGCAGACTTCTGGAGGACTGTTGTGTTTGACTCCCCCTTCTTCCACTGTCATACAAAAAGTGACTCCAGGCAGTAGACAGCAAAATCATAAGGCTAAAGTCATTTTTTTTCTTCTCAGTCAGAGACCACAGTCTTGTGCTCCCTTTTATACAATACATCTGGGAAGAATTATTTCTTTACCTTTTATTTTACTTTATCTAATTGTTTATTGCAACTCCTCTTTTCCCATATATTATTCAGAAGTAGACATTTAGCTTTGTTTTTCCCAAATAATTTACTCATGATAGTATATGAAGGTGTTGATTATTTTAGTACATTAAAACAACTGTGATATTCATCAGGACCACAGTGTGCATCCTCATCCTCTGCTTAATTAGTAGGAAAAGTCACAATGGTAGAGTGGGCAGTACTGGGGACAGCATGCTTGGCTTCTTACTCTTGCTCTGTGCTGTACTCTGAGCAAGCCAGTGAGTTTCCATTTTATCTTCATGTCCTGTCACAGCTCAGTTGACAGGGCCTACATCAGTGCATGTGACTCAGTAGTAAGTAGAGGATACATAAACAAAATTCTGGAGTGATTCTTGGATCTATATTTCCTAAATGGTGGTAATTCATTTTGATTTTGCATGAGAAAGCAATTTTATTCAGCTACTCACACTGTATGTGATGATTTTCAGAACAAGTCATTTGGTGGACTTTCAATCTCCCACTTGCAGTACAGGTTCATCCCGTATTGTTGATGTTAACAGTAAGACCATTGGACTGAGGCTCACTTCACAGTAACTGTCACATTGAACAAGCACTCCTAGGAGCCCCAACCCGAATCTGGTGGCGAATATCATTAAGTCTGTAGTGTCTCTCTCCCAGGAGCTGGGAATTAAAACATAGCAACTCAAGTTAACGAACTATTGACACAGGACAATAGTTGATGAATACACTTGAACTTGATTCTGAGAAGTAAAGTGGCTCATGAAACATGGAACAAAATGAAACACATTGAGAAGCAGACAGGAGACAATGAGGAAAGTGAGACCGAACCCACCTCCCACCTGAGCTGATCCTGGTTCCAGATCCTCTCCAACCATGACTGCACTTCTTGCCCAATTTCAATGAGGGCTTCTGATTTTGTTTAATTCATCTTCTTTCTCAAGAGGGCTTGATTAGATTTATTTTTTTGTTGAATGAAATCATCCCTAAAACAAAGCTCAACCATGTAAATTCCAGTGTTGAGAGATGTGGAAGCAACTAAGCGTTGGAATGAAACATAAATAAGGATTTAAGAGTGTTTCATCAAGTTTGATTGTTCTGGGCGTTAAGTTTATAGGTTTCATTCAGATTCTGTTCAAAGCTATGAGTCTTTCTTCCACACTAATTTTTCCATGCAATTCAATAGGACTTACAAATTTCATGAAAGCTATGTATGAATTCTAAAAAGTTCCAGGTGAGTTATGTTAATAAATGAAATTTCAATTTATGGAAAGATATTTTTCTAGGCATGAAATTTTCAAAAGCACAAAACATTAATTGACAGTTGAATTGTTATTCGCATGAGACGTTGAGTTTTACTAAAACTTTTGCTACATATATAAATTTCACATGTATCCTTCTCCCTTTGTTATCTTAGATGCAAAGCTGAATGTCATAGTATAATGTATTTTGGGTTTAAAGAAAGGCTTCTATAGAACTGGAAAGTTTTTTTGAAAAATCTGAAATCGTTTATTCACAGATGTTCTATCAAAGTGTTTTTCAAAAGCACTGTGCAGATAGCATGATTTCAGAGATAGCAAAGAGGCTGCCTGCCCAAAAATATCTCTCCTGATGGTGTGTCATTTCATCGTCTGCAGTTCAGTCCTGTGAGCAGTCCCTCTGCAGGCATCTACTTTTAAAATGCCATTACTGTCGGTCTAGAAATGTGGAGAAAAGGTAGTCCTGCATAATTGTCTCCCAAAGTTGTGTTCTGCTAAAAGGTATTTTTTTTAGGTCCCATTAAAAAACAGCTTGTCAGTAGCCACTGATTGACAGCCAGTGTTCTCTCTTAGATTCAAAGAGGCAGAAAATCCTTCGTGGGGGTCATGAACCAAACAGAATGAGCTATGGAAGCACAGAGAACAGGGCCTTTCTGAAAAGTGTGTTAACCCTGCAAAGATAAAGCAGGTGAGACCAGAAGAGGGATGTCTAGAGGCAGCAGGGAAGGAAACAGTCATGGGCAAGAGGAGACCACTGTGGTAATAACTTCCTGTTCAGTTTAATGAGAGTCAGGTAAGGAATCAACAGAGGTCAAAACTTACTCTTGCTCTGAATAAAAAATTAAAAACAAAAATAAAAAAGAAAGAAAGGAGAAGAGGAAGCTTGCCAGTTTTAAAGGAATTTTTTTAATTGAATGCATGTAAAACTTTATATATAATTCTGAGATTATATCAACAGACCAGGCAGGATAAAAGATAAAAATGTATATATTAAGTAATTTCAACTAACAGTAAACAAAGACGAATGGGGGGAGAGAAAGGGAGAGAGAAGGGAAAGCATATGGAAATGGTAGGAGACCTTCAATGATACACAAAATTATAAGAGGTTATGAGGGGCAAGGGGGAGGGGGGAAAAAGGGGGAGAGAATTGAACAACAGCAGAGGAGGTAGAGAGGGAAGATGGGAGGGGAGGAGAGGGGAGGGGGGATAGTAGGGGATAGGAAAGGTAGCAGAATACAACAGTCACTAATATGCCATTATGTAATAATGTGAGTATGTAACAATTGTGATTCTGCAATTTGTATTTGGGGTAAAAATGGGAGTTCAAAACCCAATTGAGTCTAATGTATGAAAGATGATATATCATGAGCTCTGTAATGTTTTGAACAATCAATTAAAAAAAGTAATTTCTAGGTATGTGCAATACTAGATATAGAAAGAAATAGAAGTGAGAACTAAGCCCCTTAAGGACTGACCGAGGACCTTGATAAGGGTTGTTTTTAAAAATGGAAATTGGCTGTCTTGATTCATTTGGAGTCTCAGAGCAAGATTGCCTGGGTTCAGACATCTTTCCTCCCACACATGCAAATATAATTGTGTGTCTCTGGCTTAGTATTTCTCTATTTGTAAAGTGGGAGATGAACTCACAGGGTAACTGCAGGACATGAGTGAGTTAATGTGTGAAACTCATATAACAACACTTGGGCTCATCACTCATGGACCAACAAATACTAGCAATTATTTTTATTTTAGAATAGTATTTCACCACTCATTATAAAGATTACTTACAATGTACAGTCAATAGTTTGTTCTGAAGCTCACCCATGATGAGTGCATGACTTTCTTCTTTTAGCAATCAGTGCTGCAAGAGACATCTGCTCCATCAATCAATGGTAAATTAACAACTCAGTTGTTGACAAGGCTGAATGACAGCAGAAAAACCTCCAAAGCCATTCTGAACCTCTTAGGACCGTGCTCTACTGAAACACTCCATTTTGGTGATGGCAAATGTCATAGAAGAAACAGCCTAGTAAGTAAAAGGGGAGGGATCCAATCATATAATTTTGTATGGGAAATCTACAGAAATCACCTGTTCCAAGACACTCGTGTTGCAGAGGAAAGAGTGTGAGGGACAGGGAGGTTAAGTGATGAGAATGAAAGTGCACAGCTGTTTGACAATAGCAGAGCCAAGACTGACCCAGGCTTGCTGGTTCCCAGGGTCATGGGCCAGGCAGCCCCCTCCTCGTGAGCTGCATTGGGTCCCACACAATTCAATATGACTAGATTTGTTTTCCCCTTGATGAGAGATTATAGGCACTTGATTCCTTTATTTTTTTAATTGAATATCATTTTTAACTTCATTTATTTGCCTAGATATGAATTAATTGTGTTCTTTTCTCTTTCAAATGCATCCTATCCTGGAATTGGAAAGAACACCGAGTTCTTGCCAGAGTCTGGGGCAGTACCCCTCACCCACCATTTGCCCTCCCTGGTATCTCTTGAGACTTCTTAAATCAGCAGGCTTCCTCACCAAGCTAAATGCCCTCTTTCCCTATTCATCAGGAATATACTTTTGAAATAGCAAAAACATGCACATTGTGAAAGAAGAAAGTCACCAAAAAAAGAAAAAAAATAGAGCGGGGAGATTTTTTTTTTCTATTTTTAATGTTCCGTGTCTGAGTCACAACTTCCATTAGAACTCACCAAACTTGTGTTTTTTTTTTTTTTTTTAATTCAAAGTTAGTTTTTGTAGCTGCCTTCAGTTACAGGAAGCATTTAAAAGCTCATCTTCCCACCATGTTTCCTGGCAGAGTACTTGGTTTCTCTGCTTGGGAGGTGGATATGGAAAGATGAGCATTTATCAACCCCTCTACCTGATGTTAAGATATTTTGCCTTAGTTTCCATCTTATAGTGTTGATCTTCCCAATTCCAAAGCAACCTCTGCCTGAAGCTCTCCCAGCTGCCTTCCACATCTTCTCAGAAACCTCAATTCCCAGGAATGAATGTGTGTGCTGGGGCTCCCCATACTGGGACAGCTAGCTGCAAGCCCACCTCACACCCTCCCTCTATACACAGAGCTTAAGGATCTAGAACCCACGTGAATGCAATTATAAGAATATTGATGAGTTGTACTTATTTTCCAAAGAAAATGATGACACTGGTTTAAAAATGTATGGAACTCACTATATAGCTACTAGATATTCTAAAACTGCCATTTGGGGAGAACTATTTTCATTTATAAAATTAGTACAGGTGCACACATTTTAGACCTTTAAAATTATAGTCTCAAATCTATGTAGCTCAAATTGATGTTGATGTTGAAAATATAATTTTGATTGCAAAGACTTGCCAAATAAATCTTTCTAACACTATCAAATGAAATGATTTGTGACCAGATCTCATTTACAATGGTTTGCAGTATTCAGTTCCTTTTAATTTTTTCATTACATTCTCAATTTTCTAGTTCCTTGAATATGCTTATTAAGTTACTATAATTGCAACCTACACCATTTTATAAATAGAATAGCTTAGTACTAGTTGTATGTCTCTGCTACTCACTTACCAATGAATCATGCTGAATGCTCTATATAAATCCCTTCTTAATAAGTCATTATTCTTTATTATCTCTATTGTTAGTTTTGCACAGACTTTACTTATATTGGACAAACTTATGCATGCAAACTCACAATAGAGTATGTTTTATTTACTTTTCAAAGTAGTACAAGGACTATCTCTAAGAAACAAAATGGGACATTCTTGTATAAGCACATTGCACCTGCATGTTTTGAATGTAATTAGACCAAATCAATTAAAATTAGATGAGCTCCCATATTTCCTTCTGTTGCAGAACTAGAGTTTCTGTGTTGCAGTTATTATATGTTTTTAAAAATATAAATCATTTTTAAAATCTCTTTAAAGTTAGCTTCCCTGATGCATTGTTGTTTTTTAAAAATCACTCAAAAGAAAAGAGAAGATGGCTAGAAACTGCCAGTCTCAATTAGCTAAAGCTCTCTTCCAATGGCAGCTCTCAATTTAAAAGCTGTGGCTTTCCGAAAGCTGAATTTCATGAATATTGGAAACATCAGAAACAAACATGGGCTCATTAGAATTCTTCTGCTGCATGACTTTCTCCTGGTTTGTGACCCACCCTTTCACAGAGCTGGCTGCAGAAGTAAGAAGTGGTCCACATTCATTTTGTTGGCTCAGTAAGTGTCGCGGGCCAGCAGTGGGCTGTGTGTGTGAGCTGTGAACATTGGAGCGCAGGAGCCGACTGCACTGACATTGCTGCTCTGTCTGGGCTGTGCACGTATGTGTCCTTTCCTCTCACTCTGCCTTTGGTCCCACACAGCACCTGAGACCAGTTTGATGTCCATCCATCTACTGACCACAAGACATCAGGAAGCTAGACTCAGCCCCCTGAAAACTGACCCCTTGCCTCATTTGGGTGGAACTTTCTAGAGTGCCTTCCCCTCAATAAATACTTCAGACGCGCCCTCTCTTTTTGTCTGCTTCTCTTGCTTCCCTCGTGGGAGCTGGGCCAAGGAGCTGTCACTGAACCCTAAGAAAAGGGTACTTTCTTTGTGTGATTATTTCGTGCCAACCCAAATTCACCTGGAGTGACCCTGAATGATTTAGTCTCATGTTGCAGCAAATAAGTATTATCTTCATACAGAGTTGAAATATGAGTTTTACACTAATTAGTCCTTGAAATTGTGGTTCCAGTTTATAATAAAATGATCTTTTATTATAAAAGATACTTGTAGCAGAAAAAAATTCTTGCTTGATTCACTCATATCAATGCTTTCGAACTGGCCCTGTTGACATGCTATGTTAGTTCATTGCCAGTGTTTTATGAATATTAAACTCTAGAGTTCTCACCACTAGAACAGAACTAAAATCTCTGAATCAGAATAAATCGTTGCCAAGTTCTTCATAGTAAACATAAGTAACATTAATGTTTTCCTAACAGGGATTAAGATTCTGTTATTGAAGCAGTAAGCTTCTCTGAATAAACAAGATGCCTACCAATACTAGAATTTGGAATTGCTTGACAATTGACATGCAACCTCATCGTATACACAGTAAATCTGTGAACATCTCAAACAGAAGCAATGGAGAAACTCAGTAATTTGCCAGGCATCACAAGATGGTATGATAGCATGATTTTTCAGCTCAATTAAAGCGTCACTTATAAACACAAAATTAATAAATAGTGGTTTGCCGATCAAGGGAATAGACTGTGCAGAACCTTCTGAATGCAATTAAACATCCCTTTGTTGTTGGCATGCCCTTTTCTTAATTAAAGCTACATTTCTGCTTAGAAACCTTTAAATTTTATACATAGTCAAAAAACTATTGCATTTGGCCCCATGTGAGCTGAAGTCTCCTTGCTTTATTGTGCATTCAGGCATGGTTCAGTCACTTATTTCTCCATGACAGAAGTTTTTGTTGCATATTCATGTTATTTGTGTTGAGACGTTCACATTTGTATTTCCTACCAACTTTTTTCATGAAGTAGCTTTATCTGATTTAGTTCAATGTAAGAGACTGAAAATTTTCAGTTTTTCTTAAAAACTCATTCAATGAATTGCAAGGTAGTTCAACTATCCAGCTCTTCAGGTTGTCCAGCCTAAACATTGGAGGCATTCTTCAGCTGATCCCTTTGTCCTTCGGGTAAACCCAGTCACTTAAGACTTGGAAGAGCTGCATAGAGTAAGATTACTAACTTGTTTACCAATGAAGAAACTAAAATTTAGAAAGTGTAAGTAACTTGTGCCAGGTTAACCATCCATGAGTGAAATATAAGGACTAAACTCAAGTACATCTGGCTCAAAATGCCTTCTACCATAGCTCAAATCTGGGAGCACTGTTGTGTGAAGAGTCTCAGGAAAAGAAATGGCTGGAGCCTGGCCTGTATTCTAAGAGCAGAGAGGGCACAACACTGCTTCTCATCATTGCAACCATTGTGCTGCAGGAGGACATGTGTCTCATAGCTGTATGGGAAACTATAGAAAAATAATTAGAAACAAAGGGATCACAGGTGGAATGACAGGTAGATGGACGATAAAGATTAATGTAGGGAAGTAATTTATGCTTGATAGGCATTTTAGGTAGGAGACTTCAAAGGCAGGGAAGAATCCAAAAAATGTCAGGGCATAACATAAGATCACAAGAATATAGTGTCTGCTCAAATAAAATTGTGTCTAAGAGAGGTTCTCTCCTTCAACTTTTGTCTATGTCAGGAAAGCCATTCATAAAATGGAGAGACATGAACCAGCACACAATGTCGGGGTATTTAAGGCTATACACAGTCCTTAAGACAGGTGATTGTTACACAGGGATTACTGAAAGTAATTTAAACTTCCTGGAGACAGTTGGATTCAAATCCTAAATATTAGCAACCTGCAGTAAGACATTGTAACACAGTTTAATATGCACTGTGCTTGCTTTCAACTCATGCATAGCAAATTCAAAACAAATGCACAGAGAATTGTTTGGTGGTTGTACTTGAAAATCTGGTGCTGAATTTGAGCAAGCCATCTGGTTTATAAAAGTTTTGAACAGTGCATGCCAGCTGAGATAAAGTACACAGCAAATGACCTGCTGACTACTGGGGCATTCTTTTGCTCTTTTAGTGTTACATGCTCTGGGGCAGGGGGAGGATCTTATAGTCCATTAAGACTATTTGCTTAATTATTGGTGCAATTATTTTCTTGATTAAAAAGAAGGAAGAGAAAAAACATTATTATTCAAGGATTTAATGAATTGGAAGCTAGAAAATTATTTTTCTTTCTGGGTTAAAGACCTAAGATGATTATTTTAGTAATTGCAGTTAATTAGGTTTGCACTATGCTATTATCCAAGATCAAATTAATAATAACTATAACAATAGCATTAATATTAATATAAGTCATCACCTTCAGCTCTCTCAGTATTTATTATTAGGATTTTCTAGTGCATTCATTATTGGGCTGGGATAGATGATTTTTAAAAATGGTAATTGTATCACAGCTGTTGTGACATGGATAGCAACTACCATGGGACTGGCTGGGGAGCTTTCTTAAGAAAACTCACCTTCCTCAAGCATGAGGTCCACTCTTCCTTCCCAGATCACGTCCCTATTCTCCTAGCCCTTCCCTAGTCTTCTGGGACTTTGCATCTATACATCTTTTAATTCACCTGTTTTCCTTTCTCCTCGTTTTCTAACCTTTCAAAAATAACTACAGAACACAAAGAAAAAGTCATAACAGAGCTTGCTGATAATTATCAAACATTCACATCTATTTACTGATTTAATTATTTGGCACTTCCTGAAAAATAACTAGGAGTAGCAAAATTTATTTTAGAAATAATTTTTATAAAAACTCAGCTCCATAGGTTATTCTTGCCCTCTCCCAAACTTTTCTTCTGTTTTATATTTTTATTGCCACTTAAAAATTACACAAGCAATTCTTACTGAAAATAACAAAAAAAAAATATAAGAATGTAAAAACCAGAAAGAGAAGCTTTATGCTATATGAGTCTCTATGTATGTGAGCACTTTGGGGTTGATCCTTCCTGGTGTACTTCCCTCCTTCCTATGATGGATTTCTCACCCTGGCCCTGTCCAGGAAGATGGCCACCTCTCAGTGTTTCCAGACTCCTTATAGGGTCATCTGGCTTTTCATCTACTCGTTCTCAAATCTATTATTTAGGGCGTAAATGTCACCTTTTCACACTCAATAAATCTTGGCTCTAATGACACAAAGCCTGGTTCCCTCAAAGCTCTTCTTTCTGCCATGGACTTCAAAAGTCAATTTTTTATACTAAGGCAGGGCCATGATTCTTTCTCTGGGTATTTCTATGGTAACAACCTTGAGCTGAGGTCAGAGTGTGATGGCTTTTCTGGTACTACAGTGAAAAGAACTAGAAAGGAAAATCACCCAGGCTTCTGTCAAAATAGGACATATATATGGGAGAAGGTCCATGGTTAATAAGTAGATCCACTTTGACACATAGTTTTTCAATGAGATCACAGTCTTTCCCAACATGTTTTTTCCCTGCTTTGGTCATTATGAATGTATTTCTATGTCATTATACATGTACAGATGATTATATTTTCTTATTTTGATGTGTCAGCATTAAGTAATCTGTTCTTTATTGATGAAAAACACTACAGTGAACATCTCTAGACATATTCTAATTAAAATACTTAGATGCAGAATCACTGGATCAAGGTTAGTCATATTTTAAGTCGTATATAGTTTTATCAAATGCTATCCATAAAGTATTAAAGAATTTGACCATACTAGGCCACTTCCTAAAGGTGGAGTGCAAACACTGCTGCGTTTCTGCTTCTTCAGACTTTTGCCAGCATAGTGATTTAAGGATTCATTTAAAAATTTCAACCAATAATCACGATATTACCACTAAATTTTATTTTAAGTTGTAGATGGGTACAATACCTTTATTTTATTTATTTATATGGTGCTGGGGATTGAACCCAGTGCCTCATACATGTGAGACAGCCGCTATACCACTGAGCCACAACCCCAGTCCCACTAAATCATTTTTAGTGCTTTTTTTTTGAGAAATACTTATTTTAAATTAATAGGTGATTGTGAAATAAAACATTTGGGCAAAATAACTATATTTTTTCAAATGTTGTGTGCTAAAGGCTTTATCATGTGCGGACAAGACACTGAATTAAGGCTCTTTAAATTATAGGAAGAGTTTTGTTCAGACTGAATCAAATCTTCAGATGATATTCGCTCATGGATTGCATTACCTCTTGAATAGTATTTTTGTTTTCTTCAATTCCATATGTAGATATAAGAAATATTATGATTGAAAGAAATGGAGCCAAAATAAAACACAAAACATACAAGGAAACAAATCAATGTGCCACAGTCTGGGGGAGAATTATCAAATACGGAATATAAAATGAAGCTGTGCATGCATTAATTAAAGAATAAAATATATTTCTTTCTAAAGGCCATGAGATAAAAGACTAATGAAGACCAAGCACTGAGGAGGAAGGAAAACAACTTTAAAAAAAAAAAAACAGTTGAAATTGAGAGCATGATACATGAACGAATGAGTGGAAATTTAAATAAGGATTATTGGCTTGAAAGATGTTAAAAATATGAATAATATATTTGCAGAGGAAGGAGGGAACGAACAAGAATACAAGATAGAAAACATCAATGAAGGTCAGATTATTGGAAAATAAGAGATCAAATATTTATCTAATTATAGTCCCATAGAAGAAAAGAGTGGAGACAGAATTAAGTAGTACAAGAATCCAACAGAGAGAAAACTGTCAAAATACAAAACATGAATTCACACAGAAATAAGCATAATGAACCAGAATTTTAAAAATAAACAGATAAAAATAAAAGCATATCTAAACACATCACTGAAATTCTAGAACATCAAAGCTAGAAGGTAGAATTTAAGAGCATCTAAGAATAAAACAATTCAAAAAGTCACCTAAAATAACATCTGAAAAAAATGATAATTAGGAGTAAACATTTAAATACAAATAAATCATGCAAAATATTATAAAAATGACTTTTGAATTATATTTCTTTTCAGAAAAACTGATGTTCAAAAATAAGGGGAATATAAAGATACTTTCAGATGAATAAAAAATTGAAAGTGTTTGTCACAACACACTGCCACTGCAGAAACATTTAGTAGATGCACTTCAAGAAGAAAAATAATCCAAAACGAAAAGCCTGAGATTAAAAAATAAATGAGAAACACAAAGTGCTAAACCTATAGATAAATCTAAAAAACTTTATAACATAGTAACAAAGATGATGATGATAACAATATGTTTTATGTAGAGGGTTAAAATTCAGAATTAAAATACCTACCTACTCAAGAGAGTGAGAAGGCAAGCCCAGTTTGGGAGAAAGTATTTGCAAAATAGCTATCTGATAGAGAATTATTATTCAAAATATACAAAGACCTCCTAAAACTCAGCAGTAAGAAAAGAAAAAAACTTGACTTAAAAATGGGAAAAGGATGTTAACAGATACCTCAGCAAAGAAGACAGACAGATGGAACATAAGGACATGAGAACATGTCATGAGAGAAAGGCAAATTAAAGCAACACCGAATAGCGTGGCCCAAATCCAGAACACCCACTACTCCAAATGGGGTAGTTTGGGGAGTTTGAAGCAAGGGGAACTCCCATCATTGCTGGTAAACAAAGTGGTGCAGCCACTTTGAAAGACAGCTTGGCAGTTTCTTACAAAATTAAATATATTCTTATATGAAAACTTGTGTTCAGACAAACACCTGCACATGAAGATCTATAGCAGTTTTATTTAAAATTACCAAAAGATTAAAACAACCAAGACAGCCTCCAGTAGGTGAGTGAATATTTAAACTGTGGTATATTCATAGTGCTGAAAAGAAAAAAGCTTTCAAGCCATGAAACAACATGGAAGGATCTTACATGCATAGGGTCTAGTGAAAGAAGAAGATATGAAAAGGATAGCACTGTGTGATTCCAGCTATATGGCATCCTGAAAAAGGCAAAACTCTGGAGACTGAAGATATATTTGGCTGCCATAGGTTAGGAAGACTGGAAGGACAAAATATCACAGGAGGGACAAGATATCAGGAAGACATCACAGAACACCTTTAGGGCGGCGAAACTACTCTGCATGACACTGTAATGTGAGTACGGATCATAGTACACCTGTCAAAGCCCATGCAATGTACAACTGCAAGAGTGAATGCTGATGTCAACCTTGAACTTTGGATGATGCACGGTTGTCAGCTGTAGCAAATGCACCTCTCTGCTGTGATGTGGTGACAGAGGGGAGTCTCTGGGGAGGGGTGCCATCTTGGAGGTCCTGTATCTTTTTTTGTTGTTGTTTTTTAAAATAATTTTTATTTTTTAAAAGTAAATTGTACATTACAGGGAAAACACACACACACACACACACACACAAGCAAAGAACAAAGTCATCCAGTCACAAGAAGCTTAATTGGATGTGTCCCTCTAGGTTGTGCGCATACATACATAATATCCCATTTTGTGCGATTGAGGTTGTGGTATGTATCATGCTTTTCCACACATCATGAATATTCACCAATTCAAAATCCCAAAGCTACATGAGTATTTTTTGATAACCAAGAATACACTACACCAACTCAATCTGTTACCCTTTCTTGGAGACAAAAATTTGGAGGTCCTGTGTCTTCAACTCAACTTTGCTGTGAAATCAAAACTGATCTAAAAAAAATTCTATTTAAAAGTGAAAAAATACAGAACTATCATAAGCAGCCGTGAAGGGGCACTTTCATGTGAAGTGTTCCAAATTCTTTGTGTTGCTTTGCAGTATCTTCAAAGAAGACAAGGTCAAAAAAATAGACCTCAAGTGGAAAAATATGTTATTCAATAACAGATGTTATATTATGACATTTTACACTTCTAAATCAGTAGGGGGTAAAAGTGGGAAAGAGAAGGAAAACAGAATGCTCAATGGAAACAAAAAGAGCTATAGACCAAGTGGAACAAATATAAAAGAAAAGTAAATTGGGAGAAACTAGTCTTGAGTATTACAATATTTTTTAAAACATGCATCAATGTGTAATAAACTTGGTTTATTAAAAGATAAGAGATTATAAAATTGAATTTAAAAGCCAAATGCAATTGTATGTTTTTAACAACAGACATACACAAAGCTTGAAACCATAGAATGTTGAAAGTAAAGAGAAGAAAATGGAATTAAAGGATAATACTAATCAAAGACTATGAAAGCTATATTAATTTTATATTCAAAAAGACTTTCCATCTACCAGAATGCTGTCACATTTTAAAGCCTGTACACACCTAAGAAAATATTCTCAAATTCTTTAAGAATAATAAATTTAAAATAGTAACCAAAAATAGAATTATATAACCACCGTATATTATATTTTCAAATGTAGATGCAAATATATGAAGTAAATCTCAACAATCACCTGGGAGATATTATGTACAGAACGTGCTCTGTTCTACAAGGAAAGTAGAATTACCAATTCTACTACTACCAATTCTAAATAAAGTTTATATTTAAAAAATTTAAAATATAAACTATCTTAATTGGGAAATTTAATATGCTGCAATTGTTACTGCAAAGTATTAAAGTGATGGTTGCTGTTTGGGATCACTCTTGCTGCCTAATGTAATTGCTTGTCATAAACCTTTCATAGACTAAAAATAAGGAAAAAGAAATGCATAAAATATTTCTCATTGGATAAGGAAGATATAAAACATTTTAAATGAGTAATAATTAACATTTCAAAGAATATATCATTTTAGAGAAAAATAAATGATCATAATATTAAAAACCTGACAATTAATGAAATAATAAGCCTACATAAAAAGTAAAAAGGAAAAAAAATTCAGGAATAAATGGAAGCGAATTAGAAGATCCGTGGGGCTGAGAGTGTGGCTCTGTGGTAGAGCGCTTGCCTGGCACATGTGAGGCACTGGGTTCAATCCTCAGCACCACATAGAAATAAATAAATAAAATGAAGTTATTGTGTCCATCTACAACCCTCCCCCCAAAAAACTTAGAAGACAGGAGACAAAAGCAGGAGCAGAAATTAATAAAATAGAAAACAATGATATAATAGAGAGAATTCACAGAATTAAAATGTAATTTGAATATTATTAAAATTAGCAAAAGTCTGGCAAAACCAATCAAGAAAATATTCATTCTGTACAAATAATATTTGCAGAAAAAAGAAATGATTACACTGCCAGCAGTAATTTAAAAGATAATTATACTTTAAGCAAGTTTATTCCAGCTAAACTCATACCGAGAGATTAACTTATGCACAGAAGAAAAGCTTTAAAACTGACCTATCAGGAGAGATAAGCAAGGATAATCCTAAAATTATTTTTAAAAACTCAACTACTATTAAACATCTTTTCACCAAAAAATCTATAGACTCAACTGTTTACAGATCTTTCTTCTCTCCACTGGAATTTATCTCCAGAGACATCTGTCTTTGAGGCCCCAAGGATTCGGAAACAACTAAACAATATGTGTAAATAAGACTCTTCTCATTAAGGGTCCTGACTCAGAGAAAATACAGGCAAAATTACATGGAATGAGATTTTAAATAAAACCTAAATTCAGTATAACACATTCTAAAGCATATTTGAATCACTCAATAACAACTATCTGCCCAGATTATCAACTATCTTAAAGAGGGAGCAAATATATTAAAAGGGAATTGAAGGCTAAAAGAGCAATAGACTATGAGGTGAACCCTGGGAAGCAAAGAGGGCGCTCCCCAGTTTTCCTCCCTCCACTCCAGCACAGACTGTTCCTTCCACCAGAGGGCACACTCCTTGTGGCAGTCCTAGATGAGGAGAGGGGAGGGTTTCTCCCTGGGGAGAATTCTGAGACAAGGGTCTCAAGAGAACACAAAGCTTTCCATTCCTGCCTCTTGGAGCTGTTGGGAAACTCAAAACCATGGCCTCTTGCTAGACCTCTCACTGGTAATCTCAGCTGCTCAGGAGGCTGAGGCAGGAGGATTGTAAGTGAGAGGCCAGCTTGGGCAGTTGATCAAGAACCTGTCACAAAATTTAAAGATTTAAAAAGAGGCAGGGGAAGGCTAAGGGTGTGGCTGAGAGATACAGCACTCACCTAACATGAGCAAGACCCCGAGTTCAATCCTAGATTTAATCCCCAGTATCACAAAACAGCAACAATAATAACAAGATCAGCTTCCAATCCACACAACCCAGACAACTTCTTCCCTCTGCACAAATGCAGAAGAAAACAGATTTTATTAAATAAGCATTAAGCTAGAATGTGATGAGCATTAGAGGTAACCCACAGAGGAGATGAACATACAGAAAGAAACCTCCACTTTTATGTAGCCAAGCAGATGAAACCCAAACCATATATGTCCCCAAGGCAGAGGACTTGAGGTCACCATTTACTTGATAATTGGGGTGACCATCTGTGTTAGGTCATTGCCATTAACCAAAGAAAAGCCCATTTCTCCAGTCTTTAATGGTGGTGCTTTTCTGGAGGAAGATAGACCCCTATTCACCACAGATACTGGGAAGCAGGGATGATCTCCTCTGGACATTTCAAAGTGGTGGTTCCTAGACATTAAGCAAAGCATTCCTGGGTTGCAAACCTGGTGAAAGATTTAGGCAAAAAGAGAGAAAGAATTTACACTTAGTCAACGTGATTACATCCCCAAAGAACATGGTCAAATCCAAAGTGTTTCCAAAGTCATATTATATACCAAGTATTGTTCAAGAATTTTAGAAATTGGCTAATGTAATCTCTTTGGGGGGGCAGGAAGGGAGTTACCAGGGATTGAACTCAGGGGCACTTAACCACTGAGCCACATCCCCAGCCCTAGAGTTCTAAGCACAGAAAAAAAGGAAACTCTTATTTATAGGAATCAACTTAGAAAACAAAGGTATCTGGATATTATCACTTCAATGAAAAAGAACAGGTGTGATACCTTACTTGAAAAATCATATTTGAATAATTGTCTCATGGAGAAGTCTTTGAACTTGACCTACATTTGCTTCAATAAAAAGACTGCTTTCTCATAATGAATATATTTAAATTATGTTTGCTAGATGAAAGGCTTCATTGCAATTAAAGTAAAATCTGGGCTTGAAGAAGAATATATCTAATTACAATTCCTGCGAGCATATTATTTAGAAATAATCAAAAGAAAAGTGTTGAGAACATTTCAAATTAAATGAATAGGGTGGTATTTTACACAAATTATTGAAGGTGCTCTTTTTCTCATTACATTCAAAATTTATAGGGAGATCATCTTATTTAAGGAAGTTTTCTATTTTAAGAAACGGGTACTATCAAAAATTGACATGGATGAACTCATTTTAGTATTTTTGTTGTTTAGTATTTTCTTCACATGAGTCATTAAAGCAAAGAAGCAGCAGGACGTGGAAATTTAAGTATCATTCAAAATACATTAAATGCATTGCCTCATTCAAAAGACATTAAACATTGCCACCCTCTTAAAACTGTGAATAAATCCCTTTAAATCAAATAATACCAAGTGACTATGTTCAAAAAACACTTCTTGGAAAAATGTTGTTACATGCCTGGTCCCAAGGTGAGTTCAAAAAAAGAGTGGGTTTGAGCCTACTAAAAATCTCCATCTGGGTGCCAGCACACTCGAGTGAATCTCCCAGGGCCCTTACTCCAAGGTAGTCTAAGTGTCGTGAGTGTGTCCGGTGACGCAGTGTGGAAGCGCTCCCAGCCTTGTCATCTGCCCTGTTGGTTCAGTCCTTTGGTTTTCGAGGCCACTTCCAACTGTTCCTCCTTGTCCTTTCCCACAGTCAGTTTTACTTGGGCCCCAGGAGATGTTATGTGACCTAGGAAACAATAAATAGCAGTAGAACACAACCAGCAACAGCTAAACTGTAACTGCAGATAACATAAATTCTCTCCAGGGAACCGAATTACAGTGCCCCCCAATAGGTCCCTGTTCCAGGGAAGGGTAGGTGTGTAGGTGGCAGGCCTAGGGGGTAGAGTAAAAGCTTTCCAGCACGAAAGAACCAGCAGCATCGAGGGCTGGGAAAGTACTTCTTTAACAAAGGAAGGAGCAAGAACCCGAGATTGTATAAGAGAGTCTGCAAATCCAAACCACCAGGATTACCAGGTAGGAAGAAGACAGGAAGCAGACACTAGTATCAACGAGGTGGCTAGATCTCAGAAGACCCTCTCAGTCATGGCAATGAGCTGGGTTAACTCTGAGAGTGGTGGGGAGGACTCATGGAGTTCTCTTTCTCTAAAACAAGGCTTTTCTTTGAGATGAACTTCATAGGCATTTTCAAATGAACAATTCAGTGGCTTTGAGTATATTCACCAAGTCCTGCAACTAACACCATCACGAACATTCATCACTCCAAAAATCGCTCCTGTTCTTCCAGTGTCCCAGGAGAGTCAGTAGGTCCATAGGTAGGACACTAACTGATGACCTTCTCTCTGATTAACACAGGTAAATAGTTCTGGGTTTTCCTTTAAGCACTGCTTTCTGTACCCCACATGCTTTAATATGGTGTGTTTTCATTTTCTTTCATCCCAAAGAATTCTTTCTAGTTGAGTTTTTCCTTAATCTATTGGTTAAGAGTGTGTCACTTAATTTCCAAATATTGTGAATTTTCCAAATTTCCTTCATGATTGAGCTCAAATTGTATTCCATTGTGTCCAGAACATATTCATGTGGATTTACTACTGTTACATTTTTGGACTTGTTTTATGGCATAGCACATGGTCACTCCAAAGTCTGAAAAAAAATAGCTTAATTTACAGAGCTCTGGGAAAGTTGACTAAGATTTTTTTTCCATTTTTTTTTCTTCTTTTTGGGCCATATTCTCATTGCTTTCTTGAAGGAGAGTCTTTTTAGAAGTCCTTCTTCCTGCATTCCTGCTGACCTCATCACCAATATTTTAAAGAACAGAAGCATATATAAGTTTTAAATGATAATTTCATTGCTACATGAAATACAATGCTAAGGTCCAACATGCTCTAGAAAAGTTGATTTCTCATTAATTTCAAGAAGTTAGTTTTTAAAACATGCAGGGTTTGTGTTTCAAAGAGTTTACAGATACAAGATAATAATATAAATAAGATATTAAGTTGTAATAACTCCATATGTAGCTAATATTCTTCCTTTTTAGTCTGTGTTAATTATCATGACAAAATAAAATCTCCTCTCGGTTAGCCTCGTGGATCAGTATTCAATCCTGACTACATAGGAGGCTCGAGAGACACCTCACACTTCCTACTCCTTGCATAACACTTAAAACAATAATCATCTGGGTTGATGTCCGTCTTCTCACAAGTCCCATGAGAGCAGAGACAATGTCCATTTTTTACATTCAACATAAACCAGGACGTTCAACATACAGTAGCATTTCATTACATATCTACCAAGAGGACCAATGAATGGATTAAAGAATGAATGACTGGATGAATTCCCTTCTCGAATTAAAAATAAACATTGCCTAAATGGAGATAATGGTGACTGTCTGGTTACAGAAGATAAAAACTATATGTATTCATTTATTAGTCATATAAGTTCCTTGCTTTCCTATCTGGCAAATGAAGTGAAAATATAAACACATGATTACTTAACTTGCTTGATGTTTAGCGCTATTATAAAAAATTTTAAGAACAGCTTTTACGCAATTGAAAACTCACTATGAACCTCAAGTCTGTTGTGAATTTTCTGAAAGCAGAAATAGCCTTGTGCACATTAAGGGAAACAGTGTTTAGATGAAGGGAGCTATCAGTCTGGAATATTCTCTCTGGTCCGACAACATCTGAAGTGTTGTTTGCTCATCTCTCAGACTAATTCACTAGCCCACAGCCATCTCCACATTCTATGAGGAAATCAGTAACATTACTTATAAATTTTGATCACAACATTAAAAAAAAAAATCGTGTGCTGGGGTGGGAAACCATGATGATAAAAGAGCCAGACAACTTGTTACATGAGGAAGGGTTTAATTAAACGAAATGTTTAGCTGGAGCAGAAATGTCTTCTGGGAAGAATTATTCACAAATACTTGATGGGCTGTCATGGGAAGAGGATGATATGTGTCTCACGTGGCTCCAGGGAATAGAACTTGGACCAATGTGTAGAAATTACAGTGCAGCAGACTTTGACAGAGTGAAAAGAAAACTTTCCAACACTTTTAACTTCCTGAAATTGGAATCAGCTGCCATATCAAGATGATCTCTAAAAATAAGCAGAAATTTAATACTGTAGAGAAAATTCTGCTTTGGATGGGAGTCATTAGACTGGAAGATTTTAGTGTAACTTGGAATTTTAAAATTCTATAAATCATAAAACTCTTTTTCATGTATCACTTTGAAAATAAAATTGGATATTGATTTTTTCATATTGTATTTGTGAACATAAAATATATTCCTTATTATAAAAAGTTGTTTTAAAATTGCTCACATAAATTATTATGTGTACTTATAGAAACATAGCATACACTTAAATGCATTTATTATGAATTTGATTCATTTCCTTACAAAGTGAAGACCAACAATATCTCCATATTGAAGAATTAAATTTATAAGCCTTAAACTTTTTTGTATGCAAAGTATTCTAATATTCTTGTGCATACTTACACTTTTAACCAACATTAATGTTGGTTTAATAGACCAGCATCTAAAAGCCACTTTTATTGGATTATGGCTCCCGTAAAACCTCCCAGAGATTCAGCCCCCACTTGAGCAGTTGTTGAGGAAGCATCTGAGTATTAAGGACATGGATGTGGAGCAGGTCCACGTTGAATCTTCACGGCCTCTTGGGTGTAGCTCCTGCTGCAACTGACAGGAACTCAAGGATTCAAGCAAAGAGATGTGCCCTCAACCCTAGGTGTGTATTCCCACAATAATCTGTGTTTGACAGTTAAGTAAATATGTTTTTACATAAGAAAATAGTGTATAGTATAGGATTACACTTAAAACACCCATGAATAGTAAAACTAATCTTTGAAACATCATATAAGCAAGGAAGAAAAATTTCAAGTGAACTGTTAAGTTCACTTACATCTTCTCAGAAGGGCCCCTTCCTGAGATAGCAGCCAGTGGAGAAGCATCAGCCTTTGAGAATCAGTGATGTAGCTCTCTGCTTCATCTTGTTCATTCCACCGCAAACAACAGATTTCCCTAAAGGGCAGGAGCCGCTCCAACATTCTCCACATAACAAAAGAATATCAGAGATCGTGTTTACCCAATGAAAAGAAACAGAGCTTTGCTTTTTTTCTTCCACACAGAACAGCAGCATCCTAATTTGCCCCATCCAAATGACCAATGGTCTTTCTCAAGCACCAAAATTAAGGACAGAATTCCTACCTGTGACAGAGAAGAGAATTCTGGTGAAAGAATACAAAGTACAGTCCTGAGGGGCACTGCTCTTAAACAAAGACGATATGGAATAATTTACAGTTCTTTAAAGAGGAAAAACGTGCAGGTAAAGAACAAGACTGGAGAGCTGGAGTGGGTGGCTCAGTGGTAGAGCGCTTGATAGCATGTGTGAGGCACTGGGTTCGAGTCCCAGCACCACATATAAATAAATAAAATAAAGATCCATTGACAACTAAAAAATAAAAACAAACAATAAAAATTAAAAAGAAAATTAAAAAGAACAAGACTGGGACAAAAAAGTCCCAGGTAGCTGAGGTTAATATAGATATTCAGAAGCCCAGGGGTATTTGAAAACAAAAAGCCAATCCCTGAGTGACTTGTGATCTGGAGCAATTCAGGTAATATCCCAGAGCTGTGGGCTCACCATTCATGAATGTTTATAATTAATGTTGATTATCCCATCAGATTGACAGTTATAAAAATACTACCATCATCCAAGCTGAACAAACTGTGGGGAAATAGAAAGTTGAGTAATGTGCTGGTGGAGGTACGACTTGCTATAACCTTCTTAGTATCTTTTGAAAGCAATGATGCTCATGCAATTTGATGAAGAAATATAAATGTAAAGAATATCTCTTAGAGTAAAAAACTGCACATATGGATAAATCAACCAGTATATATATATATATATATATATATATATATATATATACACACACACACACACACACATATATATATATGTACATAAATATATGCACACATATGAACGTGTATATAGAGTACATATATAAACAAATGCTTCCTATTCCTCATATATATGCACATGCATATATACATCATATACATATACTTACATGTATATGAACACACACACCAGAGACACTTAGAAATCCTTTGTTTATTTTAGATATTAGAATACATATTCTAGATTTGTTAAGA
Source organism: Spermophilus citellus (assembly GCF_964194105.1). Classification (NCBI taxonomy): domain Eukaryota; kingdom Metazoa; phylum Chordata; class Mammalia; order Rodentia; family Sciuridae; genus Spermophilus; species Spermophilus citellus. The sequence continues at coordinate 122,263,012 of NC_138198.1, forward strand.
TATACCATCTAATATATGAAGATTCTTATTTATGTTATATAGAAATGGTGATTTGTAGAGAGAAAATGTGGTCAATGTGCCAAGAAATTATGTATATTGTCATTTTTATTAATAAGAAGTAACATGTACACATAAATATGTGTACACACAGACACACACCATACACACACACACACACACACACACAATGTGGAGAGGGAGAGAGGAGAGAGCGGGAGAGCACTCCACCTCAAAGAGTCAGCACTAGGGAAGAAAAGGGAAGACATCAAAGCCCATTCCTTTCCCTCTGTTTCTTTTGGCTTCTCCACCTCAACAGGCTGGGAAGTCGGGTATCCACCTGCCAAGACTGCCCTGCAGCTAGGTGTGTCTGTGTAACCAGTTCCAGTCACTGAAGTGAAGGGAAGTCAGCTATAGTGATGCTGAGAAATGTTTGGCTTCCAGTGGAAAGAGACAGAAAGCCGGCTCTACTCTTGCCACCCTTTCCTGCCCTGGATGCCAATGTGACTTCTGGAGCAGCAGCAATCACACTGCAATTGTGAGAGACTTGCTGGGGAATTGCTCTGTGGTGGGTAGAAACAGGGTCCAGCCTGCGTGATAGACCTAACCTGATTTTCTCTTAAAATTGGGAGCCATCTCGCCACAAAGCCATGAAAAGAAAATTTTGGCTTTACTATAAGTTACTGCAAATTCTGAACCTGCTTGGAATGCCTGCTAGTGCCTTGAACTCAACCATTCCTGGCTCTCTGACCAGATAGCAGCCCTCTCTGAAACTTTAGTGACGCCTCACAAATCTTGGCCTTCCCTGGCCAGATAACAACCCTCTCTGAGGCTCTAATGACCTTCATAAATTCTGATGTTGTGGCCAGCAAAAATGTAAACTACCATTAGTGTTATTCTCGTCAGAGTTCTGTTATCTGTAACCCCCCCCCCCTTTGTGTAACTTTCTGGGCTATAAGGCTGGGCTGCGGGAAAGTGGCTGCTGCTGTCTTGTTCCCGCGGTTTTGGGGTGAGAGAGGCAGCCCAGCCAGTCGAAATAATCAGCTTGCTTTAATTTGATTTTAATTGGAGTCAGTGGTCTTTTCTTGTGTCCTGGTCTAACACTGGGCACAGCTGAGAAGAGTTTCTGGGTAAATGAGAAAAATAAGCTGCTATTCTTGATGATCAGTGGATGCCTTCACTGGTTTGTGCTGCCATAACCGAATACCTGAGACTGGGTAAAGGACAGAGATGTGTATCTTACTGCTCTGGAAGATGGGAAGTCAAGACTGAGGCGCTGGCCTCTACGAGGGGCCTTCTCTCTGTGTCCTCACATGGCAGAGGAACAGGAGAGAGGGAACCCACTCCTGGAGGCCACTTTTACAGGAGCATTAACCTGTGAAGGAAAGTGGTGTCACTTGGATCTAAGCACCTTCATTGAGCACCACTACCAACGCCATCCCATAATAGACTAAGTTTCTAACACATGAAGACTGAAGGGGACACAAACCATAGCTGCACAGCTCTGTGACCCTCATTCCAAACCATGTGGAATTGAAAAGAGGAGACATTTTTCTTCATTCCTTAAGTTGCTATATAAACCTTGCACATTATTATTATCTTCATAACTTTTTAAAGTAGAGCAATTAAAGATAAGAGAATAGAAGCAATTCAGCACAGAAGGAAAAATCTTTTAGAAAGATACAGTTAACCCTTTCCACTGTACTCTAATTGTTGATCTTATTTCAACACAAAGGGATGCTCTTACTAGTTTGTGCCTTACCCGTTAAGTAGCTGTGAGAAGCATTTCAGATACTGCCTTTATTCCATAATCAAGTGCTGAATCCTTTTCTAAATCACTGAAAGTGACACCAAGGTTAGTCTCAATAAAAATAGGTGTTTATTAAGTGTCCCGGCTATGTAAGGCTATGTAAAAATGTTCTACAGTAATCAAGAGTCTTTCAACAACTTGAGAAATCTTTTCAAAATATAAATATAACAGTGATTCAAGAAACTTCAGCTACACAAAATGAGGAAACTTTTTTTCTCTCATTCCAATGAAGCATGACTCAATGGATAATTTTATGATTTGAATTTGAGACAAGACAATCAAATACTTGCTTAATGCCACACTTGTTCAAATGCAAAGGTAATTAAGCATTGATGATGATATTTTTAGGTCTAGATAATAATGGTAAATAATGTTTGCAAGAAAAATGTGGTGTTATAAAGAATGAATGAACGTGGGCAGGCCAGGGAGGGAGGAAGCCATGGGCTGAATTGAAAAATGCAGAAAACAACTCCTTAACAGCGAACACCAGAGAATCAGAGATGTGGGGGCAAATGTCTGATGCTGTTCACTAAGATGCTCCAGGTACGTGGCAAACCACAAAATAAGTAACATGCATCAAGCCTGTTTTATTAGCAGCTGAAATTATTAGTGATGAGAACGGTATAACTTGTCATCCTTTCTATTTGTCTTACTTGTACTTAATGAGAATTATATTAATTTAGGATTGGGATTATCATCCCTCCTCTTCTACAGGGTTTTTCAATTCCACTTTTAATAATATTTTATCATTCTTTTTACTATAAATTACTTAGCAGCACCGTCTGGAAAAACATTGAGGACTGAAAACACAAAAGCTGCTACTGTGTGTCCTGTCTAGCATTCCTTTCAGAGTTAGGTGACTCCATAAGGACCCACTCTAGTCCCTGTCTTGGAGCTGTTTCACTATCTGCTATTTCTGGAAAATGTCTAAGAATGCAAACTTGTCCCTATAACATAAATAAATTGTATCCTATGAAATATTCTCCATTGTTAGCCCATGGATATAACAGGGCTGCACCTATTTGTAAATTTATCCCCAGTCTCTTGATAGTTTATCCCTTTTCAATACAATCAAGAAAAAACAGTGTTGTTATCTGCCAGACTCCACAGGAGATCAGAAGCCCCATGTTCATGATAAGAATTTCATCCATGATAAGGACTTCCACAAATGAATTTTAATATAGGATCTAGCATGTAATCATTAAAAATAAGTCCCTCATAATATTGGGAAAAAACAGTTGAATTAATAGATACATGAATATCACACTAAATAAAATTATAGCATACCTTGCTTGTGTCAACAAATGTGTCACATAAAACAAATAATGAATGTTCCTTCAGATTCAGAGACTGTCAGATGCAAATTTTGGATTTTGATTATATCCTTTGTTTTTAAAATGTGCTAATTTGCTCCGTAACTTTGTTAACAATCTCAGTGCTTTCCTTTGTTAACTCAAATGTTCATCTTCAAAGAGAAAAACAATTCCTTTTCTTCTGTAACTTTGGATCAAACACTTTCTTGCTTTCAAAATTCTTGCAGACCAATGCAGAATTTGTTTTTCCTTGACTAGACATTTTACTAGAAAACAGCCATGTCCTCTGGTGGCATTAGTTCCTAGGCTACCTGGCCTGAACTGATAGAATTAATCAAATTGACAGTTATGTGAAGGCCTTAACATTCTCATAACTGGACAAAACTTTAGAGAGGTTTACAAGTTATAGAACCCTGACCTCCCTTAAAGCATTTGATTTTGAAACTTTCAATTGTAAATTCTTCCTTGCCCCTTTGAGATGAATGTCTTCTCCCAGGCTCTTGACAGTTATAATCCAAGGAGCTGAGGGCCAGACTTGTAATGCTATCACATTGTCTCCCAGGCTCCATGGAGATGAGAAGCCCAGCTCCACAATAAGGACCAATTAACAAATAGGACAGACAGCCTAATAATACTGACCAAACTCTCTTTCAGGGTCTTCTCTGTTTTCCCACTAGCTCACAGAGCTCTGAGACTCTGCTGTATTAGTCTCAAGAGGGTTTTCAGTCTTTCCCCTATTGCAATGAGCTTGAATAAACTCATCCTTGTCTGTTTAACTGTGCCAGATACAATTTCCCTGTTTATTGCTGCCTTCGACTCAGTGATAAGTAAGCATATTCTCTAGGTTCCCTGACTGGAGTGTGAACTGTCATCTTCTGTGAGTTGTCTCAACTCTTTTACAACATGACACGTGTGTGTGTGTGTGTGTGTGAGTGTGTGTGTGTGTGTGAGTGTGTGTGTGTGTGTGTGTGTGTGAGTGTCATTAGGAATATTTGTTTAAATGGACTGGGTAGTCACTGTACTGCAGACAGGTGAGGTATGGCTGGAGGAAGTGGGTCATTGGAGGCATGCTCTGTAAGGGCCCATCTTCCCTACAGCTAGTGCAATCTCTCTATCCATCTCCATCTCCATCTCCCTCTCTCTGTCTTTGCTGCTGTGAGGGGAGAAGCTTCTCTCTCTCGCACTATTCCCCCATGATGTGCTACCTCATCTTGGACCTACAGCAATGGAATCGGCCATCTGTGGACTGACACCTCTGATACTGTGAGCCCCAAATCAACTTTCTCTCCTCTAAGTTGCATTCTGGTCACAATAATGCAACAGTTGAACAAAATGCATACAATGTATTGTCCCTTCATTACACTTTGTAAAAGTTAAAATCATATGGACTCTGCTCCTAAAGTTCAAGATGACTTTATAACTGGGTCTTAATAAAGACACCAAGCCAGCATTTGTAAAACTCCTCTCCAGATGCTCTAAAAACACCTTGCCAAAAGCCTAGCACATCCCAGAGGGTACTTCATATTGCTTTTGTCGTGACTTTTCACTTCTAATCATTATCATGGGATGCTAGATAATGTACTTTAACTCCTTTTATCCACTCCTTAAACCATGTACTAAAATCAGTAGACTTTTCCTTAGCATGTTGGGTGGTGGTACAAGACAGCAAAAATTCAGTCTTGGAGCCAATTTTATGCTGAGAACCACAGTTCACTAATAGCTATATATAAAAAATATGTATATATTTAGAACAGAATAAATCAAATAATAAAATAATTTTATTCTCAGATTTTAGCTCTGCAATCAGTTGCAAAAATAAAGTCAAATATGGTTTTCTTCCCCACACTAGATGTTTCGAATTTGTAAACACCAGCCAAACATTAGCTCAAGAAGTTATTTCTTAATGTTTGGTCCTGTGAAAAAAAAATCTCTTCAATAACTTGTTGAAAATAGAGGTCAGACTGATTAGATCTAAATCCCTGGCAACTCAGTTGAGAATCTGCACATTTTACATGCACCCAAGATGATGCCCAGACTCATTGACATTTGAGAGTCTTGGCCTTAAGCTACTGCACATTCTGATAAAAGATCTGGTTTTATTTGAGACCTGAGTATAAGTATGTAAGTCAGACATTATAGCTTGTGTTGAAGCACAAATGCACTACGAAAGTTACTTTTCTTCAATTAAAATTAAAATTCTGAAGCAGAAGTTGTTCTTTTTTTCTAGTACATTATAAAAATATAAATGAAAAAGTTATACTCAAAGGAATAAAAGAGAGGGCAAAACAAAACCAACAAAAACACATTTGTGAATAAAGAATGACATTTGAAATGCTATAGACAACACGCCATGCATCAGGAGAAAACGAAATCACTATTTCTACCACAAACAAACCTTTTATAAAAATAACTTCCAGATTGATTGAAGATTTTAAAGGTTAAATCAAAACCATAAAGGTATTCGAGATAGGTACAAACAAGTATTTAAATAATCATACCACTGGGAAAACATTACCAAGGAAAGACATCACAAAGAAAATTTTCACCCTGCATAAAAATTCCCTATGATGAAATCCAACATCAGTTGAATAAATAAATATGAAAAAATAGCAATCAAACTATAAATATAGGGGAAAATGAAAAAGTAGGAATAATAAGTTTCTGTGGCCATTTTAAGCTTTTTTTGTCATTTTTTTAAAAAGTGTTTAGTTCTTGGTGGTGACAAGTCCAGGAAAAGCAACTGAGGCAACAGACCTCTAATGTCAATAATCCAAGTCTCCAAGTGGACAGTCCCAGGCCTATAGTTTTCTCCCACAGCCAAGTGTGTTAAATTGAAAAGGTGAGACAACTTGGAAACATAAAACATTTATGTCAATTTCTGCATTAATTAACAAAGAACTTTAAGAAATTTTTTAAAACTCTAGAATATAGAGCTGAGCCTGGACTTTTGTTTTCAACCTCAAATACTTCTCAGCAAGACCTCTGGAAACAATCCTCGGCTTAGCTTGGTGTAAATGTATTTAATGTTTACTTCATTTGCATGTTACTACAATCATCAGGAGGATGAGATTTACAGACCAGCTGCAGCCAGATTGGAGGCTTCAGGATTTAATCCTATGGAACCTTCTTCCCACTTAATTGAAATCCTATTATGTCCTTCACTTATCTTCAACCTTAATTGGTTCTTAATCTTTATCTCTTTTCTGTCAGCCAATTATTCATTCTCCTTATCTTGCTGAGCAGGATAACTTTAGCACCATTCTCAAACTCTCCAAGTATTTATGTCCTGAGATCTCTGCCAAACTGTTTACAATGCATTTTGAAGTTCAATGCAATTTGCTATACTGAAGTGGATCTGTGTTTCACCAGATATTACATTAGTTCTCCCGTAACACATATGGTAGCTTATTTTGTCTTCTCCTGTTAAGAAAGTGTTGATATCACTGATTTTTTAAAGAGTTCTTGCTAATAGAAAATGCAAACTATACCACATAAAATTGAGTTCAAAAGAATAATTACAAAGGAAGAGTAATAAGGACTAATGAAGATAAGGAAGTATTTCATCTCATTACTTATCAAGGAAATAAAAAAAACAAAAAGAACGGTGAAAAAAAACTATTTTTACCATCAAATTATCAATGATTTACATAGTGTTCTTAGTTTTTGCTAGCCAACAAAACTGTTTAACAAAAGGATGTATGTGATTGTCCCATAAATAAAGTCTGGCTCCCTCTCCTGGGGGTTCTGAGGACTCCACCCAGTCCCTACAGGAGCCTTTCCAGGAAGCTCTGAGGGATTCAGAGTTCTCTATTAAAGGATTCATGAAACTCCGTCTCACAAGAGTCTAGGAAGGGGCATTCCTGCACACCACTGCTGATGGTGATGGCAGGCATTTGAAACCACATCTTAAAGTGTGTGGCCATGAATCTTGTGTTTCCCCCAAATTCCTAGGCTGAATCTCTGACTCTTGATGGATTTGGTGAAGGGCACTCTAGGAGATGACTGAATTGAGATGGGGTCATGCAGGTGGGGCTCCATGATGGGATTAGTGTCTCTGAGAGAAGAGGAAAAGAGGCCCAAGGTCTCTTAGAAGTAATTGTGCAGGTTCTGCATTATTTGCTTGCTTTCTGCAATTGTTACATTTTTGAATTTACTATTTTTACTGTTACTATTACAACAAAAGCACTAAAATGTTAAATAAAAACTAATAAGCCAAGGATAAACTTAGAGGAAATGTGATATATGAGATGAGGAAAAGTTCTCATCCGTTTGTGTATAGGTAGGCACCAATCGATACAGAAAGGAAGGCACCATCCAAAAGAGAAAATGCGTGTGAATCAACCATCAAAAGAAACAAAATGGCCAGGCACAGTGGCACACACCTGTAATCCCAGAGGCTTGTGAGTCTGAGGCAGGAGGATGGCGAGTTCAAAGCCAGACTCAGCAAAAGTGGGGTGCTAAGCAACTCAGTGAAATCCTCTCTAAATATGAAATAGGGCTGGGGATGTGACTCAATGGTCCAGCACCCTTGAGTTTGATCACCAGTACCAAAAAAAAAAAAAATTAAAGAAAGCAAAATTAACAGTAAGCATATTAAGCCTTATTAGCCCTATAACAGTAAAAAGAAAAGAAAAATTAACATAATGAGATTGTATTTTTCAAAAGGGTATAATTCAGCTTCTTTGACAATTGATGCCCAGGTTCTTCTAAGTGCTTGCATCAATTATTTTATATAATCGCCACAGTTACTAAGTGTATAGGTATTGTTTTCACTGGCCCACTTTGCAGCCCAGAGAACATGAGAAGGTGGTGATGAGCTGTTGGAGTGTGCAGGCTGCAGGCCCTTTCAAATGTCAGCAGTATCCTGCCCCAGAGTACCTGGCCCTCACCATCACATGCAAACCTTCCATGCCAACTTCCAGCAATACAATTGATCCAATCCAGTGCTCTCTAGGGTTCCAGTAAAGGAAGAGCTATCAAAACTCTCCCAGGCATAGTGGAAACACATTTGTAGAAGTCAGTTTAGACTTAAGAATCAACTGTATTTATATATATATATATATATATATATATATATATATATATATATTCATTTGCCAGGTGCAGTGGCGCACCTTTATGATCCTAGCAACTGAGGAGGCTGAGGCAGGAGAAATGCAAGTTCAAGGCCAGACTAGGAAATTTAGAGAAAACTTGTCTCCAAATAAAAAGAGCTTAGAATGATGTAGCTCAGTGATAGAGTACCTTGGGTTCAGTCACCACAAAAGCAAACAAAAAATGTCCATTTGAGAGGTATTCCCAAATGCTGGCTGTTATACTCAAAAATAAACACAGATATACACAAAAGTTCATGAATAAAGTTTCCTAGTGTATTTTTACTTAAAACAGAAAAAAAGGAAGAACATGAATATGGTAAATAAAGGATTCAACAGAATACAATTATTAAAAAATTATTTTCCATGTTGGGCAAATAGTAGAAACCCAAAGTTTTTTTTATTGGTGTATTATAATTTACATAATACTGGAATTCATTAGGCCATTTTGCATATGCACATGATGTACTTGGAAAAATTTCATCCCTGCTTACTCAACTGGGGAGCCAAATTTACCAAAGTATGCTATGTCCATATACAAATATATCACAATGAATACAGATTTTATATATAATTATAATGCACTACTTTTTAGAAAAACTTGCAGTTTTAAGATGAATAACTACTGGTGGCCTAATGTAGAGCACAGTGGTTATGGTGAATCATAATATGAAGCTTGAAAGAAGAGAATTTACAATAACCCCTGCAAAAGAAATCACAAAGTGCTTTGACATCTTTCTATGCAAAGGACCTTTGATATTTTCCCAAATTTATATGATCCTAAAAAACTGCTTGATTGTATAAGCAATAATTGCGAAGTTATCAAAATGATATATTTTTTTCCTGATCCACCAAAAAGAAAAAAAAAAATACTCTCAAGAGTATTCAAGGGCTGGGCATGTGGCTCAAGCGGTAGCGCGCTCACCTCGCATGCGTGCGGCCCGGGTTCGATCCTCAGCACCACATACCAACAAAGATGTTGTGTCCACCAAGAACTAAAAAATAAATATTAAAAAAAAATTCTCTCTCTCTCCCCTCACTCTCTTAAAAAAAAAAAAGAGTATTCAAGTAATTGAGAAAAAGCTAATAAGTTGCAGTAAGTTGAAATAAAAAATATATGTATTCAATATAACTCTAAATTCATTTTTAAAATATCAAACATATTCATAATGTAAATAATCCCATATTTATATTTATTTTATTTTAGTATATACATTTAATATGTAAATATACACTTTTTGCAGTCTCATTTTGTTCTATAATTAAACAAGGGTAAATATACGTGTACATATATAATTGACAAAAGAATAGACACAAAACTATTAAACAAGTTTAAGGAGGCTGTGGGATCATGAATTTTTTATTGCTTCTCTGTATGTTCAAACTTTTATGTGATAAATTTTCACTTTTTATCTAATGCAAACTGAAGTGTTGCTGGAAACCAGAAGGACCCATGGAAGGCTGTCATTCTCTCCTGTCCATCAGACAGGCTAAAGGGGTGTCTGTAAGAACTTGAAAGCCACAAGACAGCCAGTGACAAATGCAAGTGACAGTAGCAGGAGTCACAGTAGCAGCAGGAATAGCCCCTGCCTCCAGCATCAGCAAAAAAAACAAAAGAGCTGTGGCTTCCTCCCAGATCACATGAAGAGATAGACAACCAGAGCCTGGATTTTGATCATTTCCTGTCTTCTGCTGCTTTTGGTGTTGATTTGTTCTTCTTTTTCTAGAGCTTTCAGATATAATGTTAAGTCACTTATTTGTTAACTTTTCCTTCTTTTAAGGAATGAACTCCATGCAATGAACTTTCCTCTTAAAACTGTCTTCATAGTGTCTCAGAGAATTCAATATATTGTATCTGTGTTCTCATTCAACTCTAAAGATGTTTTAATCTCCTCCTTGATGTCTTCTGCAACCCATTGTTCATTCAGTAGCATAATATTTAGTCTCCAGGTGTTAGAGTAGCTTTTATGTCTTATTTTATCATTGATTTCTAATTTCATGTCTTTATGACCTGATAGAATGCTGGGTAGTATCTCTACTTTTTTATATTTGCTCAGAGTTGCTTTGTGGCACAGTATATGGTCTATTTTATAGAAGGATCCATGTGCTGCTGAGAAGAAAGTGTATTCACTCCTTGAACAACAAAATATTCTATATATGTCAGTTAAATCTAAGCTATTGATTGTATTATTGAGACCTATAGTTTCTTTGTTCAGCTTTTGTTTATAAGATCCATCCAGTGGTAAAAGAGGTGTGTTAAAGTAACCCAGAACTATTGGGTTGTCATATATTTGACTCTTGAACTTGAGAAAAGTTTGTTTGATGAATATAGATGTTCCAGTGTTTGGGGCATATATATTTAAAATTGTCAAGTTTTGTTGGTGTTTGGTTCTCTTGAGCAGTATGTGGTGTCCTTCTTTAGACCTTTTGATCGACTAGCTTGAAGTCTACTTTATTTGATATGAGGTTGTAAACCCCTGCTTGCTTCCACAGACCATGTGAGTGGTATGGTTTTTCCCAATCCTTCACCTTTAGTCTGGGGATATCTTTTCTTATGAGATGAGGCTCTTGGAGGCAGCATATTGTTGTTGTTTGATCCAATCTGCTAGTCTATGTCTTTTGATTGGTGAGTTTAGGCCACTAACATTCAGGGTTATTATTGAGACATGATTTGTATTCCCAGTCATTTTTGTTTATTTTGGTATTTAATTGACTTCGTTTCTCCTCTGATTATTTTTCCCTTAGTGTAATACCTCCCTCTGCTGATTTTCATCATTGTTTTTTACTTCCTCTTCATGGAATCTTTTGCTGAGCATGTTCTGTAGTGCAGGCTTTCTAGTTGTAAATTCTTTTAACGTTTGTTTATCATCAAATCTAAAGCTTAATTTTACTGGATATAAGATTCTTGGTTGGCATACATTTTTTTCAGACCTTAGCTTATGTCTGGGTTGAAAAAATTGCTGATATACAAATTAGTCTCCCCCTATATGTGATCTGATTCCACTCTTGTGGCTTTGAAGATTGTATCCTTATTCTGTATGCTAGGCATTTTCATTATAATGGGCCTTGGTGTAGATCTGTTGTAATTTTGTACATTTAGTGTCCTTTAAGCCTCTTGTATTTGGTTTCCTAATTCATTCTTCATGCTTGGTAACTTTTCTTATATTATCTCATTGAAGAGATTGTGCATTCCTTTGGTTTGAAACTCTGTGCCTTCCTCTATCCCAATAACTCTTAGATTTGGTCTTTTGAAGCTGTCCCATAATTCTCAGATATTCTGTTCATGGTTTCTTACGTCTTTACTGTGTGGTCAAAATTGAAAAAAAAAAATTGATCAAACAAAAAGTTGGTTCTTTGAAAAAATAGACAGACCCTTAGCCATGGTAACAAAGAGAAGGAGAGAGAAAACTCAAATTACTAACATCCATGATGAAAAAAGAAATATCACAATAGACACCACAGAAATACAGAAGATAATTATTATTTTGAAAATTTGTATTCCAATAAAATAGAAAATATTGAAGGCATCAACAAATTTGTAGAGTCATATGAATTGTCCAAAATTAATCAGGATGATATATACAATTTAAGCAGATCAATTTCCAGTGATAAAAAGAAGACATCATCAGAAGCCTACCAACCAAGAAAAGCCCAGGACTGGATGGCTGCAAAGCCATGTTCTACAAGACCTTTAAAGAAGAACTAATACCAATACTCTTCAATTTATTTCAGGAAATGGAAAGAGAGGGAGCACTTCCTAACTCATTCTATGAGGCCAATATCATCTTGATCCCCAAACCAGGCAAAAACACATCAAAAAAAAAAAAAAAGAAAAAGAAAAAAGAAAACTTCAAACCAATATCTCTAACGAACATAGATGCAAAAATTCTCAATAAAATTCTGGCAAATTGAATACAAAACATAGCAAAAAGATAGTGCACCATGATCAAGTGGGATCCATTCCAGGGATGCAAGGTTGGTTCAACATACAGAAAACAATAAATGTAATTCATCACATCAGTAGACTGAAAATAAGAATCATATGATCATCTAAATAGATGCAAAAAAAAGCATTTGACAAAATAAAGCATGATCAAAACAATAGAAAAACTAGGGGTAACAGAAATATATCTAAACATTATAAAAGCTATCTATCCTAATCCCCCAGGCCAACATCATTCCAAATGGAGAAAAAAATTAAGGCATTCCCTGTAAAAACTGGAACAAGACAGGGATGTCCTCTTTCACCACTTCTATATAGCATAGTTCTTGAAAAACTGGCCAGAGTAATTAGACAGATGGAAAAAATTGAAGGGACACACATAAGCAAAGAAGAAATCAAATTAGCACTATTTGCCAACTATATGATTCTACACCTTAAAGACACAAAAGATTTCACCAGAAAACTCCTAGAACTAGTAAATGAGTTTAGCAAAGTAGCAGTATATAAAATCAACATTCATAAATCAAAGGCATTTCAGTATATCAGCGACAGATTCTCTGAAAGGGAAACAAGGAAGCTACCCCATTTACAATAGCATCAAAAAAAAATAGTTGGGAATCAACTTAACAAAAGAGGTGAAAGACTTCTACCATGAAAACTAGAGAATGCTAAACAAAAAAGTCAAAGAAGATCTTAGTAAATGGAAAGATCTACCTTGTTCTTGGATAGGCAAAATTAATATTGTCAAAATGACCACACTATGAAAAGGACTATACAGATTTAATGCAATTCTAATCAAAATCCCAAAGACATTTTTCATAGAAATAGAAAAAAACAGTCATGAAATTAATCTGGAAAAAAAATAAGAGACTCAGAATAGCTAAAGCAATACATAGCAAGAAGTGGCATCACTATACCAGACCTTAAACTATACTACAGAGCAATAGTAACATTTTTTGTTTTTTGGTATTGGCACCAAAATAGACTTGTAGACCAATGGTACAGAATAGAGGACACAGAGACTAACCCACATAATTACAGTTATCTTATATTTGACAAAGGTGCCAAAAATGTATATTAGAGAAAAGATAGCCTCTTCAACAAATGGTACTGGGAAAATTGGAAATCCATATGCAATAAAATGACATTAAATCCCTATCCCTCACCAGGCACAAAATTCAACTCAAAGTGGATCAAGGACCTAGGAATTAAACCAGAGACACCATGTCTATTAAAAGAAAAAGTAGGCCCAAATATCCATCATGTTGGAATACGAACCAACTTCCTTAATAAGACTCCTATACTGCAAGAATTAAAATCGAGAATGAATAAATGGGATGGATTCAAACTAAAAATCTTCTTCTCAGAAAAAAAAAATCAGGTTAATAGAGAGCCTACTAATTGGGAACAAATTCTTACCACACACATATCAGATAGAGCACTAATCTCTAGGATATATAAAGAATTCAAAAATCTTAACATCAAAAAACAAATAACCCAATCAATAAATGAGCCAAGAAACTGAACAGACACTTCTCAGAAGATATACAATCAATCAACAAATATCTGAAATAAAATGTTCAACATCTCTAGCAATTAGAGAAATGCAAATCAAAACTACTCTAAGATTTCATCTTACCCCAGTCAGAATGGCAGCTATCAAGAATACAAACAACAGTAAGTGTTGGCAAGCATGTAGGGAAAAATCCACACCCATACATTGCTGGTGGGACTGCAAATTGGTACAGCCAATATGAAAAGCAGTTTCATATTGAAAAGAGATTCCTTGGAAAACTGGGAATGGAACCACCATTTGACCCAGCTATTCCACTCCTCAGTCTATACCCAAAGGACTTAAAAACAGCATACTACAGTGACACAGCCACATCAATGTTTATAGCAGCACCATTCACAACAGCTAAACTGTGGAACCAACCTAGATGCCCTTCACTAGATGAATGGATAAAGAAAATGTGGTATATACACAATGGAACATTACTCAGCATTAAAAAAGAATAAAATCATGGCATTTGCAGGTAAATTGATGGAGCTGGAGAATATAGTGCTAAGTGAAATTAGCCAATTCTAACCAAATGTTGAATGATTTCTCTGATTTAAGGATACTGATTCATAATATGTGCAGGGGTGGAGGATAGGAGGATTAAATGAACTCTAGATAGGGTAAAGGGGAAAAGTGGAGGGAAGTGAAGGACAGGGGAATAGGGATAGGAAAGACAGTGGAATGTGATGGTCATCATTACCCTAAGCATGTATGAAGACACAAAGCATGTGACTCTACTTTGTGTTCAACCAGAGATATGAAAAATTGTTCTCTATATGTGTAATGTAAATTGTAATGCATTCTGTTGTTGTACATAACAAATTAAAATTTAAAAAACAAAAGCCTGGAATGTGTTAACCCAGTTTCATGGAGAGAAAGGAATTTTGGAAAATGTTGCTCCATAGCTAATGTGGCCCAGGACAATCCATTGTGTCAACCAAGGTCTGTCTCCCAAAGAGCACACTTTTTCAAGGAAAGATGCAGCTGGGTGCAGTGACACCCATCTGTAATCCCAACATATTTTATTATGTAAATGTGACTTAAAATAAAGAACATAATCTTGTAAAATCTAGAAATTGTATTAGAGTTCCTTCATGTAGGTTCCAGTGATGAACAAGCTTGATGTTTTATGTATTTAAACTAAAGCTTCTAAATTGCTTAACCCTAAATCTCATTGTTGTACCCCAGAATGGTTTCCTTCATCAATAGCAGGCATGTGAGGTGCAAAGTCTTGCACACCTTTATATTGAAATCAGAGTTCTCCTGCAATCCCTAGCATTACTATGGGCTTCCTAGGTGAATCACTGGTATCCTTTTTTTTCTCTGCCTTGTACCATTTTTCCTTATTTAAATGTACACATACTGAACCTTCACAAAGATCATATGCAATCACCAGTTCAACAGAACTCCATTTATTACCTAGTTACAATGGCTCCACATCATTTCACTCCTTAGTAGCACCAAATTCTTGAGCTGACAATGTATCTATACTTGGATATTTCAGATAAAGTACCGAGAACTACCTGAGGCTAGAAGAGTTAGCAAATTCAAGACCATTTCTTGAAGAGTAACCAGCTGGAGTTGAAGTTTAACCAACCTCAACTTTGGAGTAAAGGTCTACCTTGCCACTCTTTTCACAGTCAAACTGAGTTACTGTATGCACCCATCAAGTAAGTTAGAGCAGAATGTCTATATACACCAAATGTGTGGCAGCTTAAACCCAAATAGGTTAGCCTGGCTCCGTGCTTCATTTTTTAGTCTCTAGTAATGTGAGCTTCAATATTCTACTGTTACCAAACATAAGTCCAAACATATCTTAAAACTACTAGATCTTTACCAGAGTGACTGTCATTGTACTTATTTCCTATCCTGTAGAATACAGGTATCAAGGGCTAGGGATCTGGCTCAGTTGGTAGAGCGTTTGCCTCACATGCACAAAGCCTTGGGTTCAATCCCCAACACCACCACCAAAAAAAAAAGAATACAGGTATCAAGGGCTTCGCTTCTACATAGATGCCACTTCTTGCCTATGCAATCAGGTTAACTGAACACTGTACCACTGACATAAAGACACCATAGAGTATTCCTATGGCCCAGGTACCATCTGAGAGATGGAAGGAGTTAACCCAGGCCTGCTCTCACAATTAGATCCTGAACATTTTCTTTGCTATGTCATCTCTCTGGCTACAGAGTTAGCATTTCAGTAAGTGTTATTAGGAAAGTCCTCTGGCTCTTACAGATTGTCTTCAATTGTTGTCAATCACCCAGCCTGTCATATTCTATAACAAAAAGCCAGTGGTGCTCAGCATCTGCCTCCTGACTCCATAATCTTTAAGGTGCCATTTGTCTCATACTTTTCCAGTGCTAGAGCTATGACAGTAGCCACTACACCCCCCGCCCCTGTTTCTCCATCAAATTCACCACTGGCTTTTTCTTTCTAACAGCTTTTCCTGTAACAGCAAGCTGTGGACTCTCAATATTTCTTCTACCACCAATGACGTGCTAGAAATGGCAAAGTAATCTTTGCCATTCTCCTATTTTTTTTATTCTACCACTTAGGCCCACTTCTCAACCCTGCTTCTGAGGGTGAGAGATGGGCAAGAATCCAGACTGCGAATGCCACCTGCTTCCCTAGTTTCTTCTGATGTCAGAGGGTCCGACTAATCACTCGTCTAATCATTCCTTAATTCTCCATGATACATAGAATAGGACACGTAGCCCCATCTGACAAATCCTGGTTCAGAAGGTGCTCTGAGGGGAGTGTACCCTTCTGTATCTGAGTCAGGGCATGGGAACATGAATCCTGGGGCAACACGCTGCCACATCACACTGGAGCTGAGAGTGTCCATTGGTCCTACTGCACTGACCACCAGAGGGAATTTATGTATTATTTGTCTTCTTCCAGTCTCTAGTTCTCTTCAATTTTTAAATCTCTTCTACTGTTCTTTAATTTTATTTGACTAACATTAGAACCTCTCATCTCCCTGCCTTAGGGCCCTTAATTCATATATACCCTTATCACATTCTATAGAAATGTCCCTCTAATTTCTTTAAATTTACAAATTTCCTTTTCAAGTCTACTTAGAATGCATCCAATTTTCCCAGCACTATTTGTTGAAAAGACTATCTGTTCTCCAATGTACGTTTTTGGCACCTTTGTGTAAACATACGAAAAAAATTCAGCATCTCTAGCAATTAAAGAAACGCAAAACTACTGTAAGATTTTATCTCACTCCAGTCAGAATGGCAGCTAACAAGAACACAAACAACAATAAGCGTTGGTGAGCATGTGGAGAGAAAGGCACACTCAAACATTGCTCATGGGACTGCAAATTGGTTCAGCCAATCTGGAAAGCAGTATGGAAATTCCTTGAAAAACTGGAAATGGAACCACCATTTGACCTAGCTATCCCACTCCTCAGTCTATACCCAAAGGATTGCAAAACAGCAAATTACAGGGACACAGTCATATCAATGTTTATAGTAGCACAATTCACAAAAGCTAAATTGTGGAACCAACCCAAATACCCTTCAGTAGATGAATGGATAGGGAAACTTTGGTATGTATACACAATGGAACATTAATCAGCTAAAAGAGAATAAAATTATGGCATTTGCAGGTAAATGGATAAAGTTGGAGACTATAATGCTAAGTGAAGCAAGCCAATACTCAAAAACCAAAGGACAAATGTTTTCTTTGATATGAAGATGCTGACTCATAATGGTGAATGGGGGGGGGAGCATGGGAGGAATGGAGGAACTCGAGATAGGGCAAAGGGGAGGGAGGGAAAGGGAGGGGGCAAGGGGCTAGGAATGATCATGGAATGAGTCATCATTTCCCCAAGTACATGTATGAAGACACGAATGGTGTAAAAATGCTGTGTACAATCAGTGTCTTGAAAAGTTGTGCTCTGTATGTGTAATATGAAATGAATTGCATTCTGCCACCGTGTATAACAAATTAGAATAAATAATAATTTTTTAAAAAGAAGTGTGTGATTTTTCCCAACCTTTCACCTTCAGTCTATGTATATCTTTTCCTATCAAATGCGTCTCCTATAGGCAGCATATTGTTGGGTCTTGTTTTGTGATCCATTCAACTAGCCTGTGTCTCTTAATTGGTGAGTTTAAGCCATTAACATTTAGGGTTATTATTGAGATATGGTTTGTTCTTCCAGCCATATTTGTTTATTAATGTTACTAAACCTGATTTGTTTTCCTCTTTGATTACTTTCCCCCCTTTACTGTCCTACCTCCCACTGTTGGTTTTCATTGTTATTTTCCATTTCCTCTTCCTGTAATGTTTTGCCAAGGATTTTTTGAAGAGATGGTTTTCTAGCTGCGAATTCTTTTAACTTTTGTTTATCGTGGAAGGTTTTAATTTCATCTTCCATCCTGAAGCTTAATTTCGCCGGATACACGATTCTTGGTTGAAACCCATTTTAATAAGAGCATGCTACAGGGACACTGCTACATCGATGTTCATAGCAGCACAATTCACGATAGCAAGACTGTGGAACCAACCTAGATGCCCTTCAATAGATGAATGGATTAAAAAAATGTGGCATTTATACACAATGGAGTATTACTCTGCATTAAAAAATGACAAAATCATAGAATTTGGAGGGAAATGGATGGCATTAGAGCAGATTATGCTAAGTGAAGCTAGCCAATCCTTAAAAAACAAATGCCAAATGACTGCTTTGATATAAGGGGAGTAACCAAGGACAGGGTAGGGACGAAGAGCTTGAGAAGAAGATTAACATTAAACAGGGATGAGAGGTGGGAGGGAAAGGGAGTGAGAAGGGAAATTGCATGGAAATGGAAGATGATCCTCAGGGTTATACAAAATTACATATAAGAGGAAATGAGGGGTAAGGGAAGAATAATACAAGTGGAAGAAATGATTTACAGTAGAGGGGGTAGAGAGAGAAATGGGGAGGGGAGGGGAGGGGAGGGGAGGGGGGATAGTAGAGAATAGGATAGACAGCAGAATACATCAGACACTAGAATGGCAATATGTAAATCAATGGAAGTGTAACTGATGTGATACAGCAATCTGTATACGGGGTAAAAATGGGAGTTCATAACCCACTTGAATCAAACTGTGAAATATATTAAGAACTATGTAATGTTTTGAACGACCAACAATAAAAAAAAAAAAAGAAGTGTGTGGAGAGCAGTGACAGTGATCGGGAGACCAGTGTCTGAGATTGGGGTCCCTGATGACTTCATGGCTGTGGCATGCTTGGTGACTGGGAAGGTTTCTGTGCAAAGGCACAGGATGTCAGGTTGCTATGGAGATGTCCTCCTTGCTAGAGTCTTATCAGCCTCAGCCTTTTTCTCAGGCACAGCAGCTCCTGGGAATGAAGGAACTTCCTTGCTAAGATGACCACAGTGGTTCACCAGTTCTGCTGCTCCTGAATCTGCCCATGAATTAGTAACTTTAAACAATGGACTTTCTTGAGAGCTGCACCATGCTCCTAACATTGCACACTGCAACTGTAGAATGTGTCTGAGGAAATAGCTGCATACTGTTGCTAACTCTGTAACTTTCATGAATACAAAGAATAATGCTTACATAGTCTTTAATCTTAGAGACATATAATCAAGATTGCCAGAGTAATTCTTTAGACCCATTTCTCCATCAGAGAGCAGCACTCTACCCAACCCCAGCTGTTTTATCTTCAAGGTCTGCATGTGTTGACTCTTTAATTCTTCCAATCGTCCATCACCCCTCACTGGAAACTACTAGTTTGGCTGTGCTGGTCGTGGCAGAAGTGATTTGGACATTACAGATGACTTTTCTGAGCCAAACTGGCTTGACTCACATCCTGGCTTGAAATGCTCCTGTCTCTCCTCTGGTGTCGCAGTTCATTAGTTGTATATCGGCCACAGTCCCAGAGTTTGAGCTTTTCCAGCTTCTATCCCAGACCCTGTGAAATCAGCAAACTTGGGCTTCATCTCAGCCCTATACTGGATATTTTCAGAAACCATTGGCCTATAGGAACACTTTACTCTCATGAGCAAAAAAGAAAAAAAAACTCATATAGTGCAGTAATCAAAACTAAACCTGTAGGCCTGCTCTACTATAGTTCTGAAAAACAGCAGACATTTCCACAATCCTGTCAGCTCTCAGTGCTAACAAGGAAGCCAAAAACCTGTGGAACTGTATAGGTGGGAAGGTCAGAAATCTATCAGAGAACCATTGTTGAGGGTTTTAATCTAATAGGAATTACATTAATGCAAAGTGAGAAGCCAATTGAAAAACAATTCCTAGTGTAGGTTGAGGCATACATCTGTCCCTGTTCTGTTAGTGACAATTCATCTCACCAGAAAGAAATGTGGTGAGCAAATCATTTTAGGAACTGTGTAAGCAGGTTATCTGCTATCTAATATAGTTATCACACCATCCAGTGGGATAGGTATTATTGAAGTCATCTTTCAGTCTAAAAATACTGAGTGTAAACAAAATTACAGTTTGAAAGAGAAAGCCATACAGTTAGAAAAGTGTAAACTTAGACTTTTCTTCTGGGTCAGATTCCAAAGTTCTTTCAGAAGGGCTCCTTAAAACAATGTTCCCTTTAGGTAAGTCCATATAGATTTGCATATGGGCAATAATTTGGCAGGATACAATTGTTTTTCTTATATTCTTTCCTTGAGTGTTCTAGTTATTACTCATTTTTTTTCTCCATTTTGCATAAAAGTCATCAAGTGATGTTCAAAATATACCTAATTTTCTTTCCCTTGAACATTTTTTCTGGGTGATGAAGGGATTTTTCCCTTTTCTTTGAAGACCTATAGCTTTATTAGTACACGTGTCTGTGTTGGTTATATTTTACAAGACTCATGCTATTCCTTGTTAACATTGTTTTAACAATAAATTTTTTTCAGGAAAGTTTTCCTTAACTCAAAGAGTCCCTTTTTTAAGTGACTACCATTATTTTTTAAAATGCATTCATATTCGGGCTGGGGATGTGGCTCAAGCGGTAGCGCGCTCGCCTGGCATGCGTGCGGCCCGGGTTCCATCCTCAGCATCACATACAAAGATGTTGTGTCCCCCGAAAACTAAAAAATAAATATTACAATTTCTCTATCTCCTCTCTCTCTGTATTTAAAAAAAAATGCATTCATGTTCATTTTCGTGTTTTGACTAATAAAACAATCAGTGTGTTTCTGCCTTTTTAATTTTTTTCTTGATGCCTATAGGGAGTGGTCAGTCCTTGCCCACTTCAGGGCTGAGCCTTGCTGAGAAGCCCAGGGTTCCCTTTACTCCTAGGCAGAGTGGAAGTTTAGGCTTCTCCGTAGGGAGCACCCTAGAGAGGGGCTTTATTGATTTAGTTTCCAGCTCTTTCCTTGGCCTTCTCTGGCAGCATCCTGACAGGATGTTGGCCACCACCTCTCAGCCCCAGAAGCGAGAAGGTCTCCTTACTTAGCCTTTCCCAGCATGGGCAGACGACGGTTTCTCTGAGCTGTCTGCCTGGAGTAGGAAGGTTATTGTCTCACAGAGTCCTGTCTCGTCAGTTTATTCTTTTCCCGATTCTTTGGCTAGAGAAAGCCTTTTGGTTGGTTTGGGTTGGTTTGGTTTGGTTTGAGTTTTTCCTGTATTTGCTGATTTATCTAGGTGGATAGCTTCTTCAGCTCCAGTATCCAGGATGTATTAGCAAGAAGAAAACTCTGGAGAATACAACACATGTCTTTAGTTTCTGGAGTCTTGGTCTGCTGTCTTCTCTCCAAATTTCAGAGTATTGTTTTTGCTTTAAATAAAATTCCCAGTGCACTGTATGTATTTAGCCAGAGGAAGAGAGAACAGTGCCATTGTTCCAACTTTCCAGTGCAAAATTTTCATATCCATCTTTTAAATAAATCATCTCTCTGGATTAAATAAAACAATGCCATTAATTTTATTAAGAATGTCATACATTCATTATGTAGTTGACCCCACAGTGAAACAAATAGACAAAAGAGAAATTAAAGAATAAAAAAATTAAGAAAAGGTCAATCAAGAAGTAGCAAGATAAAAACAAGTAATATATGGAATAGTTCTTGAGTATCTTTCAAGAATATTTTCTGGTGAATTTATTTTACATGTGGCACAGAGTAATTCTCTAGGCTTAGAAGCAAAACTGTATATAAAGGTCAAGAATGAAAATTAACTGTAAATACTGGATGAAAAACAGGAAAATGTATACTCAGGATCAAAGAGAATTCTGTGATACTCAGTGAAAATGTTGGGATTCACAGGTAAGTTTTAGAACACGAACCCTCACCTATGCCTCTTTGCCAGCGGCAGGATGTTATAAAATACTATTGAGTTTTCAAAGGATACCTGCCTACCTTGAGACACACAATTCCCGATTGGTCAGGAAAAAAAAATTGTTAAATGTGTTGACTCTGCAATTCCTAATATCTATTATCAATATTGAATTTAAATGTCAATATCAGTTTCTTCTCTTGATATGCCTTTGTTACTAATCATTATTATTTTATCAATTATTAATGTTAATAGAATATTAAAATTATTATTTTTATATCTATGACTCTTACCAACAAAATTGGCATTATTATATTTGTTTGTTTTTACTTATTGACCAAATTTCTGGTATTGTCAGGATATAATCATGTTTAATGTGAGATAAATGGTATTTTTTGCCTCACTTTTTGCATTAATGTATTTGTTATTCTTAAAAATATGTTTAGTCTACTCTCTGCTCTCACCAAACCTTTCTTTTGCTATTAAGTGATAGTTGCTCAATACAATGTGTACCAAGAAATTATTTTATTCCTATCTTAACTGATAATTAAAGGATGATTTAATTTCCCAAAAGAAAAAGGAATGTCAACTGGAGTATAAAATAAGATAGTCTAAAATGTAATCTGGAGGCATTTTTAAACCAGGAAAATAATATGTTCATCAAATTCTCTCACATCCATGTATTACATTCCTTAAAATATTTCAAAACACATTGTAAATTCTGTGGGGATAATAATAGTTACAAATAACTCTGTAATATTATAGGTAAGAAAACAAATCAGATCAAGTCTTTGGTTAAAGTTTTGTTTTTAACTCGGAAATAGATATCTGATTTCTGGAGCGTTTTATTCCACATGATAAATCTATTAGCATATGCTGCCTAGAGGATCTAGCCAGGCTCCTGCAGAGGGCCAGTACCCAGGCTCTGCAGCCTCCTCCTCACACGTGGCCCTGTACACTTAACTGATAGTTAAAATGACAGGATGCAGTCTTGGAGTACTCCCCAGATTTGAATATTATTCTAATACCTGGGATCCTAAATTAAAATTTAACACAGGAGAAAGAAGGCTTAACCACCTGTCAAAAAGAAAGGAAGGGTTGGATTTTTCGGAGTTCTATAAAATCTCCAGATTCCTCAAGAGGAATTTTACCAAGAATAAAAAAAATAATAATGGGGCTGGGGTTGTAGCTCAGCAGTACAGCACCAACTAGCATGTGTGAGGCACTGGGTTCAATCCTCAGCACCACATAAAATCAATCAATCAATTAATTAAAGGTACATATATAAAAACATAGTGATTTGGTTCTTGGCTGATTTTTATGGACATGTTCTTAATTATATCACCATAGCTGATCTTCCCATGCTGTCTGGTTTTGCTAGGTGAAAGTCCCTGGGATTTTTATAGGTCCAGAAATAGATAATGAGAAGTAGATTCAAGTCACTGAAAGGACATTGCGGAAATTACAAGGACCGTTTTTTTTTTCCTCTTGCTCCTGCTTTTAAAAATCCTATTCCCCTCATCATTCAGCAACACACACAGAGAGATGCTGATTTTGATTTCAAACTCAATCTGAGACTAAAAATTCAACTACTTGTAAAGAGTCTCTACAAGGAAGGTGGGATACTGTGATTTAACAAGCAATACCAGTAAACCGCCTGTCTACGTGCTATTGAAAAACTAGCATGAAGAGTCCACCATCTCCACTATTAGCAACAGCAACATATAAGTCAATTCTAACCTTTGTAAATTACCAGAACTATGC
This sequence comes from Spermophilus citellus, assembly GCF_964194105.1. NCBI lineage: Eukaryota > Metazoa > Chordata > Mammalia > Rodentia > Sciuridae > Spermophilus > Spermophilus citellus. The sequence continues at coordinate 122,286,747 of NC_138198.1, forward strand.
AAGGAAAGAGAGGATAGCTTGAAGTAATTTAAAATATTATTAACATTGTTCTATATTGCTAGTAATACTAAGAGTAGAAATCTAGCAAACTATTCCAATAACAAGATATTACATAAGTATTTGTTTCATAATAGCAATAGTTATTCCTACTAAAATCCATCAGTTTTCTAAGGGGAAACTGTTTTATAATGCAAGCATATATATTATGAGTAATATTTTTCTTGTTTGCTATATATAAAATTCAAATATTAACAACTGGCTTTTTATAATCATGTCCATGAGAGCTAAAGTCTACTTTCGTTTCTGACTTTTAGTCTTCTTCCATAGTTATTTCTGTATAAATCTTATTACAATAATAAAAATATGTATGAGGATGAGATACATATCTGATTCATGTTTGCATTTAATTAATACATAGCTAAGTAAATGTGTTTTGGTATATTGGTACATTGCTTTACTTTTATGTCATATAAAAATATACACTAACTTGACCATCACAAAAATGTAAAATCTATCATCAGTTATCTTATGCCCTCTGTGACTGAGGGATAACAATGAGAAAGTTTAGTTAGCCCAGATTGAAATGAGCCACATCAGTATAGTACTAAGATTCTCTAATGTCTGATCCACATTCTTTTCTCTGTCTTCAGTGCACCTAAATAAAGGAATAATATCAGCCACTTTCCATAGTGAAACAGACTGCTAAGGATATCTACCTCATAAGCCTTCACTCACCAACCATGGAAGCATGCATGTGCAAACACATATACATGTAAGCATAGATATACATAAATATGAATTAAGTGTTGGTAGGTTTTAAGCTATGGGAGTGTTAAATTTCTATAACATAAATTTAAATTTGTTAAAATAGCAAATTTACAACATAAAATGGTTGCAAATTTACTCAACAATTCTCTCTTTTTTGATGCACATCTTCTCCAATATTTAAAATATTAATTCAAGTCTTCTTCATATTTTGCTCATCAAATCAGCATGAAATAACAACAACTGAGGTCTCAAAAGTATTTCTCCAATTATTAATGAGAGAGTGTTTTTCTTCACATTTTTATTGGCCCTGCCATGTTTCGTCTTTTATCCAACATTCTACATGGGACCTTCTGGTTCAAAGAGCAGGGAGCAAGGGGACAGTGCTACCCCAGCACGTCAGCCATGTTCCCACACAAATTAAGAGGAAACTTATTACACACACACACACACACACACACACACACACACACAGAGCACTTTTTATTTGATATAGTCTACTATTAAAAGTTAATATTTAATATATGGTGCTTTATTGTGTTAAGAAATCCTCCCATATAGAAAAGGTATTCACTCGTTGTAACTTTCTCTTTTCCACTCAGAAAATATTTGCTATTCTTTTGCCGTATGGTGAACACTGGTGATGGTAGAGAATACAGATCCTTAATAGACAGAAATGGTCTCTGATAGCACAGAGCTAGTTTTTTTTTAATTGACACATAATGATTGTATATATTTATAGTGTCAAGTGTGATGTTTCAATATACATACACATTACATAATGGTCAAATCAGGGTGACTGGAATTCCTCGTCACCTTATGATATAATAAACTACACTCACCATGTTTTATGGTGAAAACAGTACTTTAGGTTTTGTTAACCTCTCAATATGGTTGGAGTTGATTTTTACATGTAATATAAGCTAGGCCCAAACATTTGTTTTTAAGTTATAAATAACGATTCTTTCTAAGTCCATTTTCTAAAGAGCTTTCCTTTCACCACTAATACACCATAGGTGATCTCTGTCATATATAAACTATTTCCTTTTTCATATATTCTGCTTCTCATTTTGGCCTATTAATTATGTTTTTCCCTGGGAGTATTCTCTACTCTACAAAGGTATACCAAGAAAAGGCTAGATCCTCAGCCGTGTCCTGCAAAAGGAACTGAAAGGTTTGAAGGGAAGAAATGGAATGAGACCTAGAAGGGTGAGATCCAAAGTTCAATTGACAATTACATTGCAAAATAATATTGATGATGATGATGATGATGATCCTAATACCCCACAAAACAACTCTTGAGCATTGTAAATAGACACTTCTAAATTGTAATTGCTAGTCTTGGGGTTTGGGAGACAAAGTTGTAGATAAATTCATGGTGAAATTAAGTCACTTACACCTGGTTTCCTTTATTTTTCAAGGGAGAAACTTTTGTTCTGATTTTGCTCTGTGGACACTTCAGCAGAGATGTGTCCATTGGTTCTGCAGTGAGGGACAGTCAATGATCAGACCAAGTCACAGCGGGAAATCAGGCAAGAGCAGAACCTACCGGTGGTCCTGGCTGCCCCTTGGCCCAGACAGCAGCACCCCTGAGCCCACCGCCACATACCTTTCAAATGTCCATTGCACTCACTGCTGTTTAGAAAGGATAGTCTTGGATGAAGAAGATGGTGGCGGGAAGTGAGTAAGCTCCGCACCACAGCAACCGCAGCGTATGTTGCCGCGTCTTAAAAGATGAAGTAAAGATCATTAAAGGAGATCTGTCGACAAAGACTCAGCACCATGTCAAGAAAGGGGCCTAGGTGGAGTGAATCTGCCACGACTCCAGCCAAGGTGGAGTGAGTCCATCACGACTTCAGCGCGAGCAGTAAGGCTGCAGCCCGAGCTGCCCGGCTCCCTCAGCCCCTTCTCCTTCTCCTCTCCGCCTTTCCGCTTTGCTTCTCCCCCGCCGTCTCTCCTCCCACGCTCAGTCCCTAAATCTAGATCTCAATTTCTTTCCCCCACCCCACCCGCTCTCCCGCGTGTCGGGTACCTGGCCCGTGCTGCCTCCCCTCCCCCAGCCTGCACCCCCTCCGCGGGGGTCCCGAAGGCCACAGCTGGGCCGCCACCGCGCCGCCGCTGCCGCATCCCGCGGAGCACCATAGAGCAGACTTTTCACCACGCGAGTGAGCTGCCGAGTTAAATGGAACAGCTGATGAGTGACAATTTAAAATCTAAGTGATCCAACATGGCGGCGGACGCGGAGAGATCAAGTCTCTAACCCCTTCAGCTGCGCGAGCATAGGGAGAAGTAAACTGTCAAAATACTGTTCGCTCAGGACCACTAGGCACTGTTGAGCTGAAGGCGAACAGTCTGCCCCTCTCAGAACACACCGAGCCCGGATTGGGCTGCATTCTAGTTCTGGTTCGCCTGCTTCTCGTGACTCAGCACTAATGATCCCACTGAAATAACTAGTCGGCCCAGCTGAACTCACAGAGGTAAAAGCCAACTGAGCACGATAGTCAGACCCAGGGTATCCCTCTGCTGACAACAGAGGTCCCTTGCACCAACTACCAGGGGAGTTGCTACCTGAGGGCAAACAAATTCGATGGGGGTCCTCAGCCCCAAGACCTACAAACTTAGGGTCTGAGGGAGGCAAACAGAAAGGGTGTGCACAGGCATCCATGGAAACAGGGCTCCCAGGAGCAGCAGACCCGGTGTGTAGCCAGTATTGTGGCGAGCTTCACAGGTGAGCGGGGCCTGGCTTGAGGAACCACAAGAGAAGGCCCTAGGCATTCAGGATTGGAGACCCGCACAGTCTTGGAAGAAGAGCTGAGGAACAGTGATTGGTTCCCACCCATCAAGAAGAGAAGCCTGGCCCAGTTCCCACCTACTGGAAGATAAGTTAATTGAGCTCTATGACTGCATTTATTATTTTTTTTAATGATTATTATTGGTATTTTTTTAAATTTTATTTTCACTTTTTGTTGTTGATGTTGTTGTTGCTCTTCAACTTTCTTATTAATGGTTTCAATTTTTTTTAATTCTTTTTATTCCATTATTATTACTATTATTTTTTAAACTTTAATTTCCATTTTTTATTATCATTATAATTTTGTTTTGGTTTTAAATTTTTATTTTTTCGTTTTTTCTTTCTTTCTTTTCACTTTTTTCTTTTGTCTTTTCATTTCATTTTCAATTTTCTTATTCCCCCTTTCTTGAATTCTACCTGCCTACACTCACTCTCTTTAGTGACTTCTTCCCTTCCCTTCTAATACCTCTCCTCCCAAGCATCAAATAAATTTATAAGAGTAAACAGTAACTCAGCAGTCAAACAGAACAAGAAGTATCATGAGCATAAAAAAGCAAGGAAGAAAAGGAGTACAAACAATGAAGGACAGCCTAAATATTCAGGAGGACCTGGAGTCATCAGAAAAATGGCCATATAAAGAACTCAAGGAACACCTTAGACAGATGGAAAGGAACCTTAAAGATCACATTGAAAATGAATTACATAAACAGATAAAAGAAGAAGTTAAGCCACTTTATTAGGAGATAGAGATTATAAAAAAAAATCAAACAATAATTCTAGAAATGAAGGAAACGATAAACCAAATTAAAAACTCAATGGAGAGTATCACTAACAGAGTGGAGCAAGTAGAAGCCAGAACGTCAGATAATGAAGACAAAATATATCATCTTGAAAAGAGTCTAGCCAACTCAGATAGGCTGGTAAAAAATCACGAGAAAAACATCCAAGAGATTTGGGATAACTTAAAAAAACCAAACTTACGAGTCATCGGGATAGAGGGAGGCACAGAGATTCATGCCAAGGGAATGAGTAACTTGTTGAATGAAATAATTACAGACAACTTTCCAGAAATAAAAAAGGAAACAGATATACAAATTGTAGATGCATACAGGACACCGAGCACACAAAATCACAGTAGACCAACGCCAAGACACATTGTTATGAAGATATCCAATATACAGAACAAAGAGAAAATATTAAAAGCTACAAGAGAAAAGAGGCAGATTACATTTAGGGGTAAACCAATAAGGTTAACAACAGATTTTTTATCACAGACGCTGAAAGCGAGAAGATCCTGGAACAACGTATTTCAAACACTGAAAGACAATGGATGCCAACCAAGAATTCTGTATCCAGCAAAATTAAGCTTCAGGTATGACAATGAAATAAAAATCTTTCATGATAAACAAAAGCTAAAAGAATTTGTAGCCAGAAAACCAGCATTGCAAAGCGTCTTGAGCAAAACTCTACACGAGGAAGAAATGAAAAATAATAACCAAAACCATCAGCGGGAAGTGCCTCGGTAAAGACAGAGGACGGGGGGAAAGCTAATCATGGAGAAACAAACTAAATTAGAAAAAAAAATAGATAAATAATCAAACATGGCAGGAAGTACAAACCGTATATCAATAGTAACTCTAAACGTTAATGGCTTAAACTCTCCAATAAAGCGACATAGGCTTGTAACATGGATTAAAAAAACAAATCCAACAATATGCTGCCTCCAGGAGACACATCTGATTGGAAAAGACATACACAGGCTCAAGGTAAAAGGTTGGGAAAAAATATACCACGCACACGGTCCTCGTAAGCAAGCAGGGGTGGCCATTCTCATATCGAATAAAATCAACTTCAAGACTAAGTTAATCAAAAGGGATAAGGAAGGACATTATATACTGTTAAAAGGAACCATTGACCAACAAGACATATTATCAATATTTATGCACCAAATAATGGCGCTGCGACATTCATAAAACAAACTCTCCTCAAGTTCAAGAATCAAATAGACCACAACACAATAATCATGGGTGACTTCAACACACCTCTCTCACCATTGGACAGATCCTCCAAACAAAAGTTGAATAAAGAAACTATTGACCTCAATATCACAATCAATAACCTAGACTTAACTGACATATATAGAATATACCAACCATCATCAAGTGGATATACTTTTTTCTCAGCAGCACATGGATCCTTCTCAAAAATAGACCATATATTATGCCATAGGGCAACCCTCAGTAAATATAAAGGGATAGAGATAATACCATGCATTTTATCTGATCATAATGGAATGAAACTGGAAATCAATGATAAAAGAAGGAAGGAAAAATCCTACATCACATGGACAATGAACAATACATTACTGAATGATCAATGGGTTACAGAAGACATAAAGGAGGAAATCAAAAAATTCTTAGAGATAAATGAAAATACAGACACAACATATCGGAATCTATGGGACACAATGAAAGCAGTTTTAAGAGGGAAATTCATCGCCTGGAGGTCATTCCTCAAAAAAAGGAAAAACCAACAAATAAATGAGCTCACACTTCATCTCAAAGCCCTAGAAAAGGAAGAGCAAAACAACAGCAAATGTAGCAGAAGGCAAGAATTAATTAAAATCAGAGCAGAAATCAATGAAATTGAAACAAAAGAAACTATTGAAAAAATTAACAAAACAAAAAGTTGGTTCTTTGAAAAAATAAATAAGATCGACAGACCCCTAGCCATGCTAACGAAGAGAAGAAGAGAGAGAACTCAAATTACTAACATACGAGATGAAAAAGGCAATATTACAACAGACACTTCAGAAATACAGAAGACAATTAGAATTATTTTGAAAACCTATATTCCAATAAAATAGAAGATAGTGAAGACATCGATAAATTCCTTAAGTCATATGATTTGCCCAGACTGAGTCAGGAGGATACTCACAACTTAAACAGACCAATATCAATAGATGAAATAGAAGAAGCAATCAAAAGACTTCCAACCAAGAAAAGCCCAGGACCGGATGGGTATACAGCAGAGTTTTACAAAACCTTTAAAGAAGAATTAATACCAATACTCTTCAAGTTATTTCAGGAAATAGAAAAAGAGGGAGCTCTGCCAAATTCATTCTATGATGCCAACATCACCCTGATTCCGAAACCAGACAAAGACACCTCAAAGAAAGAAAACTACAGACCAATATCTCTGATGAACCTAGATGCAAAAATCCTCAATAAAATTCTGGCGAATCGGATACAAAGGCACATCAAAAAAATTGTGCGCGATGATCAAGTAGGATTCATCCCTGGGTTGCAAGGATGGTTCAATATACGGAAATCAATGAATGTTATTCACCACATCAATAGACTTAAAGATAAGAACCATATGATCATCTCGATAGACACAGAAAAAGCATTCGACAAAGTACAGCATCCCTTTATGTTCAAAACATTAGAAAAACTAGGGATAACAGGAACTTACCTCGACATTGTAAAAGCTATCTATGCTAAACCTCAGGCTAGCATCATTCTGAATGGAGAATAATTGAAGGCATTCCCTCTAAAATCTGGAACAAGACAGGGATGCCCCCTATCACCACTTCTATTCAATATAGTTCTCGAAACACTGGCCAGAGCAATTAGACGAAATAAATTAAAGGCACAAAAATAGGAAAGAAGAACTTAAATTATCACTATTTGCGGATGACATGATTCTATACCTAGAAGACCCAAAAGGGTCTACAAAAAAACTACTAGAACTAATAAATTTATTCAGCAAAGTGGCAGGATATAAAATCAACACACATAAATCAAAGGCATTTCTGTATATCAGCGACAAAACTTCTGAAACGGAAATGAGGAAAAACACTCCATTCACAATATCCTCAAAAAAAATAAAATACTTGGGAATCAACCTAACAAAAGAGGTGAAAGATTTATACAATGAAAACTACAGAACCCTAAAGAGAGAAGTAGAAGAAGATCTTAGAAGATGGAAGAATATACCCTGTTCATGGATAGGCAGAACTATCATCATCAAAATGGCGATATTACCAAAAGTTCTCTATAGGTTTAATGCAATGCCAATCAAAATCCCAATGGCATTTCTTGTAGAAATAGATAAAGCAATCGTGAAATTCATATGGAAAAATAAAAGACCCAGAATAGCAAAAACAATTCTAAGCAGGAAGTGTGAATCAGGTGGTATAGCGATACCAGATTTCAAACTATATTACAGAGTAATAGTAATAAAAACAGCATGGTACTGGTACCAGAACAGGCGGGTGGACCAATGGTACAGAATAGAGGACACAGAGACTAATCCACAAAGCTACAATTATCTTATATTTGATAAAGGAGCTAAAAACATGCAATGGAGAAAGGATAGCATCTTCAAAAAATGGAGTTGGGAAAACTGGAAATCCATATGCAACAAAATGAAACTGAATCCCCTCCTCTCGCCATGCACAAAAGTCAACTCAAAGTGGATCAAGGAGCTAGATATCAAATCAGAGACTTTCCGTCTGTTAGAAGAAAAAGTTGGCTCCGATCTACAGATTGTAGGGTCGGGCTCAAAATTCCTTAATAGGACACCCATAGCACAAGAGTTAATAACAAGAATCAACAAATGGGACTTTCTTAAACTGAAAAGTTTTTTCTCAGCAGGATAAACAATAAGAGAGGTAAATAGGGAGTCTACATCCTGGGAACAAATTTTTACTCCTCACACTTCAGATAGAGGCCTAATATCCAGAGTATATAAAGAACTCAAAAAATTAGACAATAAGATAACAAATAACCCAATCAACAGATGGGCCAAGGACATGAACAAACACTTCACAGAGGAGGACATACAATCAATCAACAAGTACATGAAAAAATGCTCACCATCTCTAGCAGTCAAGGAAATGCAAATCAAAACCACCCTAAGATACCACCTCACCCCAGTAAGATTGTCAGCCATGATGAAGTCAAACAACAATGAGTGCTGGCGAGGATGTGGGGAAAAGGGTACTCTTGTACACTGCTGGTGGGACTGCAAACGGGTGCGGCCAATTTGGAAAGCAGTATGGAGATTCCTGGGAAAGCTGGGAATGGAACCACCATTTGACTCAGCTATTGCCCTTCTCGGACTATTTCCTGAAGACCTTAAAAGAGCACACTACAGGGATACTGCCACATCGATGTTCATAGCAGCACAATTCACAATTACTAGAATGTGGAATCAACCCAGATGCCCTTCAATAGATGAATGGATGAAAAAAAAAATGTGGCATTTATAAACCATGGAGTATTACGCAGCACTAAAAAATGACAAAATCACGGAATTTGCAGGGAAATGGATGGCACTAGAGCAGATTATGCTTAGTGAAGCTAGCCAATCCCTAAAAAACAAATACCAAATGTCTTCTTTGATATAATGAGAGCAACTAAGAACAGAACAGGGAGGAAGAGCAGGAAGAAAAGATTAACATTAAACAGAGACATGAGGTGGGAGGGAAAGGGAGAAAAAAAGGGAAATCACATGGAAATGGAGGGAGACCCTCATTGTTATACAAAATTACATATAAGATGTTATGAGGGGAATGGGATAACAAACATGGAGGGAAATGAATTACAGTAGATGGGGTAGAGAGAGAAGATGGGAGGGGAGGGGAGGGGGGATAGTAGAGGATAGGAAAGGTAGCAGAATACAACAGTCACTAATATGGCAGTATGTAAAAATGTGATGTGTAACTGATGTGATTCTGCAATCTGTATTTGGGGTAAAAATGGGAGTTCATAACCCACTTGATTCTAATGTATGAAATATGATATGTCAAGAGCTTTGTAATGTTGTGAACAACCAATAAAAAAAAGAAAGGATAGTCTTATGATTGACAATTAGTATTATGCCTGGGATATTTCAAAGTACATATGTTATTTTCCTTGAGCCTTACTCCATTCCCAGGAGTCTGATATCATCCTAATTTCACAAATAGGAAAACCCAGACAAGAGATTCTCCATCATCACAGAGAAATTGAGGTTATGACCAAATGTCTTTGTTTCCAGGCCTATGTTCTTCAGGTGACACCACGGATGCTGTCACCCAAAAATATTTATATGACAAATGGCACTACTTGCTTCATTCAGACGTCATGTTGTTTATTGCCAATATCTTGAATTCTCTGCCCTATGACCCTTTTTAATCTGGACCACTTATTCTTCCATAGCATTGTAAGTGTCAAACAGTGAAAGCTCGATGATAACTCAAGTATCACCAATGTGGTGACACACGTCTACCATCCCAGAGACACGGGAGGCCAAGGCAGAAGGATCACAAGTTCAGCCAGCTTTAGCAACTTAGCAAAACCCAGTTACAAAATAAAATATAAAGGGGCTGGGGATATAGCTTAGTGGTAGAGCATCCCTAAGTCCAATTCCCAGTACAGTGAAAAAAATAAAATAAAAATGCAAGTGTCATGTTTAATGAAAACTGGCTAGGGTGTATTTTAAAATTTTAAATGTGAAATCTTAAAGCTATGTAAATGGTGTTAACTTTTCCTTAAAAACTCAACAAATTCATCATACTTATCATTTATAATTAAAAAGTCTTATAAATTTCTGTTGAAACACAGCACCCCCAACTTCTCCCACAACATGCTGAATAATTTTCTATTGAAGACATGAAACATTGCACTTTAGAATCATGACACACTCATAAAACACGATGCCTCGAGGACAGTAGCAATTTCCCACATCTCCATTTGCATTTGGAGTTCAAATTCTGTGAACAAGTTCCTAAGATAATGAGGGACTGGAGAATTTGGTTTCTAAATACCATAGGAACACATGTCCATATTCTGACAAGTATTTATACACTTAGTAAATAATTGAAGGGGAAAAGCTAATAACAGGCCCAGAAGAACGCAGTCATCAGAATGCAGATTGTTCTGGATGAAAGTGGAAGTTCTGGCAGCTTACCCATCCCCACCAGCGCTCCCAGAGCTCAGGGAAAACCCACAGCACTCCACTGTCACTGCCTGCTCACATGGCCATCAGTCATACAGTAAAAGAGATGCAGGCAAATTTCCTACCCTGGGACCACTACAAATCCTATTAAACCCCAGCAGCTGTACCATGCTCAGGACCTTTCACTACACTCTGGGCTCCCATCTCATCAGCACCATTTTTCTGCTGATTTCTCCAATGCATCCTTCTGAACTAGTCAAGAAAAACTTGCCATGTGCACCAGGTCTTTTCATCAGGGCTGTCAGCTTTGACTTCACATTTGGCTTGAGTGGATAAGTTCCACTTAATTCAACCCACCAAACGTTATTAGGTAACTGCTATGTATCAGGCGTGCTCTAGGATCCACTAATATATCTGCAACAAAAACAGGAGATTCAGACACAAAAATATCAAGGGCATGCTCTAAACCACCCCTTCCTGGCTTAATCCATGGTCCTTTTTTCCTGATATAACCTTGGAACTTCACAGGCAAGAGGCTTCTACTGCTGCATATAGAGGCTCTTGTCTCTATCACCACCTGCCAGACCCTCTGCTAGTCTCTAAATATGTTCCTTCAGTATTCCCTTGGCAAGTCAGTAGCAGAGCATCCCCTTTAATGCATAAGTGCTCTTTTATTCATAAAGTAGAGAGGAAACTGTTGAAATGGATTTCTTTGGAACGTGAAGGAAGTAGCTACTGGTTCTATTGGGACTCAACCTCAGTTCCAATACTGACACCTACAAGATGCTCAATAAACATAGAAATAGGCAAAATAATTGTGGGGACTTTTTGGGAATTAGCACCACCATGATGAGTTTATGTCAGAGGAGTCAAGCATTGGAGGTCAAATTTCGATTCCACTTTATTTTCCTCCAGCTGAGCAGCCTCCACATTCCTGTGTGGCCTTCCCCCATGCAGACTTTGGCCAGGAACCACAAGGCAGTTCTGTGGTCCCTGAGGCTCACCCTACCTCTCCCTGCTAGCAAGTGGTGGTCTCTGCAGGGATCTCGGGCAAGGCCCTCCCTGCCTCTGAGAAGTGAATTTCTAGACAGCACAAACGCAGAAGCTACATTTAAGTTTACGTGTTTAAAAGTCTCAAGTACACTAGTCTGGTCTGGGGCTCACAGCAGGGGTATGACAACTCCTCAGATGATTCTAATTTGAATGAGAATATCTGTCCTACCTGACAGTGCCTCTTATGCTAAGGATTGTAGAGCACGAATAGCTGTTAAGTTGATTGAACATGCACATGGCTAGCACAATTATTCAAATTACATAAAACATTAACATTTGTAGAACTGGGAGCTAATATTAAAATTTTTAGAAGGCTAATTACACAATGTAAGAAACTAAAATGTTTTCAGTTAATTATCCAAATTTATGAAATAATATTCCCATGGAAAAAAATTCAAGTTTTGACAGTACAAGTTAATCACATGTTGACAAGTTGCATGCATTCACATGCCTCAGTTACAGAAAATGTCAACAAGTATTCAGTTCCATATTTTTTAAATTATCACAGTTAATCTCTTTAGTGTTTTAGAGTTCTTAATTTCCTATTATTTCCTTACATGTGTAAACTTGGAGGATATTCAAGTCCAAGGTGTGCCCGAGCAGCTTCGAAAGATGTGAACAACAGGAAAATATCACTTAGCAACTTTAGAATTCAATTATTTTTCAGTATCACATGCACAGTTAAAAGACAAGATTTGGCGCCTTCCTTTGCCCTCCTCCATTCTAGATTTGCTGAGAGCAGTAGCCATATATTCTTTCCTATTCTGGTTTGTGTTTATCCTGGGTACAGGGCCAAGAAAATGCCTGAATGTGATGTGAGCAAATGTATGCCTCATCAGACTGAGCAAGTCCAGAGGACAAGTCACAGAAGGCCTGCTTCCAGGGCCAGCCACTGGGGTCTTGGCAGACTCGCCTGGCAGATGCCCTCATGTCCCCCTGGAGCCAAGCCTGTTTTACAAGCACTTTGGTTCTAAAGTAACCATTTTTTCCCTACTCTCTTGCACATTCTAATATTTTAGGATCAAAGTTTTGACATGACAATAAAACAGGAGATTTATAATGAGTGGGATTTGAATTTTTATGCAATACTCCTTTGAAGAAATATTAATTTTTGTTTAGAGAGTTTACATTTATTTTACAAATATGGCATTAAAATAAATGGGTGGCTGGGACTGCTATGTTCTTGTTAGAAAAAATAGTGATACAAAGAATGATTTTTCTGCTCCTTTAACAATTTTCAAGTGCACAGTACTTGAAATGGTATTAATGATAGTCAAATGTTAATGGTATTAATGGTACTAATGAATGGTATTAATGATAGTCCTATGCTGTACAAGGATCTCCTGAATGCACTCCTTGTATCTAACCAAAAGTTTATATCCTTTGATGAACATATTTCTACCTTCACTTCCACTGCTGCAGCCCCAGCCCATGGTAACCATTGTACTCTCCCCTTTTATGATGTTGTCTTTTTTAGATTCCACATATACAATAGTTAAAAATTTCTCAGAATTCTTATATATTTTCACTATAAGAAAGACAAGTATGTGAAGCAATGCATAAGTTAATTGACCTGATTTAGCAAATCCATAATATGTACATATGTCAAAGCAAGTTTTGATATACATATAATATTTGTCAATTAAAACAATAAATTTGAAAATGGAAATTATTAGTCTCTTCTGTAGCAAATTAGGAGCAAATCTTAGATAAATTGTCAAATGTAAACTGACAGAAAACAATAATGGTTATGTACCTTATTTTATTGACTTCATAAAGTCATACATATTTTCTTTGCTATATTTCTGCGTAAAATATCAGTTGTTTAATTATAATAATATAAAATAGACTCAGGGCTTGGAAGGCTGTAAGAGACTGCAAGTGTTTATAAAATTCAGTGCGACTATATGTACTCACCTATGAGATTAAATTAATCAAGCAGAAAAACCTTGCAGTGTTTTAAAAAAAAAAAACAGTGACAGAATGAATTAAAAAGTATGATCTATTAAAAACAAGTGCAGTGTTATAGGTAGTGGATTTTATTAATGATATTAGTGATTTTATGTTTTTAGGTAAAAATTTCTAGGTGGAAGGAAGTTTAATACATGTTTATTATAGAAAACTTGGTAATTACAAACAAAAACAAACAAAAAAGAACCTTTCTTATAATTCATAATTTCTTTTCCAAAAGAAGGAGTATCATTTACAAATGAAACCCAGGATGAGAGCTGTGAACTGTATATACTGAATTCTGCTCTGGTGGGGTGGTGGCTTTCTCCCTGCCTGCCTTCTATTATGGTCTGGATATGAACTGCCCTCCAATAAGCTTATGTGATAGGCAGTGCCGGAATGTTCAGCGGTGACATAATTAGATTGTGAAAGCTGAAACCTGATCAGTGGATTAATCCATTTGCTAGATTAATAATCTGAATGCAACACTGGGTGGTGACTGTAGACAACTATAGGGGTGTGGCTAGAAGAAATAAGTTGCTGGCAGTATTCCCCTAGAGACTACGTCTTGTCCCCTGGCTCCTCCGTCTCAGCTCTGGCTGCCTGAGCCGAGTCTCTCTCCTCTGCCAGGCCATTCCACCATGATCATTCTGCCTTACCTCAGGCCCAGAGTGATGTATTCTACTGACACCAGACTGAGCCTCTGAAACCATGAGCCAAAATAAACTTTTCCTCCTCTAAGTTGTTCTTGTCAGCTACTTTGGTCACAGCAATAAAACATACCCCTTCACTAACATAACTTCATATTGCCTGGAGCACCCACTCTTTGTCCCAGGGACTATGTATGTGTCCTGGCTTGTGGCTGAGAGACTGCCTGCCCAGACCAGGCTCTTTAAATGCAGGACACAGGCCAGCATCACAGCAAATGAATGATGTTGACGTGGAATCGCTACAGTATATGGATTAGTGGTCTTTATCCAGGAGGAACAAGACATACAACTCTTCACTCACTCAAATCCACACGCTCCACCAGGAGGAAAGAGGGCCCTTCCTCTGGCAAAAGCTCCCAATTCCTGATTCTCAGCTACCCTCTGCTGCCTTCTTGTGGTGTGCTTACCTGGTCTCCATGTGCACGTGTGCCCACCAGTCCTCGGTCTCACACTCAGATCTGCAGACATCCTTCTTGAATGTTCAGACTTTGCAGCAAATATCTTGCAACACAGGAATCCCAACTACAAGGACATAAGGACATCAATGAGAAATTCAGTAATGCTAGATAGAAAATTGTTGCATTTTATATTTTAAAATGTAACTTTTCCTTTGTAACTTCTGTGGAAAATATATACATGGGTGTGTGTATTTTTATGCAGGATTTTAAAAAATAGGAGTGAATTGTAGTGTTATGGTTGGACCTAGATTGTCCCCCAAAGGCTCATGTATTGAAGGCTTGGTCCCCAGGGCACTAATGTTCCAGATGTGGGGATTTGGGAAAATGATCGTCTCATGAGGGGGTCTAATCTCCTAATTGGATCAATTACTGATAGACTGAATATTTCATAGGAAGGTAGTGGAAACTTTAGGAGGAGAAACCTAGTTGTAAGAGTGGGTCACTGCGACATATCCTGGAAGGCATATCTTCTCCAAGGCCCCTTCCTTGCTGTCTCTTCTTCCAGACCACCATGGCCAAACACATAATAATATACACATAAGTACATATCATAAGACTATCAATCAACATTTCTTTATGTTTATGTACAAAAATTCTAAACATAAGAGTAACACATTGAGCTCCGTAGTACTGTATTAAAAGAAAAATGTATCAGGATTGAATAGGTTAAACAAAATTATTTTAAAAAGTTAAAATACATGATTCCCTTAAATTATATTTGAAATCAAGGTGGAAGAATAATAAGTAGGTATCTGTAATAAAGCCTACTGAAAATTTTCAATAAGTTTATCTTTGCTATCAAAGATAGACTCTTTGATGACAATTGGTATTATTGTATTAAAGACTGAAATTTTAAGGTTATTTTATATGTGGGGAGCAATTAGTGTCCAAAAATACAAAAACAGGGTATAAAATGGCCAAATATAATTTAAATATCCTGTAAAAGAAAGCCAGAGCTCTCCATTTTTTCTTCATATACAGCCATAAGCTTCCCTTATACATAGAGGAACAGAGTTGCAAAGCTTATTTCCTGTGTCTGCACAAAAATATCTAACTCTTGGGTTTTGGAATGTTTAGTTGCCAAAATTATTTTCTGCAGAATCTCTGATTTTGTATTGTATTACCACTGTGGGCTTAATAATTGGATTTTTCTTTGCATGGTGTGGGAATAAAGATGAATAGTCGGAACAAGAAAAGCTTCAATTCTTGTGATTCTTTCAAGTTCAAGATTTCAAAGATCCTTGAGAGAAGTAAAACTTCCCTAGTGAATCTAGCTGAGAAATTTTTATTCTTATTCAAACCTGCTTCCACACATTACCTCTCATCCTTTATTCCTTTACCAGTCTAATACAAAGCCATTTCTCTTCAATGAAATTCTTTGATTTTCAGTGAAAGAAATATTTTTAACTTACTTTTCCTTGAACTCCCAAATGGAAACTGAACCCACCATCAAAGTTAATCTCTTCCACCCATAATAACCCATGTATCTTTTTCTTCATTTTGCAGAATCAACACTGCTTGGTGGAATTGAAAGGAAAACTTTTAGATAGCCAGGTTCCAAACAAACGATGATGTATTTTGAGCAAAATAATCCCAATTGGGGCAAGAGACTCAGTTTCAATTCCAAAACAAGTCTCCTATCAAAAAACTTGTTTTATTATGGTAACTCTAAGGAATTGCACCCTTATTTACTATTTGTCCTTGGTTCAGACCAAATTCCTTCAAAACGTAAGACTAATTTTTCTCACATGATCCTGTTTACTATGTAAGGCAAATTATGATTTTTCTCATTATTCTTCTCTTTATCAAGAAATATATCTGATTCCTCACTTGTAAGACAAGTCAATTGTGTTATCTTTACATTTTCTTGACAATCTAAAATCATTCTTTTTTACATATGGTGTGGTAATTAAAATACTTTGTTATTGTTAGGTATATACAAGGTCTTTTACTAGGAAGTTAACAAAAAAAAAAAAAAAGGTCAAGGCTGAAGGTAGTTTTAAGTGTTTAAGATTAAAATCAACGGAAAAGCTTTGAGAAGAATATCAGTGTGGGAGGAGAGGCCAGCCAAGGGGGCGGGCCGCTCCTCCTCTACCTTGTTCAAGCTGTACCTGCTGTAAATCCCTCCTGCTGTCTTCATGGACACATCAGCAGAGCACCTGTGGCTCCCTCCTCTGGGATCTGCAGTCCCTCTGTCCCAAGCTTTCAGATGTTTAGCCATCACTCAAAGCCTCGTTAAAGTGCCGTCTCCCTCATAAAGCCCAGACCAATCCAGGAAACTTCATATCACAATGGTCTGTGACCAGTTTCTAATTCCCCTTTCTGAAATGTAAGTTTTTATTTCACAGGGACTAAAATAGTAATGTTTAGTCATTTCTGTTCTCTCTCTCATTCCTTGCCTTAGCTCCTAATACAAAGGACACAGCAGGGTGATTTGAGAATTGTACAGAGAATAAAAGTCCCCCCAATTCTACTCATTTTCTAATGACTTCTTGCATTTGATAGGCATGAGAGAGATCACGGTGGGGGACGTGGCCTCTAACAGTGACGGGTGAATGACTTGTATTACAACATGTCCATTTTACAGAAGATATACATATTGTCATTTCTTACAGCTCTGTTTATACAGACCATGAGTTTTCATTATTTCGTAATAAATTTTATCGTTTGCCTTTCAACATATGATTTAAGTATTCTGTTTGTAGATATAACCAAAGGTTTTGGGACCATGACGTAAATATTTTTGTAGAAAAAAAAAATTCCAAAAACGCATGTAGTAGATAAAAAGTGTTTTCAACGGACAGATTTTTTTGAAGTGTCCATCTAAAACAAGACACTAGTGGAAGAAAAACACTGCTCTGTCCGACCCCGTCATCAACATCAGTCATCAGGAAGCTCTCACCATTCCATCAGATAGTAGAGATGTGGGTCACACTGTGACCTCAGGTCTGACCCACGTAAGCTCACTTGTGATCATTTTTACTTCTTGTCCCGAGTTGTGCCTATTAGGAGTCTTCCTCTGCAATGTCTGTCTGCTGCTTCTTTTTTTTCTAGTTAATTGTAAAGATTATTCATCTACTTTGAGCATTATCAGTCTTCTGTTAAAACTAAAAAAAAAAAAAAGATGTGTAACGTATTTATTGATAGTCCTCTTTAGCATGGCAATTTCAAGTATGTATTAAAATTTGCCAATATTTTGTTTATGACCTTCCCATCGATCTTCCATGTGGTAAGCTATTATACCAATATTGTCCTATGTTTTGTTTTTTTTAGGACATCAAAGTATTTAATTAGAAAATTAAAGCACTTTCAAATTTGTGCCATCTAGGATAATATTCATTCATACTATAATACTGTTCTTAAATATAAATATATACTATATTTAACAATAAGCATATTGTTAAATAAAATAGCATGGAGATGTTGGTATTTAAACTATACTGTTACTACACTTGAAGGAATTTAAATAAGAAAAAATGTCATAGTAATAGTGGACTTTCCATAACCTCTGAAGAAAAAGGAAAATGGGTTTAATTGTTTTAGTAGAAAAACTGTCACGTGAGCCTATTGAGTTTTAAGATGGTTATATATTTGGATCAATTAACTATTGTTGAGAAAGCTTTTTTTGTCAGTCTTTGACCCATTGTCAAGGATGTCAAAAACAATCATATTTTCCTGACTTCAATTTATAGAATAAGATTACAATTTAGTTCTTTTGAAACATTCTTTAGCTCCGTGTTTTAGAAGAGTCTAACATATAAGAAACACTGCTACTATAATTCCCACTAAAGGCAATGAAACAGTACATCACACACACACACACACACACACACACACACACACACACTTGTATCACAGAACTTTCATTTCCCTCTCCGTCTTTGTGTGAGGAAAGAGTTTTCTGGATGCAAAATTCAGTCCTATTT
Source organism: Spermophilus citellus (assembly GCF_964194105.1). Lineage (NCBI taxonomy): Eukaryota > Metazoa > Chordata > Mammalia > Rodentia > Sciuridae > Spermophilus > Spermophilus citellus. The sequence goes on from NC_138198.1 coordinate 122,305,345, forward strand.
CCAAGTGGCTTCCAGTTCATGTGAGGAAGTCATTGAATCTCACATCCTTTTATTTTTTCCTGATACATTAAACTTATACAGGGAATGCTTTCTGTTAGGGTCTGGAGTTGGTTTGTACTGTTTGGGGAAAGCCCATTAAATTATCATAATTTTACAAGCTGGTTGTGAAACTCTTGGGAGTTTGAATTGGCCTTGGTTTTGTATTGTTCTTGTTCTGTAATAAAGATTCAATAAAAAAAAAAATCAATGGTGAAAGAGGTCTTCAATACCGCAAAATACTTTCTGAATAATCAGGGAAAAAAAGGAAATTAACAGGAGCGACGGCCAGCATCTCACTGCGGGGATTCTTCCTCCTTCCCAGAGGAATGTCAGCCACCCTAAAATTTAAAGTCTCAAATAATTAGTAAATAACAAAACACAGATATTCAGAAATGTATTTACAAAAATCGAAGCCCCAGATAGATCTAATCCATATGGGCTCTGGAACTAGACAAAGAAAAAAACGGCTTTGGTGGTTTATTTAAGGGGATTCATCAAAGGCAGGGGTAAGGAGTCAAGGAGTCTTGCTTCCTGATGTCTTGCAGCCAGCTGGTTGACTGATATCTTAGCAGGTCACACCCATCTCAGGTGCTGTGTGGGATCTCTGGCAGAGCTCCAGGGGGAAGTTCACCTACATCAGGTGATCTATCTCTGTGGGGGTGACACGGGACATTCCCAGAGCCAGACTTATCCCTTATCCCCTCATTAGGCTACAATATGCAATGTAGTCCACACACAGCTCAGATGGCTCATGACAAGAAATACTGTCCATGCCATTTTTTAAAATATTTTTCTTTAGTTATAGGATAAAATGACTATTTTTATGTGATGCTGAGTATTGGACCCAATGCCTCCCATGTGCTAGGCGAGTGCTCTACCACTGAGCCACAATACCAGCCCTCAATGCCATTTTAATATTATCTAATTTATTTTATGCTTTTAGAAATACTTATCCATGGACTGTATGCATTAAATATCTGTTAATCACAGATAATGATTGGTTGCACTGAGAAAAGGAAAATTCATTGTTTTGAAGAATGTTAATAATATACTGTCTAAATACTAGCTTTCACTGCCTTTCTTAATTCCTTCTCTCTCTCTCTCTCTCTCCCCCTCCCTCCCTCCCTCCCTCCTTTTCTGTTTCTTCCATAATGTGAGAGCATGCTGTGATGTATTCCTGCTTTTCAAAGAGGAATTATGATTTCTGCCAGGTAAGTGGTAGAGGTGATTGAGTTCATGTCAACATCTTCCTATTTCCTGGAAGAAAGTGTAAGGTAATGAACACACATGGAACTCAGGAGCTGGTAATATGTGTTACTCATTAGCAGGGCTGTTTTAGTGACAAGGTCACATAAAAAAAATCAAAATTTATGTTTCTATTAGCTTATGTCAGGAATCACTTAACATGGTTATAAAATTAAAATAATAGATACCAATTGATCTCAAAGGTGCTTTAATCCAAAAACAGTAAATACACAGGTCTGGGAATCCCTTCTACTAGAAAGAGATTAGCAGATATATATTTCGTCAGGGCAAGTGTTCACTTTATAACTGATGCCACTAAATGAGAAACAATGACTACTTTAACTTTTTTTACAAAAAAGACTATCTTTCTCACTATATAAATTATGTGTGTCACTTATAGTAGACCACAGGCTGTATTTGTGATGAGATACTTTTTGAAATCTTCCCTCCAGGATAATTTTTATCTTTACAGAGAATAAATAAGGAAGAGAGAAAGCTGTTGACCGGATGTAGGAAGGTTTAGTTGTTCCTTGAACTCAAAGTATTTGATTCCTGCAAAAGATATTCCTATCTTTCGCAGTAGCTGAAAGCTTAAAATCTCTTTCCAGTTCTATGAAGAAATCTTTTGAAGGAGGGTGCAGTGATACACGCCTATAATCTCAGCTACTCTGGAGGTTGAGACAGGGATTGTAAATTCAAGTCTAGCCTGGGCAACATAGTGAGGCCCTGTCTCAAAATAAAATCAAAAGAGCTGGGGTGTAGCTCAGTGGTAGAGCATTCGTCCTGGATGTGGGAAGCCCTGTGTTAAATCCACTGGTCCTGCAAGGGAGGGAGGGAGGGAGGAAAGGAATCTTTTGAGGAACACAAACAGGGGCATGGAATCTGACTGACACAAAAGCAAAATCAGAAGAAAGTACAGTAAAGATAGTGCTGCGACTCTGAGCATCCCTTCAGCCCCTGTGCACACCCCTGAGGTTCAGAGTGTGGTCCTCGTGGGCAGCTCTGGAGTCTCCACAGGCTGGGGCACCATCCTGATGACAGCAACACAATCCTGAGGGATGGACCTCAGGAATCAAGTGTGAGCAGGCTCTGTGGGTGATTTTTAGGTCCTTAGGAATGTAGAGGTTTTGGACTACTGGTGTAGATGTGGTGTGAATCTCTTAGGACTCAGGAACTGCTAAAATTTAGGCTCAAATTAATGTATTTGCAGCACTGTCTACACCTGCCTAAAATGGAAGTGAGCAACTCTACCTGTTTCTCTCTCCCTCCCTCTCTCCTTCTCCTCTTAAAGTATACATTAATTAGAAAATATTTCAAAAATTATCAGATAATGATTCCCTAATGGCCCATCTATATTTTTAGTCAATCATTTCCTTGTTTAAAAATGAACTTGAAACAAAAAAAAATAACCAATCAATACAAAGATACCAAGAGGTAAAAATTCCATATTTCATATAAAAAGTAAAGTCTTTAATGACATGTATTATTTTAGAAAATCTAAAACTAAAATATTTAAATGACAAGGATACACTCTAATCTCAGAGAATGGTTTTCTCCTGGAAGTAGGAAAAAAGAAAAGCTCATTAGGAGATGAGCTCTTAATTGTATTAGTAACACCTTGTTTAAAATAAAAAGCTATGCAAATCAACATGGAGTCAATATTGCTTTTTATAAAACCTGCAAGAGGAACAGATAGAAAATGGTGTGTCATTCTCCAAAATCTTGAAGTAGTACAATAAAAATAATTTAGATATTATAAAACCCAAGATGAAATATAATCCTCAAATTTTACAAAAAAAAAAAAGATTTGCTTCATAATTTTCATGACCATGATGAAGTGAGTCTGGAGAGCCAGACACACACCAGGGTTGGGAGTGTAAATTGGTAAAGATGTAAGAAAATACAGCCGAATCATGCAGCCCATGGCCATCTCAGATCAGCTTCTTTCACTTGCCGATACACATTTAAGGGTATTCCCTGCCTTTGGGGGCCTGATAAATTGTTTATATTTAGTGCTGAATAATGGCCCATTGTATAAATACCAGTTTATTTATGCATTTGTCTGTTAAAGACATCTTGTTTGTCTCGTCTGGGCAATTATAAATAAAGCTGATATGAATAGCCAGGAGCAGGTTTTTGTGTAGACCTGTTTTCAACTCCTTTGGGAATATACCCAACAGCATGGTTTCTGGATCACACAATGTGAGTACATTGCATTTGTAAATCTCTGGACTGCCTTTCCGCATGGCCACACTGTTTCTGCTTTGCCACAGCAATGACCAGCAGTCCCTGCTATTCCATGTCTTTGTCTGTGGTGGTGTCAGTGTTTTGGGTTCTGCCCACTCTAGTAGGGATGTAGTGGTGTGGCATTGTTGTCTGAGTCTGCAGTTCCCTAATGACAGGTGTACTATTGTGAAACACATATTTGGTCTTCGTGGAGAGCAACCTGTGCCTTGCTCTGAGTTACTCCGAGTTGTGTAGAACAGCCGTGTCCAGCCCTGAGGTACTCCATTCTGGGTCAAAGCAGAATGACTTGGTGATTTTTCTGGTCAAGCAGCTGACCAGGAGAAACTGGACATACAGTGATCTGGAAAGGGCTAACAGCCAGCCGCACAACACTGTCATAAAGCACGTATTGAAAAAAAATTAATCATGCTAATAAAAGTGACCACCTAGGAACTCATTAAATCAGAAGCACAGGAGTGCATGCAGTATCAAACCCATATGAGAAAATTCAGGCCCAAGAGTTCGTCAGACACACCTGACCTCCAAACCATGGAGTCTCCTCACCTGAACAGGTCCAAGGAGAGGCACCCAGACAGTGGGACCAGCCCTTACCATAGACCACAGGTGAAAATGTCACAAGGCCCATAGACAAGGATTCTCAACTTGACTCTGCCCCTGGGCCTTCAGCTCAGCTCTGCCTACATGCCCACCTCCCCGGGGGAACCCTGGCCTGCAAGGTCCAGTCCTAGGACAGCTCGGAAGCCTCGGCAAGTTCTGTGTCTGGTTTCTCATCTAGACACTGCAGAGTGACTCTTTCCTATCTGCTTTCTGCCTCTGCTCTGGGGCAGGGCCTCTTTAAAATCCGTGGCCACTGATACAGTGTGATGTGTGACTACTCAAGTGCTACAAATGTAAGTAAACAAGATTGGAATGGAACAAAAGAAGCTGTGATTACCCTGCTCACAGCTACCAAGTGAATCGTGAGTATTTCGGTGAATTAAAGTCAATGAAAGTGATGCAGCTTGTGAACTTCTCATTACCCAGTAAACTCTGACATTATGGAAAGACACAAATGGTCCAGCCCATATTAATGGCATGGCTGGCTCATCGCATACAATTCCTAAAATCCTTGAAGTCTCCAAAGTGATGGTATCTTTTTATAGGCTAATGAACTGGTTGATGGCTGGCAGTTTCTAAGTAGCTTCAGAATTGGGGCTGGCCACAACAAAAACTAAAGATGAATGAAACCTTTATAAAAACCCCACAGAGCCCATGCAGTGGTGCACCCCTGCAATCCCAAACTTGCATGGGATGCAGAGGCAGGAGGATTCCAAGTTGGAGGCCAGCCTCAGCAAGCAATGAAAAAGGCCTAGGGATGTTGCTCAGAGGTAGAGCACCTCTGGGTTCAATCCCCAGTACCAAAAAACAAAACAAAAACCTAAATACAGAGTTTGGATGGCTGAAGACCTAGAGCTTCCTGAAGGAGTACGTGTGCAGAGAGCTTGCACACCCCACGCATGGCATCCTGCATGGCTCACCCGGCTCATCCCTTCATCTGCACCTTCTGTAGCACCCTTTGTGATAAACTAGTACCCACATTTCCCCGAGTTCCTTAAGTGCTTTAACAACATCACTCAAACCCCAAGAGAGAGTTGCGCGGACCTTGATTTGTAGCTGGTCAGTCAAGGCACAACCTGGGGGCTTGCAACAGGAAAGCCAAGATGGAAGGAGCAATCCGGGGACTGAAGCCGCATTCTCTTGAGGTCTTGAGTTTGTGATGCTAACCTGGGTAGATAGCTTAAGGACTAGATTGAGCCAGAGGATACCCAACTGATCCTCGTGCTGAGCAGGTGAGGAAAACCCCCCTCAGGTGGCCTCAGGTGCATGTGGAAAGTACAGCAGGAGAAATCTAGCTTCAATGTGTTAATTTGTACTCAACAAACAATGTTGAGCATCTTTCATATGCTTATTGACCCACCAATCTGCCATTTGCTAAAACCTTAGCATATGTTCCTCTTGCAAACAAACTAATCAACAGCATGGAAACCTTCTTTCTGAGATTTGGGTCACTAAGTAAGGGAGATAAGAGATCTACAGTAAAAAAAAAATTTAATTAAAGGTGCTTAGGACAGTATGAGGAGGAAGCCACAAACATCTTAAGTGTATGTGATTTAATAAATATGATATCTTTTCTTATTAGGTGTCAAATTTATATGCAGAGATATATTAATTAATCACTCCTTACGTATCTTACCTGAAAACATCATAGATTAAATATTAGAGCCAAATATCACCCTGTGAAAAACTGAGTTTATATGGGGAGTTTTATTTATTTATTTTGTAATAGGAAGCAGAAACCAATTAAGCATGGTCCACAAAACACATACTGGTGAGGAGTATCTTGTTCTGGTTTTAATAGTTTTTTGGTTGTGTTTTGCATTAGAAACAGAAGTATTCCCACAGCTTCATGCCTCTCAAAGTAATAATTCCTTTACCTTATTATAGGATCTATTAGAAACAGAGCGATTAACTCTCTACATACACAAAGAGAAAAGCATTTCTCATATTTCTAGTAACATCTCATCCTTAACTGAACCCCAAGGATTAAAGAGGACTAGAAGTCTCCCAGGCATTGCTCATATGTGTTCATAAGAGTTTGTTCCCAGATGGCTGTCAGATGATAGAGCAGGCTGATTTGGATCATCTGGGAGTGGCAGCTCTGTCTATACTCCACCAGTTCAAGCTCTGCTTTTACCAACAGAAGAGCTAAATTGAGACACAATGGATTCACTAAGTCTTGCTCCTCAGGGGACCATAAAACAAAACACGTGTACAACTACACACACAGTATTTCTTTTTGAAATATCATGGCTCAAAGCAATTTCGACACTCCACATAGATGGGATCAGGAAGGATTGATCATTTTTGTGTGAGATAATGACATACGTTATTTGTTTTCATTGGAGGAATTTATGAGGTGTGGAAAGATTATCTGTCCACAGGCATGCAAGAAAGATATACAAAGGAAAAGGAGGAGAAAATTTCCTGCTAGATTATGCCTACAGGTATTACCAAGATGACTTCTGTATCCACAAAGAACAGTGGAGGGATCCCAGATGTCATATGAGGTGATGGTGGAGATGATCATGGTGATAACCACTCACATTATTTTTAACAGTAGGCACAGTGCTTCCCCAAGTGCCTTCTCTTGAGAATGACAAGGGCAGAATATGGGAACATTTCTTCCCTGAAAATGAATGTAACCAAGAAAAAATTTCACCCGTCTCAACAATAATTTTCTTTTTTTTTTTTTTTTGGTTCCGTTTGTCTTCTTCAGGAAATACCCAAACTTCTAAAAGCTTCTTAATCTAAACATCAGCCTGTCCCTCTGTCCTGACCATAATATCATGTTGGGCACAACTGTGTCTGCCATTTACAGAGTAAGTTAGCCCTAACAAGAAAAGAAACATCTGGGAAAAGGAACTTAGAATAAGAATTTGCTAAATATTAAAAAATAAAAAGAAAATCATGAAGGTATCTGTTAAGTTTGTACAACCTGAGAGTAGAAAGGGAGCTGGGCATAGTGGTGCACTCCTGTAATCCCAGCAGCTCAGGAGACTGAGACAGAAGGATCCCAAGTTCAAAGCCAGCCTCAGCAATGGTGAGGCACTAAACAACTCAGCGAGACTGTCTCTAAATAAAATACAAAATAGGGCTGGGGGTGTGACTCAGAGGTTAAGTGCCCCTGGGTTCAATTCCTAGTACCCCCGCCCAAATAAAAGAAAAGAAGGTAGAAAGGGAATTCTTTCCTGCTCATCTACAAGTTTCCACGTAAATGTCAACAGCATATTGAAATGCCCTGCAGCTGGATACGTGGGTGCACACCTGTAATCCCATCTAGTTGGGAGACGCAGGCAGGAGGATCACATGTTTTAGATTGGTCTGGGCAACTTGGTGACACCCTGTCTCAAGATAAATAAAAAGGGCTGGGCATGTAGCTCAGTGCTGGCCTAGCAATATGCAAGTCCAGGGGTTGGCTCCCCAGTACAGAAAGAAAGTCCAAAATACTTGCACACGTTTCTATTGTAAAAGAGAAGGATCCAGGTCTAGAATACACACTAGACATCACTGACCCTTTTTTCAATTCAGGCCATGCCCAAGTGGCTCCAGAAATATTCTCCTTTCCTTCCTGCTTTGCTTCATGGTGCCCCAACATTGTTGCACAGATAGGCATTTGTGTCCTTTAGGTTCTCTCTCACAGAGAGTGATTGAAAATGCTGAATAACACTAAGACTCTCAATTTACAAATCAAAAAATAGAGGCCACAAAGGCTGTCTGACCTGCCCGAGAGGCACTAGCTCCACTAGTCATCTACTGCTCCATATCAAAGACTGAACTCTTACAGTAGGACATGTATTGTTTCATCCAGGTTTTGAAACCGAGAGTCTGTGGGCAACTTAGCAATGGCTTAGGGTCTCTCAAAGGCTGTTGGTCACGACTTCAGTCATCTGAAGGGGTGACAGGGCCAGAGGAGCAGCTCGCCAAGTGACTGCCAGACACTGGCTTCAAGTCCCCACCAGGTGTTTTTCCCGGAAGCAAACGACTCGAGTGGGAAAGAGGGAGGGAAAGAGGGAGGGAGAGAGAGGAGAGAGGAGAGAAGGAGGTTACCACTGTCCCTCATAACCTCAACTTGGAAGTGATATACTGCTGTATCTGGAGCACTCTCTTGGTCACACAGGCGGATTCTGATAAAGGTGGAACGAAAAGGGCAGTAATTCAGAAGGGGGTCTCTTCCAGGTGGTGAGGTCACTGGGCCATCTTGGAAGCTGCCACCGAGGCTGAGCAAGGATCTCAGGCCAGGCCACGACTCCAGCCCAGGCTCTTACCTCTCACTTGTGTCATCTTGTTTCAGTGAAGAGTTCATATTTCCGTATTCTATATTTCAGTGGCATCTCTATTAATTCCAATTATCTTTTATCATGAAAATCCAACAGCTAAGATAATAGAAAGGCTTCCAATCATTGTTCAGTTCTTCAGGGATCACTTTCAATAAACATAGGACCTCCTATCTTTTTAGTCAAATATTACCTGTGTATACATATGCATAGATGCTCTTAAATACATACAAGAGAATACATATGCTTATTATATAATCGTATAGAAAAATGTGTGCATATAAGAGTGAAATGAGAATATTACAATATTTTGACATATTTTGTTCTCACCTATAAGAATAATCATCTCTCACAAAAATAACATGTAAGTAATAGAAGGCTTATAAGAAAAATTGTCCACAGTTTCAACAAACTAGAAAATTCTTATCCAAAGAAATGAATATAGAACAATTGGAAGGAATTTTAAATTAAGTATGCTTAAAATTGCTAAAGATGTAAGGGTGATAATTAAAGCATGAAACAAAAATGGGAAATAATGAAATAAGAGAGATAATGTGAAAAAGCACCAGTTAGAAATAATAAAGTAAAAATATAGAAACTGAAACAAAAATTATAATAGATGAGCTATATATAGCATACAGTTAGAGAATTAAGATCTAAGAAGGCACAGTAAAAAAATACCAGAAATAAAAAATAAATAAATTTGAAATTTAAGTAAGAAGGTCAGTGGGAATGGTAACAGAGAGGTATCTCAAGTATACTTTCAAAAGAGTGAGATAAAAAAAAAATCAGATGGAGATATAATCTCTGCCCTTTCAGAATCTGGAAGATATAATCTCATATAATAAATTGTAAGAGAAAAATCACTACATTTTTTTGGAATTTCAGAAATCTGTTAGATGATTTTACAGTACCACCCAACAAATAAAGAAACACAAAGAAAGAATCTAATTTGGAGAATATTTAAAATATAGTTAAAGATAATCAACACCAGAACTATATAATGTCCTAATTAAACTCATATTGTCTGATATAATTAACCAAAACAACAAACCTTATTCATTACATAATCTGTCCTATATCTGAGGTCTCATGATTTAGAATATATTTCACTCCTTGTAAGAGTAGAGATAACATTCACAGTAGTCATTTCAGAAAAGTGCTTTTCTCTCTTAAAACGTAAAGGAATAACTTTAATGAGGATAATATTGTTCATCTGAGAAGTCTGGATTTTACAGTATATTGTCCTTAAAATGCTTTCTCTAAGATTTATGATTTAAAAAAATAATACATTGACTTTCTTCTTCCCTATCACAGTATTTGTTTATGATATCACTCATTTATTCTCTACAAAAGCAGAATTGAACAGTACTGGGTGTGTTTAAGCACAGGATACACACACAGGCACAGCCCACTGAGTAGCCTCCTACTTCCCTCTCTGGGCCTGACTGGTAACATTTTAAAGAGTCTGCTAACCTTTTTAACTCAGGTCAATAAGAAGGCTAAGCCAAGAAAAAGTGCATAATTGACGGCATTAGTGAGGAAGATTCTAATTATCTTTGCTGCAGAGCAAATGAGTTTCATCAGTACCAGCTCCTCATAAATAAGAACTGTTTATAATCCTAAATGCTGTCTTCTTTGAAAAATCAAAGCTCTCAAAAGAGCAGCAGCCAATAGCTCAAGTCCAATAGAACAGTAGCAAATGAATCACAGACATAAAGTTTGTTATGTAGAAAAATAATTGCAATCAACTTTTACAAATATATCAAATGGACACCTGCTTTTCGCTTAAATTTCTACTTTCCTCAGTTAGGGTTTATATTGTTATGTTTTTATTGTTTTCACTTTTTCCCCTTCTTATGCCAAGATTTCTCGGCTTAACAAAGATTGTGAGGGATATACCTTTGGGTCTGCACAAAGCATGGTCTCGGCATTGGTTCCTATTCAAGGGTGTGCATCAGTGTCAAATGGGACACCTTCCCAAATATGTATGCATGCATGGCTTTTTCTATCATTTGAACAATCCCCTGTGTCACTCTCCCAAAATTCTGTGTCAGATCCACTTTTATAAAAAATATTTAGAGGTTAACAGCATTGGCAATTAATATGTCAATTAATAACCAGTCACCAAGTTGATTTCATTGTTTGAAATCTCATATTTTTCCCTTGTGAACAACGGGAACTTGATGTCAAGAATATCTTCTCCCTTTCTCTGGAAATGCTTTTATCATATCTACACTGGCACAACCTCTAGTCATATCCCCATTTAAAAAAAAAAAAAGCCCTGCTAAACCCTAGGGTCCTGCAGCTATCTGCCTCTCTTCTTCATCTTTCCAACAGGCCTTGAGAAAATTTGCCCACATAGTTATTCCCCTTTCTCGCCCCTCCAGATATTTAAAAATGGCCTCTGGCTCAGCATGTTGGCATTACCAATATCCAGGCATTTTCACATTATACATATGGATGCCATGTGATTAAATTCAAGGTAAAACAGAGAAGGTCACACAGTGAATAAGTGGTGACCTTGGCCATGCAGGGTGGCTTTGCCTACAGAGCAGGATCTAGGATTTGAGAGGATGGGTTGGTGGACAAGAAAGCACGGGCTGGTATATACCCCCATGATATTAGGAATTACCTAGTTAGTTTTTCTCCTTCACGTCCCAGGTAATACACACATGTGGGCTTCTGTTTGATGGAGTTATTCCAGCATTGGCAGAGAATATTGAAACAAATGCAGCTCCCGGCAGTTCTCTTTGCTGGCATTTAATGAACGGGTAGTTCGCCCAGAGAGAAAAACCTTTGCCTTATCACTGATTTTTATATCAGGAAGCAGATGGAGATCAAACCTAAGTGAGGGAGGGACTGTGGATAGGGTCAAAGGCTGATCCTTTTGGGAAAGATGAAAGAACACATGCCTAAAAACCAGATAATGGGGGAAAATAACAAGAGTTATTGTTATTTTCCAGCTTGACTACATGGAAAATTCCTTTATCCTGAGGATAGGCTGCTAATTTGAATTATAAGTCTGCTTTTCCTGTTGATGAACTGTGACTCCCCAAAAAATCATTCCTATATATTGTGAGAGAGGTTCTGCACATAAGAGAAAGGAGTAATAAGATTAACTCTGGCCCTCTAGGGTGCTCGAAAGATAAATGAGATAATATTTCAAAAAGTATAAAAGCTTCCTTAGGAGAAAATTATTTTATTAATCCAAGGTATAAATGCAATTACAAGATAGACTTCATGTTACGAGTTGGCCTAAGAACTGTATTCAGACCTCATGGAAAGATTCATCATTGCTCAGCACTATGCTAATATTATGAGGCACTGAATAAAGTGACTTCCAGACTTTAAAGTAATGTTAGAAAAACAAAAACTTATGCAAATTTTGTGTGTTTATTTATACCAAGTAGTTTGGATATTTCAAATATCCTTTAAAACATCAGGATTTCCTCTAAAAATCATATACTTATAAATAATTCGTTCTTAATTGATAAAATTATCATAAAGGCCAACTAAGTTTTCATAATAGAAAATTCAGAAAATTAAAGGCATTTTTAAAGAATGTGCAGAAGCCTTGATAGTTTTAAACAAATAGATGCAAACAGAAGCAATTACCATTATAGTTTTTATTATGTAAAATTGCCAGTCTAAACATTTTATTAAATTTGTATGTGCTCTAAAAATTCTTACTACTAAAATAGTTGTTTAAATAGATAAAATAAACCACATCATTATTCAATGCATGATACCACCTTAAAATAAGACAGCACAAAATCTAACCATGTTCCACTCCCATCCCTGGGAAATGTGTTTGGAGACGCCTGGGATGCACCTGACACCACCTGTAGCTTTGAACCCCGCGCACACTTAGATTTTGTTCGTCACCCCTGAGACGTGGCCTCACAGCACCAGGGTTAATTTGTCTTTGTTTTGTGCCATGTTGCTTCCTTTGTGTCATTACTCTTACACTTTGGGGCCATAAGTCAAATACAGGCAATGGGAACACAAACCCTGCAATCTGATAACTCAGATTACCATGGACCAACAGGTAAGTAAGGTAACAGCCTGGGTGTGCTGCACACAGCGATGGTTCAATTCTGGATGGGACAGTCTAGGGTGGCACTTTTCATTACGATGCTCAGACTGCCATGCAATTTAAAGTTTAGATGAATATTACAAGTGGTTAGTAGAGAGATGTTGAGTGTTTCCAACACAAAGAAATGATATATATGTGAGGTAATGGACATGCTGCTCACCCTGACCTGATCATTTTACATTGTAGAGATGTGTTGAAACATGTACTGTACCCTGTGAGTATGCACAATTACCATAAGTCGACAATCAATTACATTTTAGAAATTATGAATTACTTAAGTAATTTCTACTTAATATTTTGGGACCATGTTTGAACTGAAACTGTGGAAAACAAACCTGCAGATCAGGGGAATGCAAACATATATGGATACTATACACATTTCTATACCTGTGAAAAGAGGAGGAATAAAGACAAAAAAGATGTGGCAAAATATGAATAATTCTTGAATTTAAATCAAGTATACATGGATATTCGTTGTTCTACTTTTTTAAAGTTTTAAATTTTTTCATAATTAAAGATTGCAGTGGAAATGCACAGTGATCATCGAATGGATGATCCCAACATTCTTCTGTTCTCAGACTAAGGTCTTACTTAATTCCTTAAACAGTCATCATTTGGGACTTCTCTCAACTTCTAACACACCTCAACTAACCTGTACCTGCTGGCATGCTGTTAGAACGGAAGCAACACCTTCCTTTTCTAATTTTGGGGTTCCCAAACCCTCCCTGCCTCTTCTCCCTGACTCTCCACCCTTAGACAGGAGCTGCACCTTTCCCACTTACATTTAAACAATCTGTAGTTAATTTCCATGGGGAGGGAGGGAAAAAGGAAAGGAGGGAGGGAAGGAGGGAGGGAAGGAGGGAGGGAAGGAGGGAGGGAGGGAGGGAAAGAGAGGGAGGGAAGGTCCTTTGAGCCCAGCTGCTGCTCTAGCCATCTGTCCCGTCTCCAGCCTTTTCCAACAAGTCTTGAGAAAATTACCCACCCAGTATTTCTACTTCTCAAGCTACTTAGAAACGGGCTGTCACCTCAAAACTTGAGCATTTACCTTCACCCACCCTCCTGCAGCACTTGACGGTGTCCATCAAGCCTTTCTCCTGAAACCGCTCTTTTTTGGGTTTTGTGGCTCCATGCACTCCTATTTTTGCTTTTGGTTTTGTCTTTCAGACCAGCCTGGCCACTCCCCAGTCTCCACTGAAGGATTCACCATCTTCCGTAGAACTGCTGCCCTCTCTCCGATCTCTCCTATGTTTCTGTACTATATTTCATTCTTCTGGACCCAGTAACATCTTTATAGTGATAACTTCTTAGTCTCTCTTCATCCTTCTAGACAGTCTCCACACAGCAGGGTATCATTTTAAAATAGCCCATAGGATCATGTGACTCCCCTGGAAAATCTTCCAATTGCTTTTTAATATATTTGGAATAAAATTAAAATCCCTAACTAAGCCCAGATCTATAAGACCCCAGCTCTATCTGCCTCTTTAGCATAGGGGACAGCAATCTGTCCTCCCCACCTTGCTCTTTGTGTTCTAAGCCTGAAGGACCTCTGCAGGTCTGGGGTAACACCCCAGCTGTGCTTCACCTGGCTGGGCCAATTCCTCCGCACTACTCAGGCCTTGGTCTCTATGTAACTTTTACAGAAAGCTCTTCCATAACCAATTTAAATTACCTCTTCTTGACATCGTTTGTCTCTTACTCATAGAACTAAGTTTCCTTTGTAAAATTCATAAAACCTATAATCACATATTCTATTTCTGTGTTGATGTATTTACTCTCCTTTGTTAAGTGGTAAACTGCATGAGACACCTTGCTTTGCTGACCTACTGTCACTTCAGAGAGTACCTAACACTCAGCAGTAATTAAATGGATCAATAACGTTCACACTAGCTCATCCAGCACCAAGTTACCTCCATACTCTGAAACTTACTTTCCAAAGTGCACATTCTTTTCAGAAAACAGTTCTAGTTTCCACCTGGCTGATGGAGTCAAGCAAACACCACCTGTGCTAATTCCCCTCTCCTGTGTTCTGATCCAGTGATGATGATACACTAACCACTTTATTTTTAAACACACTTCATACCCATCTCTATTTCTGTTACTACTGTGGCCATATTTTAGGACACCTATCAATTTTACCTGAATGAGGAAATATTCTACTTGTTGTCCTGTTCCTCCATTCTTGTGTATCTTCTTTACCTACCTCCTGACCAAAATCCATCCTCTACAATCAGAGACCTTTCCAGTGCACTCACATGAACATGTGGTACCTCCCTCATAACAAAACACAGGAGGTCTCCCACCCATAAGAAGCCTGGGAAGGCCCCTGGGGAACTCACCCACACTTTACTGTATTTTTATTCTCCCCGTTCTGCATTCATTATTCACACCTGCATGGTGAGGGGTACCTAGAAGCCTCCAGGTACTGTCTGTCATCCATAAATCTGTATTTGCTACCCAGTCTTCTTTCACCCACCCTTCAAGTTTCCTCTTCCAGATCACTTCTAGATTATTAGCATTTTTAGTTCTCTGACCTCCTATGAATCATTGCTCAGCTGTCTCATTTCTAATAAAACTGACCAGGGGTAACACAACCATCTCCCTTTTACCATGCTTGACTTTTTACCTTTTACCCTTAATACTTTTCATGACTATGTAAAGGATATGTAACAATAGTATAATAATTGATATTATAAATTGGCTTTTTTTTCTCAATTAGAATAAACCCTTAAAAGTGTATTCTTTCTCTCCCTCTCCCTCTCACAACTGATATATTCCAAATACTTAGAATAGCACCTATCTCATACTAAT
Source organism: Spermophilus citellus (assembly GCF_964194105.1). Lineage (NCBI taxonomy): Eukaryota > Metazoa > Chordata > Mammalia > Rodentia > Sciuridae > Spermophilus > Spermophilus citellus. The sequence continues at coordinate 122,320,657 of NC_138198.1, forward strand.
TCAATAAGGCTATAAAATCTGGTAATGATAATACCTGATCACTAAAGTCGTTGGAATCATAAATAAGTAATTATTACAAAGAATTTGCACAGTGTCTGGCACATAAGAGCTATGCAAATGTTAGATGCAATTTAATAACTAAAAATAATGATCATATTTATTTACTTATTCAGAAATTTTAAAGAAATTAATTCAAGGACCAAGTGATGCGTTATATTACAGCAGACTGTTGTGTGTTACCCAGAACCCCCTCTTACTTTCAAGACTGAAGCCTTCATTCCTCACTTGCTCAGAGTGTTGAGAGTAACAGCTGACCTCTAAATTCTCCCTCTTATTACTGACCTTGACTCAAAAGCTACCTCACTCAAGGTCACATTCCTTTTATAGAAGTCTGCGCCCAACAGCTGGCCATTGAAGTCATGTGAAGACCATGCCTTCAGCTCAATTAGCAACAATCATGTGGATACACCCAGCTACGGAGCTCCACATACAATCAAACTGACCATGATTGTGACCTCTGAATCATGCAACTTCTCCCTCTGCCCAATCCTAATTCCTTCATTCTCCAACTGGTACTACCCATGAAGTCATTCTTCAATGAAAATTCCTGCATGCTAAGCTCCATCTCAGAATCACTTCCAAGGAACTCACACTATGAAAGTTGGCAGAAAGGGTGGTTTGAAAACAGAATTCTAAAATGAGATTTAAGGAAAGAATCACCCTCCAGTGACAACCATAGTACTGGTGGTAGATGGGAGTACTGGGAGACCATGCATAAGGCAGGTGTGAAGTTGGTAATGCCTTCACCTGCAGTCAACTAGAAGATACACCTTTGGAAGAAATATGGAGGACAGAAAAGTAACGGTCATTTGTAAAGTCTGAGGTGTACATCGGATGGCTGTTGCTTAGAGAAAAGGCAATGGGAGCCTGAACTCGTCAATTAAACCTCAAGGCCTTGTTAACAACATTTGAGAACAGAAAAAGGCCCAGGACCAGGGACAATGAATCATGAGGAGCAGAACCAGAGAAAAGGTCGAAATCTCAGGTCTGGAAGATCTTCTATACCAAGATCAGAAGCTGAGTGATCAGGAGCGGCAGCACAGAGATAGAAATGGGAACAAGTGTTGAGGTACCTGAAAACGTGAAATTATGAGAGCTGTAGCCTGCAGAACTGTTAACTGCTTCTCTCTCTCTCTCTCTCTCTCTCTCTCTCTCTCTCTCTCTCTCTCACACACACACACACACACACACACACACACACACACGGCTTACTGGAAGATAGTAAGGACCCTGCTTTGCAGATAAACATGTGACTCTTAAGGGGAAACATATTTGAAAATAAAATACATGCCCAGTGCTAAAAGTAAGAATCTCCCCCTCCCTTTTCTTGGAGCACTGACTTCAGAAAACTTGTCAAGTTCTTTTCTCTTTCAAATGCATGTAAATCTTTTTAAAAGCTAAGTAAGTCCTCTGCAGCCGTCACAACTCCATAATGCCTTTTCTAAGAACCTGGGTAACATCTCTTTGAAGTTAGATATGAAGAAAGACAGCAGCCCCAAGTCCCAGCTTTGGGGAGGTATCAATGACTCCTATTGTCTTCTGGTCACCAGAAAAAAACTGACAAGGGAACACTGGGTCTGACAGAGGAGCTGCAGGATATGGGGTACATTCTGGGACCATGTATGTGACTGGGATGAATCTCAGGGTGGTGGATCCATGAGAAGGTCAGACTGGACGAGCTTTTCTGTAAAGGGACAGTAGGCACTTCAGGTTTTATGGGACATAGAATTGATTGTGACAGAGACTATCTTTGTAGCACAAGCAACCATAGTCATTACCTTCACAAAGTGTATTCCAATAAAACTTTATTTACAAATACAGAGGACCAGATTTGGCCAATCTACTCTTAATTCACTGAAACACAATGGAGATAATATTTAAAAAAATAACAATACCCATTTATTGGGCATGGTATATTCTTAGTTATTAAGTTATGTGTTCTTTGCTGTTGCCCAAGAATTTAAGTTCATCATACCCACTTTTTAAAATATAAGCATTTTACTCTGCATAAAATAGGAAAAAATATTTAGATTTCCATAAGAAAACAAACCACAAGAAAAATGGGCAAATGATATTCCTGGTTGATTCACCAAAGGCAAAATTTCAGTAGCCCTTAAAAATAAAGACGCCCAGTGAGATATCATTTCATAGACACAAATATCCCCAAAACAGTCGACTATATTCTTGTTCAAAATATGCACTGCTCCTCTAGAGGAGGAGTGTCCCCTCCACTACACTGAGGTCAGGTTCAGCATGGGACTCAAAACCCTATAACGGAGCGACTCTGACATCAAGCTAGGCCATGTCCCTGAGTGCCTACTGTGGAGAGCTGTGTCTGACCAACCTCTGTGCATTCAGGAGCCATCATGTGACTTTATGGTGTGACAATACAATCTGAACAAGAATGGAGTGTCACTTCTAAGCAGAAGCTTCAAAAGAGTGAGGAGGTTCTGTGGTCTCCAGCTATGGGGAACACAGCAGGAAATAAAGCAGCGCCTGATCACATGGGCTTGCAGTGAGGGAAAATAGGACTTCTGGTGCCTCTGCAGTGGCTGTATAAATCCTCTCCACCTGGATGGGATCTGAACCTCATGTGGGTTCTTCGTCAGGGACATCACCTTGGCCAAACTGCTCAACCTCTGTCTGCATTTATTTTCTAATCTATAAATTTTGGGCAATGATAGTACTTTTAGAAACAAGTTAATTTTGGAAAACTTAATACCTGGGCATACACAGACAAGTGCTGAGCCCTGGGCAAGAGTCAGTGCTGTCTCCAGAATTCCTTTTACTTGGAGAAATCAGCACACATTAGTGCTTAAAACCTACTTTGAGCTTATGGTGTCAGTAGCTACTGATAAAAATTTGTTGCCATTCTTTATTCTTGAACTTTCCCCTGCTATTATCTTGGCTGGGGATATTTGTTTTCAGTATGGAATCCCAGAGGAGCCAAGACTTCCACTGCAGGCCCAGGGGAGGCTCCATGAGACTTTCCAGGGAGCTTTGCAGATGGCATCTCAAAACAAAAGGGAAGATGTTAAGCACTAACAGACTAAGATGAGTTTTCTTACTAGGTAGACTGTTTATTTCTAAGGAAGGAAGGAAGGGAGGAAGGGAGGAAGGGAGGAAGGGAGGAAGGGAGGAGGGGAGGAGGGGAGGGGGGGAGGGGGGGAGGGGGAAGGAGGAAGGAGGAAGGAGGAAGGAGGAAGGAGGAAGGAGGAAGGAGGAAGGAAGGAAGGAAGGAAGGAAGAAAGGAAAGAAGGAAAGAAGGAAAGAAGGAAAGAAGGAAGGAAGGAAGGAAGGAAGGAAGGAAGGAAGGAAGGAAGGAAGGAAGGAAGGAAGGAAAGAAGGAAGAAGGGAAAGAAGGAAGGAAGGAAGGAAGGAAGGAAGGAAAGAAGGAAGGAAGGAAGGAAGGAAAGAAGGAAGGAAGGAAGGAAGGAAGGAAAGAAGGAAGGAAAGAAGGAAGGAAGGAAGGAGGAAGGAAGGAAGGAGGAAGGAAGGAAGGAGGAAGAAAGGAAGGAGGAAGGAAGGAAGGAAAGAAGGAAGGAAGGAAAGAAGGAAGGAAGGAAAGAAGGAAGGAAGGAAAGAAGGAAGGAAGGAAAGAAGGAAGGAAGGAAAGAAGGAAGGAAGGAAAGAAGGAAGGAAGGAAAGAAGGAAGGAAGGAAAGAAGGAAGGAAGGAAAGAAGGAAGGAAAGAAGGAAGGAAAGAAGGAAGGAAAGAAGGAAGGGAGGAAGGAAGGAGGAAGGAAGGAGGAAGGAAGGAAAGAAGGAAGGAAGGAAAGAAGGAAGGAAGGAAAGAAGGAAGGAAAGAAGGAAATAAGGAAGGAAAGAAGGAAATAAGGAAGGAAGAAAAGAAGGAAATAAGGAAGGAAGGAAATAAGGAAGGAAAGAAGGAAGGAAGGAAGGAAAGAAGGAAGGAAGGAAAGAAGGAAGGAAGGAAGGAAAGAAGGAAAGAAGGAAAGAAGGAAGGAAGGAAAGAAGGAAAGAAGGAAGGAAGGAAAGAAGGAAAGAAGGAAGGAAGGAAGGAAAGGAGGAAGGAAAGAAGGAAAGAAGGAAGGAAGGAAGGAAGGAAGGAAAGAAGGAAGGAAGGAAGGAAAGAAGGAAGGAAGGAAAGAAGGAAAGAAGGAAAGAAGGAAGGAAGGAAGGAAAGAAGGAAAGAAGGAAAGAAGGAAAGAAAAAAGAAAGAGAAAAAAAGAAAGAAAGAAAAAGATGTGATTGTCCACAGGAAAAAAGAAGAGAATCTCAAAGTCATGCTAATTTTATCTTTGAATCTTCCTGCAGAAGAGACTCATTCATTGTGCTGAGATATGAAGTCTGGTATTATAATCATTGTAGGATTTACATATGAAAAGCATCCAGTTAATTATCTTCAGACTGTTCCACCTGTGCTAAAAAGATAAAATGAATCAGGGTCAGGAAGAACATAGGACACTCAAGCAATCTGATGGAGCCTGTCTCTAGAGAGGCAGCCAGGAAAGGTCGTGCTCATTTTGGTTCAGCTAGCTTCTGTGGCACTTCCAGGGTGTGGCAGGCTATCACTAGAGACAGAGGAGCGATGGGCCTGAGGGATGGCAGCCCTCCCGAGTACACAGACACAATCCCAGTCCCATGAGAGAGAGAGAAAAGCCTAGTTAAAAAAGCAAATAAGTAGACAGAAATACACAAAGAAGGAAGTGATTAAAAGTCTGCCTTCTTGAATTGGAAAGGAAACTTCAGAGAATAAAACCCCATCATCATACACTAGTAAAAAGAGAAGTAAATTTTCCAAGGTTACCAGTTGCTAATGGCAGCAATGGGATTTGAACTGTAGACAAATCACTATCTGTTTTATAGAAGTCTGAAGATACTTTCCATCTTTTATAGTTTTGTTCATTCTACTGACATATTTTTCCAAATGTAAATTTAAAAATATTCTTTTAAAAATAGCATTAGATCTGAATTTTATTAGAATAGAGAATTACTCTGTCAATTCGAAGATTATAATGTTGCTATCCAAATAAAACCTAGGAAAATTCAAACTGTTCTAGCAGAATTAACCATCCAACATGGAAAAATGTATGATGGCTTACCAATGAATATCTGGTTTCACACACATACTGAAATATCCTTATCATTCAGGAAAAACAAATGCTATCCTAGAACATCTCTCTCCCAAGAGAACACAGAGAGAGAGAAAAGAAAGTATATAAACCTGTGAATTTCCTTTGACATTTAGGGCAAATTTTAATTATTTTACACTTTATATAATTTTTGTGTTAATGTTCACTAATGCAGAAGTGCTTGGGACTTGACCATTTGTCAACTGCCCTATTCTTAGTATCTAACCAAAAACTTGGCCTATTAATCAAGTTCCCAGAGAAACAGAACAATAGGATGTCTATATCACATAGAAAGAGATTAACTGCAAGGAACTCATTGCCGTGAGGATGGGGGCCAAGAAGTCCAGCAGCTGCAGTTGTGGAGAACCAGGAACGCAGCTCCAGCCTGAGGCTGCAGCCTGAGAACCAGGAGGGCTGAGGGCATGGTCCCAGCCCAAAGCTGCTGGTCTTAAGACCTGAGAGACCAGATGGCTCAGGTCATGTCCAAAGATGGGAAAACAGAGGTGATGCCCAGCTCCAGGCAGTCAGGTAGGAAGAAGCCCCTCTCTTACTCTCAGGAGGGTCAGCTCTTTTTGTTCTATGCAGGTTTTTTAACTGATGGGATAAGATCCACCCACACTGGGAAAGACAATCTGCTTTATCAGTCTACTGGTTCAAATGCTCATCTTCAGATTCACCCTCACAGACACATCCAGAATAATGTTGGACAAAAATGCCTGGGCACCCTGGGACCCAGTCAAGTCAGCACATAAAATCATCCACTTCACTACTAAATAATAAAACCCAGTCAATACTGTCTGTCTGGATGGAGAGTCAAGTCGGCACATAAAATTATCCATTATACCTGCTAAATAATAAAACCCAGTCAATAGTGCCTGACTGGATGGAGAAAGCCATGAAAATATGTCAGAGAAGAAAATCTGCAAAGCCAGAGCTGCATTTAGGTGCCCAACTGGAAAATTGTCATTTCTCTCTAGAGCAAAAGAAGCAGTCTCTAAGTCCAAGAAAACTAGCAAAAAATATTCATTAAACCTTGGTAGTCTGAGCTTCTTAAGTCTCCCAAGTGGTAATCTGGTAGCCTGCGAGGTCAGTTCCCTCTGAGCACATACTGGGTTATTGGTGGTAGGTCTATCTTAAACAAAGCCATGAGGTGCTGAACTCACAGGGAGGAGTTGAACTTTGGCTGAATATGAGTCGCCAGTCTCTCCACATGTAGCTGGCTGCCTTCCTCAGAAACAAGGCAAGGGTTGCTGTAATTAAGACTGCTCTCATTGCTACATCGATGTTCATAGCAGTACAATTCACAATAGCAAGACTGTGGAAGCAACCTAGATGCCCTTCAATAGACGAATGGATAAAAAAAATGTGGCATTTATACACAATGGAGTATTACTCTGCATTAAGAAATGACAAAATTATAGAATTTGGAGGGAAATGGATGGCATTAGAGCAGATTATGCTAAGTGAAGCTAGCCAATCCCTAAAAAACAAATGCCAAATGTCTTCTTTGATATAAGGAAAGTAACTAAGAACAGAGTAGGGAAGAAGAGCATGAGAAGATGAGTAACATTAAACAGGGATGAGAGGTGGGAGGGATAGGGAGAGAGAAGGGAAATTGCTTGGAAATGGAAGGAGACCCTGAGGGTTATACAAAATTACATACAAGAGGAAGTGAGGGGAAAGGGAAAAATAATACAAGGGGGAGGAATGAATTACAGTAGAGGGGGTAGAGAGAGAAGAGGGGAGGGGAGGGGGGATAGTAGAGGATAGGAAAGGCAGCTGAATACAACAGACATGAGTATGTCAATATGTAAATCAATGTAAGTGTAACTGATGTGACTCTGCAATCTGTATACGGGGTGAAAATGGGAGTTCATAACCCACTTGAATCAAAGTGTGAAATATGATATATCAAGAACTATGTAATGTTTTGAACAACCAATAAAAAAAATAAAAAAAATAAAATAAATAAAATAAATAAAAAAATAAATAAAAAACTTTAAAAAAAAAAAAAAAAGACTGCTCTCACCTTATTTCCCCTTGAGATCTTTTGCCTCCTGTGGGATGCTATGGCTAACCTTGGAATGGTCAAGGCTTGCGAGCAGTGAAAAAAACCTCACTTATGTGCAAATGGTCAGGTTGTTTTTTACTGTGATCAGGTTTTAACCAACAGCTCTGTTTGCTCTTTGCTCTCAATTTCAGTTCAATATCTACATAATATTATCCAACCTAATCCCATTCCATGTGTCATAATATTCTCTGCTCTAGCACTTGAAACTCCTTCTTTACCTAAAGATAAAAAGGTGTGATTATCTGTGCAACTTTCAGGGTTGTTGTAAATGATAAATGAAAAAGTGAATAGATTTCTTGTTTCCCAGCTTTGCTATTACCAATATTGTTACCTTCAGTAAGGATATTGCTTTTTAACCAGAATAACCTATTGTAAACCCAGTTACTTTAATAAAAACATCAAGCATTTCATGGCACTTATTACATGTTAGAGCTCTTACTGCTTTTGCATGTTGCCTTATTGAAACCTTAAAAGACACGTAAGTGGGATACTGTAATTTTGCCACTTTATGGATGAGGAGCCAGAAGCTCAGGGAGAGGTACTAACCTGTCTTACTCTGTGACACCAGTACCTGATGTGACCAGGCTTTGGACTCCAGCAGCTTTGTTCTAGGAATGATGTTCTTGTCCATCACACAACATCACTTCTCAGCCCATGTCATGAGTTCCCAGGGAAAATTAGACTCACTTTGATTTGAAGATGGCTAGTTCCTGTGATGCTAGAGCTCCTGACTTCTTGGTTTATATCCATTTTATCTATGCCACTATCTACTATTGGACTGATGACAGCTGTTATCAGACCAAGAGAAATGCTGCCTCTTGTCCAGGCAATATGAGAAGACAGTCCCCTGACACAATCTTTCTCCTGATCACTGTGTACATGCCCTTCTGTGCTTCTCTCCTCAGTGTTATCTACTACTTTTGTCAGGATCTTAATCCTTTTAGTGCTTTCTATCCCAAACCCAGTGGATGCCAGAATGTGTTTTCCATTGTTATGAAAATCACACTCAGCAAGAGACCAAGCATCAGGGGGAGGGTTGGTTGGAGAACTCAGATTCATTTACTAGGAGGACCCAAATGAGCTAGTGCTCTGAAGTTCTGGGCCGGGAGCTGAGGTTACTGGGGCTTTTATATAGGAAACTGGACATCATTTTCTAACCATTACAACGTTGGTGAGTTTGGGTTCTTGGACAATGTGACAAAAGGCCATGTACAGAAGTTTTTGATGAGTAGTTCACAGCTACAGAACAGAGACAGTAAACACTTGTGAGCGCAATCATGAACCAGCCTTTACCACAGGCAGCAGTAACTCAAGATGACTCACGTTAACCTCCTTAAGAGCTGTATTTCTAAGAACTAAGCCTATGAGGTTATGGTTTAGACAGCAGATAATTGGCCTAGCAATTAAGTGATGTAGCTACATTCCTGCAGAGTTCAGAAAGTCACAAAGCAGAGGAAACTACTCTTTTCACAGGCATCTGTTGAATCTCTGGCTTTGAAAGCCTGGCACAGGGGTGTTTAAATTTTAGGAGGGAGTCCTCAGACTTGGAGACAGTTATTTACCATCCAGTAGGTAGGGACCCATGGTTAATTAGATTCCCTGGAGAAAGGCTGACCAGAGGAGAGGAAAATCAACACTCTCCCCAGGCTTTGTTTCTTCATCCTAACGTTCTTACAATCCCACTTTATAATCAGGTCTGGTCTATCACTATGACTGGCAACCCTCCCGAAGCTTCAACTACTCCACATGCTCTGCCTCTTCTCTAGAGTCTCTCCCCACCTGCTGAGGCTACGTAGGTCTGTGAGCAGGGACAGCCAGTTCTCCCATGTCACACGTGCTCTGTGTCTAAGAGGGGAGTTTGTCCTCCATGATCTCTAATGCCACTCGGGAGGTGGAACTGCCGTTTCTACGATGCCCTGCACCACTCAGCCCCTGCTCAAACTCCTCTCCCTCCACTGTTAATGAGAACCAGTGCCTTTCCCATACTGAACACACTGCGGTCTGACCCACAGTTCCTCTCCACCTGGGCTCTAACTTCTTCAAGGGAGATCCAACACCTTGTCTTTGCTGGAGATGGGGAGATGGAAAAATTACAATCTCTTTTGCTTTGTCCCAGCATCAGTCAAGCATTACTTAATCACAAGTAACGCTTGACTGATGACTGATGCTGGGACAAAAATCACAAACTCCAGGTGACAATGCCAATGTGTCTCGTGGACCCACAATCCCATGACATTGCATATCTGGGAGCTAATGGCCATGTAGAATCTCGGGCCCAGCCAGATCTGAAACCGCTTGTGCCTTTTGCATGTGTGAGAGTGCTTGTCAAAACAGATCCTGGGCCTTGGCAGGTATGTATTCCTGGTTCTCAAAGGTTACTATCTCCACATGTGTCCCAAATCCCATTCTTTTCCCATTTCTGTAAACATGTGAACTACAGAATATTCCTCCTTGATCGCTTTTGAACCCTTAGTAATTCCACATGGTTTAGCCTAGACATTCTCCCATAGCCATCATCTCAATGGCTATACATAACCATCTGTCTGTCCACAAGCATCATCCAGAACTTTCAAAAACTACCGGTGCCACCTCTAGGAAAAGTCAGAATGTCTGAAAGGGAGATAAAGAGTACATTTTTAATTCTCTCCAGATCATGCCATCGTGCAGTCGCAGATGAGAACCAGTCCTCTAGACTTTTCCCACTCTCACCAGGTGTGGTGGCGCGTGTCTGTAACCCCAGCAGTTGAGGAGGCTGAGGCAGGAAGATCATAAATTCAAAGCCAGCCTCCGCAAAAGGCAGGCACTAAGCAACTCAGTGAGACCCTGTCTCCAAATATCATACAAAAAAGGGCTGGGGATTTGGCTCAGTGGTCAAGTACTCCCTAGTTCAACCCCTGGTACCAAAAAGAAACGCGCTCTCAGCGATGTGCATTCTGTGCAGGCCCCTGGCTTATACCTCTTCCCATGCCACAGCTAACTTCCCAAGTTTGATCCTTGGCTAAACTTCTCCCTCTCTTTAGAGCTCCCACAAGTGCTAATGCATGAGCAATTTACCCAGGGAGTATTTTTGCAGCAGTGGGAGTGACAGGCAAAGGGAGCGATTCTGAGAAGAAAAGCAACACAGGATGCTTCACTACTTTAGCCACCTGTTAGATGCTGGATTGCTCACTTCCTTGGGACCATTTCCAAAGTGACATAAAATGTGCCCAGCTCCGTTTGTGGGGAGAAGAGAAGTCATTTAAATCCATTTGCTTCAAGTTGCCAATTAAGTCAAGGAACATATGCCTCTGTCCTTTGGGGCGGTGATGTCTAGATGTGGAGTTGAATGCACAGTCATCCCAAACCATGGTCCAGAAAGGGCAGCCCCGAGCAAGGAGGAAAGAGGTTACAGTGGACCCTGATTGAACAGTGTGCGCTGAAAACTGCCACCCTGTGACCCAAAGCATTCGCTCCATGCCACCTGTGAGGCAGTCTTGCTCAGTGCCTTTGCAGAAACACTCATCAGCCGTCCTGCTAGAGATTAAGAGCATTCATCTCCCTTGTTTTTTTTCCCCCCTTTCCCCTCACAAACTCTTATATGTAATTCTGTGTAACAATGAGGGTCTCCTTCCATTTCCATACGGTTTCCCTTCTCTCTCCCTTTCTCCCACCCCACTCGTCTGTTTAAATTATTCACCCTGATCAGATATCTTTCTGTTTATTTGACCCTGCAATGTCTTTGAATGTAAATATTCTAGTTTTTATTCTACCACAAACAACATTCCACGTGGGATTTGATAATTGAGGGAACTTTTAAACTTCTTTAACTTAAAAACATATGCTTCTCTCTCCTGGCTCTCTCCCTGTCTTTGTCTGTTCTTCTACCCTCCACCATCCCACTTCCCATTCACACACACCCCTCAACCTTACCCAACAGGATTCAATGCTAAGGGAGTAGGGAGAAGAAACTTTAAAAGCAACATGAGCCGGGAAATTTTAACTAGACTAGGCTAAAATTTAATAACCAAATGAGTAAAATATTTTGGAATCTACCCTAAGTGAATGTTAAGTAATGGACAAAAGATGTATCCCTAGAATATGGTTGAATTATTGGAGAACTAAGGAGTTACTTACTCACAATAAATTCAGACTCCTCAACAAATATATGACTCATAAATACTTGCAACTAACTAGAGCTTGTTCTTTAAGACTTTATGGTTGCGAGGCTTGCTTCTAATTTTCCTGTTCCCCGAGTCCTGGATTCTGGTCTATGTAAAGATCAAAAAAGTCACTCATTTAGGTTAACGTGTGTTGCTCCAATTGGCAGGGAGGAGCATTTGGGACCTGCATTTCTCCTGTAGATAACAGAATTTTTTGCTGAGAAATGTACCATATCCTATAACTTAAGCCAGGCAAGATCAGTGTGGCCTCAGACAAATAGCCCTTCAAAAGAAAGCATGTGGAGGTCAACATAGGAGCCCCAGTCCACAGAATCATCTCTCAACTCATGTTCCCACTGCCTGGGTCTGTCTGCCACACTATCAACATTACTATTTTTCATTTCTAAAAAGAAATATTTAAGTTATCTAACCCATTATCCCAGTACATATCACCAATGTGCCGTGTAAGTCACTGAGATAAAATCTCTTTTATTTTTTTTCCTTTTTTTTATTGGTTGTTCACAACATTACAAAGCTCTTGGCATATCATATTTCATACATTAGATTGAAGTGGGTTATGAACTCCCAATTTTACCCCAAATGCAGATTGCAGAATCATGTCGGTTACACATCCACAATTTTACATAATGCCCTATTAGTAATTGTTGTATTCTGCTACCTTTCCTATCCCCTATTATCCCCCCTCCCCTTCCCTCACATCTTCTCTATCCCATCTACTGTAATTCATTTCTCTCCTTGTTTATTTTCCCATTCCCCTCACAACCTCTTATATGTAATTTTGTATAGCAATGAGGGTCTCCCTTCATTTCCATGCAATTTCCCTTTTCTCTGCCTTTCCCTCCCATCTCATGTCTCTGTTTAATGTTAATCTTTTCTTCCTGCTCTTCCTCCATGCTCTGTTCATAGTTGCTCTCATTATATCAAAGAAGACATTTGGTATTTGTTTTTTAGGGGATTGGCTAGCTTCACTAAGCATAATCTGCTCTAGTACCATCCATTTCCCTGCAAATTCCATGATTTTGTCATTTTGTAGTGCTGCGTAATATTCCATGGTGTACAAATGCCACATTTTTTTTTATCCATTCATCTATTGAAGGGCATCTGGGTTGGTTCCACAGTCTAGCTATTGTGAATTGTGCTGCTATGAACATCCATGTGGCAGTATCCCTGTAGCATGCTCTTTTAAGGTCTTCAGGGAGCCTACATCCTGGGAACAAATTTTTACTCCTCACACTTCAGATAGAGCCCTAATATCCAGAGTATACAAAGAACTCAAAAAATTAGACAATAAGATAACAAATAACCCAATCAACAGATGGGCCAAGGACCTGAACAGACACTTCTCAGAGGAGGACATACAATCAATCAACAAGTACATGAAAAAATGCTCACCATCTCTAGCAGTCAGAGAAATGCAAATCAAAACCACCCTAAGATACCATCTCACTCCAGTAAGATTGGCAGCCACTATGAAGTCAAACAACAACAAGTGCTGGCGAGGATGTGGAGAAAAGGGTACACTTGTACATTGCTGGTGGGACTGCAAATTCTTGCGGCCAATTTGGAAAGCAGTTTGGAGATTCCTGGGAAAGATGGGAATGGAACCACCATTTGACCCTGCTATTGCCCTTCTCG